>NC_053493.1:257643437-257999937 GCF_905171775.1 Rana temporaria
AATAAACGATTAAATAATGTTGGAAGCGACACGAATGTGCTATCTCCAATCCAAACGCTAGTTTTACCTATGTTGGTCTCCAGTGTCAAGTTTTTGACAAGTTTCTTAGCATACACACGACCGAGTTTCTCGTTTAAAAAACAGCCCGATGAAGAACTCGTCGAGCCAAAATCCACTGCCATCGAGAAAATAGAGAACCTGCTCTCTATTTGCTCGACGAGTTCCTCGGCGGCTCCATCGGGCCAAAAATGTACACACGACCGAGTTTCTCGACAGAATCCGGCTCTTCACCGAGATTCTCGACGAATTCTGCCGAGAAACTCTGTCGTGTGTACGAGGCCTGACACTTTTTGGGAACAAGTGGGCCAAATTCTCAAAAGAGATACGCAGACTTAACTCCATTTTTCTAATTTTACACGGCGCGTATATTTGCGCGCGATCGTCAAAACGACTTAAGCAAAGATTTCCGTATTTTCAGCCGTACTTAAATTAGTTACACCTGCGCATTCCCGGGCGCAAATTACGCTAGGCTCGCCGCTGTTTTTGATAGGCAAAGATGCAAATGAGGGAGTTAGGGCGATTCTCAGAATTAAGTGTGTGTGCCGTATTTTCCGCCCTGTGCGCACCTGTTAGTTTTTCTGACTAAATTTCCACATTATAAAACCAGCCCTAATTTTACACATGCTGTGGAAGGGTTTGCAGAAGGAAGTGACTAGAGGTTACAGCTCTAGTTGTGAAGGTTGTTGTTTAAAAATGCCAGGACCAGCAATGATTTTGACGGCACTTGCTGCCTTACAGGCACAAAGGAGGAGGAGGGCACAGAGGAGGAGGATGAGGGCACAGGCGCGTGTTTATCGGCCACGCCGTGATATTTGGCAAATGCCAGCTTATGAGGTCATCGGCAACTACCTATTTGATAGGGAGGCCATCCTGGAGATCACCCAACTCCTTCATGAGGATCTAATCGCCCCAACCCTACGTTCCCATGCCCTGACACCTCTTGAAAAAGTTATGGCAACCCTCCATTTTTTATCGAGTGGCTCATTCCAGCGAGCATCTGGAGGTGTGGCTGGGATGGTGCAGTCAACCATGAGTAAATGTCTACATCAGGTGGTCCCTGCCATACTGCGGCGCATGAGCCACCAGTTTGTCATGCCCACCCAGGAGGACCAGCGTGTGCAAGCAATGACAGACTTTTACAATATTGCTGGCTTTCCTAAGATCATCGGGGCGATTGACTGCACCCATGTGGCACTCCAGCCCCCCCATGATACTGAACACCTGTTCAGAAACAGGAAAGGCTGGCATTCGATCAATGTCCAGATGATCGTAGATGCACATGGCCTCATCTGGCACGTTTGTGCCAAATTTCCCGGCTCGTGCCATGATAGTTTCATCCTAAGGCAGACCAAGATCTACAGAGACTTTGAGATGAACGTGTATGGAGACAGCTGGCTGATTGGTGAGTGACATTGGTGTGTTAGGTATGCCCCCCCCATGATGCAGACATCACAAGGGGCACATGCATGACTAATATCCTCCTGTCTTTTCCCTTACAGGTGACTCAGGATATGCATTGGGACCCCACCTGATGACCCCCTTTAGGAACCCCCAAACACCCGGAGAACGAAAATTCAATGAGGTGCACAGCCAGACCCGGGCTATAGTAGAGCGGAGCCCCAGAGGAAGCGATTTGTCGCGAAACCAGGTCGGGCGGAACGTGCTTTCACATCGGTATCACCCCCCGTTGTCTGCATATTTTCCACACCATTTGATGGGCTGTTTTGTCTGCTTCCGGCCGGAGCTTTACTTGATAAGCCTGTTAAACACTACTAAATTGTAAGTGCGTTTTTGTTACTAACTTTTAAATAAAATAATTCTTTACGGATTTACACTATTGTGGCCTCCTATATCTTCTATGTTGTATGGTCACCGTATCCCCTAACACTGGAGTGCAACCGAGATCGTTTGCCTGATTGCCCTTCAAGCTTTGACTCTGCAGAGTTTAAAATCTTCATGCTACCTGGGGTCTTCTTTTAACTAAGAGACCACCGGGAATCTGGTAAGCAGATTCAATACTCGTTTGGTGGAGGTCTTCTCTTCTTTTGGATTGTCACTTATCAATACGGACTTTTCTTTTTATAATCACTGGTGAAAGGACTTTTTTTTTGTTTTCACTAAGGACTGTTTCCGAATATTTGCTGTCCATTCACATTCCACAATTATTCACGGATGATTTATTTCATTAGATTTTGGATACTTGTTTACATTGTATTATGTGTAGCGCATCTTGTTTTTTTCCATATAGTAGAGCGGACTTTTGGCATGCTAAAGTCAAGATTCAGATGCCTGGACAAGACTGGGGGTACACTATTGTATTCCCCAGACTTTGTATGCAAAATTATTGGGGCATGTTGCATACTGCACAATTTTGCATTAAGAAGGGGCATGCATGTGGAGATATCTCCTGACCTAACCCCCCACCCAGGCAATCCCCCCCCCCCCCAAACCCCTCTACCCGGTCTGCTGAGGGCCAGGCAATCAGGAGACAACTGTCTGAAGGCATCTTTGCCCAGTAAATGCATCCTAATGATATTTTTGTTTTTGATTTGCCAAGACCAAATCACAGAGATTATGTGACCTTTAAATCTTTATTTTGCTAAATAAATGCACATTACTTATATGCCAAAGAGAATGTTTATTTTTATTTACAAAACGCACATTAATTATCTCACAATGAGAATGCATGAATGCACGTCACTGTGGTCCCTAGCACAGACACATCACATGCACATCGAATTGGATTAGATCCAAGTACCCCCCCCCTTTGGTACTTGGGAGCAGTAACGCCCCGCCACGGCTCCAATTATGTCACTGTGCATTCATACACCATTCAGGAACCTAGGATGACTTCTCCCTGGTCCTGGGGATCCCTACTCCACCAAAACTGAGGATGACACCCTTATGTTTTCAGGAATGCCATCCCCCCACATTCACACATCATTCACACACATATACCAAATCATAAGTACAGTGTAAAAAAAAAAAAAAAAAAGTACCCCTGCAAATTAGGGATGTTGCCGAGTGCTCCTTCTGGGCTGCCCACGGGCACGGGCACGGTCACGGGGACGGGCACAGGGACGGCCACGGCCGACTGGGGGATCTTCACGGGGGGGGGTCTGTGCAGGGGAGGGAGTATTTTCAGGGGGGGGGACTGTGCAGGGGAGGGAGTATTTTCAGGGCGGGGGGACTGTACAGGGGAGGAAGCAGCCTCCCCTGGTGTCTGTCCTCCTGCTGGCCTTCCCTCCAAGGCAACGGCTATCCTTGTCAGACAGGAAGTTATGTCAGCCGTATTGGCCTGCACAGCCCGGGTATTGGCCTGCACAGCCTGGGTGAGGGCAGTCACCTCCTGGGCCACACCTGTTGTGGCGTTCCTCAGGTCCCACAAACAGGTGATGACCCCCACGGAGTTGGTGGCCACGTCACCCAGTGACTCCCTCATTGCACCCAGGCTGCGCTCCACCTTGCTCATAGTTTTTTGTATTGCAGACAGACTGCGGGTCTGCCGGACATTGTCCCTCAACAGACTGACCGGCAGATGCACCAACCCCCCCCTGTTTTCAGGGGTCGGCATCCTACTTGCCCCTGAGGCTTGTGGCCTTGGAGGAGGAGTTGGAGTGAGCCATGGGTGCTGCTGCATGTTGGAGGAGGGTTGGAAGGGGCGACCCATGATGGTGGCCTGACTTCTGGGCGCCTGTGGGGTTCCCTCAGGGGATGATTCAAAGGTCATATCTTGGCCCATCATTATTTCCTGCCCAATCAGAATATTGTCATCTTCCTCCCCCTCATCCTCCTCCCACTCAACATTCAAATTAGGGGAGTTGTGGGCACTCCCCTCCCATGGCGAATCCTGCCCTTCTTGGGACTCTGCATGAGCCTGTCTTGGGGGTGGTGCAGCAGCCTGCCCTGATGGGCCTGCAACCTCCTGACCTGATGGGCCAGCAACCTCCTGACCTGATGGGGCTGCCACCTCCTGGGCTGATGGGGCTGCCACCTCCTGGGCTGATGGGGCTGCCACCTCCTGGGCTGATGGGGCTGCCACCTCCTGGGCTGATGGGGCTGCAACCTCCTGGCCATCTGGGGAGGACACAAAACAATCACAGGTTGTTGGATCCATACACTTGGCACATCTTCCCTTCCCCCACCCACACATGCTAATCACCAGATAGAAATTCCAAAAAATTACCTGTCCTCATAAGAGGATCATTGTCAAAGCCAGGCAGGCCCACCACCTGCTGTGGGTGGAAACACTGGGCCACTGCCCATTCCTCCTCACTCATCCTGACTGGGCAGGGTCCCCCTCCTCCAGTGCCCCTGGTATGGGCATGCAGCGTTGCCAGCTTGTTCCGGGACACGCTCCTCAAGTCATTTATTTTTTTTTGAACTCCAGCGATGGTCCTGGTCTCCCCCCCCCCCCCCCCGCCGCATTGATCCGATCGGTGATCTTTTGAAGGATCTCCTTCCTCCTGGCCGGGGTGGTGGTGTGGCTCTCAGGGCCATGGAGAAATCGCCCAAATTTAATGACGCCCTGAGCAAGTATATGCTTCTCTGCCGGTGTAAAATTTAGCTTCCTGCGCTTGGGAGCCATGACAGACAACACCCAGCAACAGGGAACTCACCCAAAAAACAAACAACAATACACACACACACCAAAGAAAATACAAACAAGCCAAAATAAAAAATAGACAGACAGCTACTATTAATTCGAAAACAAACAGGCAAAAAAGGAAAACAAAAAATATAAACAAAACCCCAAAAAAAATATTATGAAAAACAAACAGGCAAACAATCAAAACAAAAAACAAATTAGCAAAAACAAACACCAACTATACCCTCCAACTCCACAAACACTTTTCTCACAAAACAATCTTACCAACAAACACTGACAAACGTTCAAAGCAGAAGCAACTTGCTTTAGGAAGGGAACACAGGGAAATACTTTTGCAATTGAAGTGTGTTTGACTGGGGCTATTTAGACACAGGGCGATCTTCAAACTAAGTACGCTTGGCCTTTTACCTATCTCACTGATTGCGCTGACCAAAGTTCTGCACATGCGCATTGAGGTCCAGATTCGTGCGCGCATGCGCAGTACGGCCGGCATTTCATTTGCATGGGGTCACGGCTCATTACAATGAAGCACGCCCACTTCATTCCCACTTGCCATAACCACGCCTTACGCATTGAAACTTAAGTTAAGGATGGCGCAGTTTTGTGCACAAATGCACTGAGAATACGGTAGTTACGACACCAACTTAGGGCGCCGTAACTTAAATGACATAAGTTAGATAATCCTAAATTTACACATGGTTTTGAGAATTTGGCCCCAGTGACACTAGTACAGTGATTAGTGTTAAAAATATGCACGCCATTCCACGAGCGGACGTAATTTTGAAGCATGACATGTTGGGTATCAATCAACATTATCTTTCATAATATTAAAAAAATGGGAATAACTTTACTGTTGTCTTATTTTTTAATTAAAAAAAGTGTCATTTTTTCCCAAAAAAGTGCGCTTGTAAGACCGCTGCGCAAATATGGCGTGACAGAAAGTATTGCAACGATCGCCATTTTATTCTCTAGGGTGTTAGGATAAAAAATATATATAATGTTTGGGTGTTCTAATTAGAGGGAAGAAGATGGCAGTGAAAATAGTGAAAAATTACATTAGAATTGCTGTTTAACTTGTAATGCTTAACTTGTAATACCAACGGCCACCACCAGATGGCACCAGCTTACACATCTGGTGGTAATAACTTGTAATACCAACGGCTCACCACCAGATGGTGCCCCCCTTCCAAGCCAAGTCGCCAGGACCCTATTTCTAGTCGCCATGGCGACCTGGTGCCCGGGATTTGTCGAGCCCTGACTATTACTAACATGAATCCCATGTGATCAAAGATACTATCTTTTTGTATACCTTAAGAACCACATGCATAACAAATATGTTGAGTATAGTCATTACAAGCAGTTTATGCCTTAACTTGTGCACACACCATCCACTGCTTCCAGAATAGTGTGGATGGCAAATGAGCATTAAAAGGAGTATACCATACATATACAATGTCATTTAAGAAGATCCACTGATAATGGTCATGGATTGGATATGTACTTTACAATAGATTCCTATTTTAGATTTGATACAATTTATGCACCGTAGATCCATTCCACTGCATTTAAAGGCAGCTCGGCCTTCTCAAGTAATGTAATCTATGAAAATAAAGGTGGTAGTTTTATTTGGTAAGTTAGTGCAAGAGCTAAAATAAACATACAAAGTGCAGTAATAGTAAGGCCGAGTACTCACGAGCAAACATGTCCGTTCGAAATGTCCGACGGGCTGTTTCCGGCGTACAAGGCTGTTTTTTCATTTGGCCCGCTGGCTTGTACACACCAGCGGACGATATTTCCCTGCGGACCTGAACGCGTGCACGTAATCCACGTTTGACGTCACTATAAAGGGAAAGGCCAAAGTCAATGGCGACGCCCTCTGTTCCGCTTTTGCTAGTTACGGCTTTGCTCGTGTTAGTGAAGGTTTGGTTAGAGCTGATTCGCGCTTCTCGGTCTCCAGGCTTTAGCAGGTAGTATTTTCTCGTTCAGTGCGTGTGCTTGTGGGTACGTAGTTGGCATTCGGGTACAGGCGTGCAGTTCGTTCTGCTTAGCAGATTCGTACTGTGCGTTCGTATCTGTGTGTCGTGCGTTCTTTGCAGGTACCGCTGGATTTGATTGTGCTTTCTGTTGGAGTGTGTTCTTGACTGACCAGCCGGCCGGTTTGAAGCCATGATGGAGCAGCAGCGTCAATTTTCGCGAGTTGGTGCTGTTTATGGGATGGCTGCTGGATATGTTCATTATTCCAGTACTTTGGCCAGAAACAGGGGGCGGAGGCGTTTCTGGACCAAGAATTGGTTGCGCCAGCGTGACCAGTTCTCACATATGCCTCTGCTTAGGGAAATCCAGGAGAATAATCCTAATGATTATAGGAATTTTCTCCGCATGACGGACCCCGTATTCAACAGTCTGCTGGATCTTCTGTCCCCCTATATCATGAGGCAGGACACTGTGATGCGCCAAGCCATCACGGCCGAGCAGAGGCTTATTGCCACGTTGCGGTACCTGGCGACTGGGAGGAGCCTGCAGGACCTCAAGTTCTCGACAGGCATCTCTCCGCAGGCGCTTGGGGTCATCATACCGGACACGTGTGCTGCCATCATTAAAGTTATGCACGAGGAGTATATGAAGGTAAGTTTCCTCATTTTAACCTCACAATGTGTCTTTAATAATGTGGCAAACTAACTTTTTATTTTATTTCCCAGATATGCTGTGTGTTTAACTAACGTTCCCTTTTCTCACTATGCATGTTGATATCAGCTTTTACATGTTCTTTTTATTTTGGCCTACCTGCATATTTTGATCTTACCCAATATTAACCTGTCCAGCATGCTATCTTCGGGCCAACCCCCACCATGCCACTTTTTTTTTTTTTTTCTAAAAACAGTTTTAACACCCCCCACCCCCCCTTCAAAGTGTTTTTGTCCCCATCAGAGGGCTGTGGAGTCTCTTATTAATTAAGTGGGCCTATATATTTGTGCCCCGAAATTCTCCCTTCATAATTTGCAAATGCTATTTTAAAAATGTAAAGTTGCACAAGGATGCTTGTAGGATTATGTTTGCAATGTTTATGTGCCAAAGTACTAAATCTCTTTTTTTGTTTGTCCCCACAGCTACCCTCCACACCACAGGAATGGCAGTCTGTGGCTTCCCAATTTGCCGAGCGGTGGGATTTTCCTAACTGCGGTGGAGCAATAGATGGGAAACACGTCCGCATTGTGCCCCCACCCCACTCGGGGTCCTACTATTATAATTACAAGGGTTATCATAGTATCGTGTTGATGGCGGTGGTGTCGGCACAGTATGAGTTTCTATATGTGGACGTGGGGAAGAACGGCCGGATGTCAGATGGGGGAGTGTTCGCACGGACTGATTTCTATGATCGTCTCCAAACTGGTGGTCTGGCATTGCCACCAGATGAAGATAATGTGGAAGGACTTCCGTTTGTGTTCCTAGCGGACGAGGCTTTCGGCCTTGGACCTCACCTAATGCGGCCTTTTCCCCAGAGGACCCTCACCTTAGAGAGGAGTGTGTTTAATTTTCGGTTGTCCAGGGCTCGGAGGGTAGTCGAGAATGCCTTTGGGATCCTCAGCAACCGGTTCCGCCTGTTCCTGACATCGATACATTTGGCGGAATATAAATTGAACACCATTATATTTGCCTGCTGCATTTTGCACAATTTTCTACGCAGGCACTCCCAGACGTACCTAGCCTCCATGGGCTCTGAGGCAGGACTACCCTCAGAGAACATTCCTGGCCTGGACACTGGTCGCGCTGGCTTGGCCCCCCAATCTGCTCGTGAGGTACGCGACAAATATGTTGAGTACTTCATGGGTCGGGGGGCCATTGCTATGCCAGATCATATTTCTTTCTAATTCGGCCCCCAAAGAAAGGAATATTCTCACAACTAATAAATAATTAGACCATTGGACTTTATACAGTTGTTTGTCATTACTGCTTTTTCTCTATTTTTCTGTCTTCCAGGTTATCTCCAAAAATAGTGCACTTCTAGTGCCAGATTTACTTACTCAGATGTATAAACTAACCACATTTGCACATTATTCACTCATCTACTAACTGGGTATTCAGTCTAGAAATAAGAAGCCACTCATTTTTCTGCTTTTGATGTCTCATATTTTTTTTTTTAGTTTATTCATTTTTTAACAAGAAATGTGTATTTTTAGGCAGAAAACATTTCCTGCAAATTCTTGAGACAAAATATTGGCTTTTAATTATTTATTTTTTTGTCTTTATTGACAGTGATTATCAATAATAATGATCGAAACACAATGTAAGAATAATTTCACTAAAACTATACGCAAGAATTTTTGGGCTTGTCATTTGTTTGTGTCTAATTTTTTCAACAAGATTTTAACACAACACAAAAATTTTTGAATTTTTTACCAAAATTAGTTAACTTCTTTCTTTAGGTGAGATTTATTGTTCGTTTTGTGATCTGAAACTGGAAACATTTACAAACCAAAAAAGATCAACACCAAACAAAAATTAAAAACAATAACAGCAGTCAGTCATATGGATGGTGTGCTTTCACACTGGAACACGCCAAAATTTCTAAATGCACACATTCAGTGCAAACTCGCCAAATGTCATTGGTTAAACAGACAAATGGCCACATGTGCTATCTGACATCATGGGTGATCAATGTCTGTGTTTTGTGGGAGCAAACCCTTCCTCTCAACTACTTGAGGATCGAGGAGGGGTTTGTACCCACAAAGCACAGACAATAGATAGTCTGTGATGGCAGCTAGCACATATTGGCACACTGTGTGTGCATTTAGAAATTTTGGCGTATTCTAAAGTACAAAAATTAAAAAGGGTTTTGTGGGCGGGGGATGGGCGGGGGATGGGCTTCTGTGGTTCAGTCTTTGACACGGCCCATCATGTCCATGATATTTTTGTAATTTTGGTTGATGACTAGCATCCTTTGTCGCATGTTCTCCATTTCCGTGCTACACTCTGAAATGACATTTCGCACATTCTGCTCCATGACTAGCATCCTTTCCTGCATAATGTCCATTTCCGTGCTGCACTCCATTAGTTGCTGTATAATGATAGAAGCACTTGCACGTGAAAAATGTGCTACTCCATCTTGATCCCCTAAAAAGAAACAAATTGGCATTCAAAATATGTAAATAATTTCCAGCCTATCTGCATATGTTTGGCCCTATTAATATAGGGGTGACACTGACCTGATGGCCTGATAATTTCCACATCCCCAATTTCTTCATCTTCTATCACTCCTCCTTCTTCCACCACCTCCCCATCATCTTCTATCACTCCTCCTTCTTCCACCACCTCCCCATCATCTTCGACTCCTCCTTCATCCATCAATCCACCTTCTTGCAATTCGCCAAATTGTTCTTCCGCCACTTGCCCTTCATCTGATATAAATTCTAAGTCCAAAATAACTTCTTCCTCCTCTCTTCCTTCCTCCTTTCTTCCTTCCTCTTCTCCTTCCACATCCTCTTCTCCTTCCACATCCTCTTCTCCTTCCACATCCTCTTCTCCTTCCACATCCTCTTCTCCTTCCACATCCTCCTCTCTTCCTTCCCCAGCCTCCTCCTGCTCAACATGTGGAGGTGTTTGATTTTCCGGGTGTCTGGCCCTCTCTGCCTCCTCCAATTGCTGGCGTCTTCTTTCCCCTATAAGAAATAATAAAAAACAAAAGGTATACTCATCAGCACACAGATATTGGATATCATAAATCGCACACATTGCATAGACGATACATTTATGATGATTTTTGGTTGTTTATTCTTTCAGCAATCCTCCATTTTTGGCGTAGTTCTAGGCCAAGCTCTGATCCTGCCCCTTTTTTGCAAAGAAGTGACACAAATGGATGTCACCCCAAAACATTAATTCTCGTCGACCCTCCAAATAAATATACTTAGATTTTTGAGACACAGGTGCTTTGCATTTCAAGATGTTAAAACATCAGCTTTATTTGCATTTTGGAGAATGAATCTTGTTTGCCTGTCACATTCACTCAATTTAATTTCTGTGATTTTGCTATTCAACAATGTTGGAAAACCAAGTTTGGGGCCAGTCAGCCATGTCCAGGTGTGTTGTTCCTGGAGTAACGTCACATTTTTGCTAAACAATGTCATATTACGCGTGTTTACTATTTCACCAAATTTGTTTAAGGTTGTTATTTGACATAAACACAATACAGTATCTACACGTGTTCAAAAGTACAAGCAGGCCAAGGAGGCAGATGTGAAAAAATACATGTCAACACATTATTGCAGACATTTCCCCCCCCCCCTTAAATAATATGGACTTACTTTTACGCAGAATTTTTAGTATCTTCTTCATGTGATGTGGCTCCCTCAATTTTAAATCGGACCAACGCTTCCGTAGTTGCTCCTTTGACCTGGTGACACCAAACATTCTCCTCATTCTCCTTGCCACCTTGTCCATTATGTGTGACTTCCTACGGTTCGGTGTTTTGTAGGGCCCACATTCACCATCATAATCCTTCCTCCTCATGATGTAAACCAACTCCACCATTTCTTCGAACGCCATATTAGTGGCTTTATATCTTTTAGGCCTGGATCGGGACGGTCCAGCCTCTGTCCCTTCACTTGCGCCATGAGAGCTCCGTGCCCGCTCGTGTGACATCGCCATCTTTCCTTCCCACAGAGATTAGGGGCGTGGAAACAAGGAAATGTCCCGTCAGGGGCGGAGATGAGGGCGGGGATTATTGCATATGCGGAGTGTCGCGAATGCCAACAACGTATTGACGTACGTTACGCGGAGAATATTTGCGCGATTCCAGAACCTACACAGTTAACGCCATATTTACTTTTTCAATTGATTAGGGGCATGGCAAAGGTGACGAGGGCGGCGTTTCATACATACGCGGAGTGTATAAAAGGCGCTTGACGTGATTACGTAGGTTACGTGTTAATTCAGCGAGCGGAAGAAACGAGGATTGTGAGAGAGGCAGGTAAGAAATTTAAACATGGGATCAGCAGCGGGCTCTAAAATGTAGAGCAATGGGATGGGGGTTTGGTCTGTTGGTTGCACAGTTTTATTAAGCTATTATGTCTCTTGGATACCAGAATGTGATTTTCATACCCAAATGCTTTTGTAGACATCACAAAATAGAGAGATCAAAAATGCTGTGACTCATTATCAATTATGTAGGGTGTATTCAGATCAGGCCAAGTATTGTTCTGTGTTGGTTGGACAGAGGTCATTAGGAAGTTTCTTTCATGTAATCAATGCTGAGGGGCAGGATATCTACACATGCAATAGTGGCTTGATGAATGCTGTCATTTGTAATAATTGTGTATGGTTGTAGATTTATATTATTTCCTGCAATGTAACCAAAGGGGCGGCATGTATAAAAAAAATGTTAGCTAAAACCAACCAATGGGGCAGAGCTGGCCAGCATTTTCTAAACAAGAGACACTGTGTTTGTATTTCTATATAGGTACTACTTTTTAAACAACATATTCTATCAATGTAAATGCTGAGGCTTTTTTTAATTGTGTTTTTGGTTTCTTTTTATTTTTTCAATCTAGAAAAAAAAAGAGTAAATCCTAATTTCACAATGGATCTCCTGCAGAGCCAAGACATTATCCAGCATTTGCTGGATAAATTCAGGGAAATGCCCATCCTGTGGGATTCAAAGCAGGACCATTATCATAACAAGGACGTACGAGCGGCAGCACTTGAACAGCTAGCAGCATACATGAGGACATGGGTGCCAGAATGCAGTGCCAACATGGTGAAGGATAAACTTGCCAACCTCAGGGGCACATATAGGAGAGCGTACAAAGCTCACCAAAAGCAGCTAAGATCTGGAGCAGCAGCAAGACCACCAAAGGAACCCAAGCTGTGGTATTACAACCAGATGTCATTTTTGCGGGATCAACTGGAAGGCAGGGCATCAATGTCAAGTCTGAATCCCAACCTTTCCTCCACGCTACCTCCCAGCGGGACTTCCCTAGATCACCACAGCCCTGCAGAGTCGGATGAAGAGGGCCTGGCTGACAGAGAGGCAGATCTGCGCCTCTACGATGATGAGGTATAGTAGTTTCATAACTAGTTATGTAATAATCTTAATTATTGTTTGATTCTTGACTTGATATTGGTTAATAAAATACAAGCTGGGAAGTAAAAATCTAAAATCGTGGGCAAACAAATAGGTGTCAGGGATGACAACTGCAGGGGTCAGAGGGTGAGTCTGTTTTCAAGTTTAAATTCAAGGCAAAAAATAAGATTCAAGCATGAAAATGTGAGTGAGTATATTCCTAAATATATTACAACATGTCCCTTTTTTTTACACAGGAAGAAGAGACCAGCCAGGAGGTGGCAGATCCTCTCCTCACTGTCAGCCAGGACGAAGGGGTCAGTGGCAGCCAGGAGGAGGCCGGGCCCAGTGGCGTTCAGCAGCTCCCCAGGACAAGCACCACCAGCCAGGCTCCTCCCCTTTATATTAGGCCACCAGGCCGTAAGAAGAAATTGGGGGCAGTGGAGGAAGCCAGCCTGAAAATGATTCAGGAGGCGAGTGCCATCATGAGGGCCCCCCTCAACCCCACTGAGGCCTACAGTGCCTCCGTGGCACATGACCTCAATAAAGGCACGGAGGAGCAGAGGCAATTGGCCAAGGGCATCATCAACCAGGCCCTTTGGTGGATGCAGAGGGAGCTGCTGACCCCAGACACTGGGCTATGTGACCCGGCCCGGCTTGCTGAACATCATACTCCTGCTGCCACATCATCCCCACCTGCAAGGGCCCAGGGAAGACCCGCTGGAAGGCAGCCTGGAAGGAAGGTTGCAAGGAAGAGGAGACGTTGATGCCCTGCCTTCCATTTGATCCCCCACAAATGGCATCTTGTTTGGACTACCACAGCTTGGGTTCCTTTGGTTATGTGCTGCTGCTTCAGATTTTATTTTGTGTGCTTCCTGAGGTTGGCTAGTTTATCCTTCACCATGTTTGAAATGCAAGTTTGCATGTATGTTGCTAGCTGCTCAAGTGCTGCCATTCTGTTTTTGATCCTTTTTATAATTTGCTCAAATAAAAGCCTTTTTGTTGATTTGAAAAACGTGCCTATTGTTTGTAATACTGTGGGTATTATTTTAGGCATCAAACATTACAAACAAATAAAATGTTTAATCTAAACTATTCACTAACTCATGTGGGGGGGGGGGGGGTCATTTGGTGTGCCAACATGGTAGACAATTTAAACAACCTTCAAAAAAATCTTGTTAAATATACAAACAAAAGCTAAATCAAAACTATTTCCTATTAAAATATTCTAAATGGTGACATAACTATAAACACCTAAAGAAAGTGGGAAAGATAACCATTAAACATTAAAAGCAAAAAATTTGAAATGTGGAGGACCACTAAAAATATGATACGTCGGGCCAATAAAAGTTTGCAAAAATCTTACTACATCACAGCTAACAAATGTCACTTTTCAGTATGGAACAACTCAGTTGAAATAACATGAGCTAAATAACTGATTAGTTATAGCAAGAGAAGAATGAATAAAACGACGGCATCAAGCATTGGTTATTGTGTGTTTTGCTTCAGTGTTCTATTGCTAGAATTAATCTTTCTATTGACGAATGTGCCATATCCCAAAGAAACGTGAGTTTTACCTGAACGAGCGCTCCCGTGGCCTCATTTAGTCTGAGCATGCGCGGGGTTTTTGTACGTTGGTTTTGTGTACTCACCACCAAACATGTACGTTCGGACAGGATTTGAGCGGACGGTTTTAAAACAAGTTTGGAAATAAATGTCTGCTGAAAAACGGCCCGGCGGGCAAATGTACGGTGAAATTCTGTACGCTCGTAACTACACACGACCAAACATGTATGCTGAAACTGGTCCGCGGGCCAGTTTCAGCAAACATGTTTGGTCGTGAGTATGGGGCCTGACACTAACCGTTGCCAGATCATTACATTCATTTTTCAGTAGAGCTAGATTAGTGAAAGGTTATTTCAAGTTGATTAATATGAATAAGAATTACTTTAACTTGTACACAGTATTATAACTGGGACTTACCATATGCAGATGTTCCCAAAAACAGAATATATATTAACAATTATACAAAAGCTGAGGAAGCCCTGTCAGTTAACATTGTCCCCTCCCCTGTGGTCAAAAGGGAACAAACATGTTTTCATGTTTGGAAATGCGTTGGAAATGTCACATTTGGCTCAAATTTGCAAAATGTTGTCCTAACTGTGTATGACCAGATCTATTGAATAGTAAGTCTTCCCTGTAATAGATTTAGAAATCACCATTGGGGCCTACACATTATTATATGATAATTGGTAGCAATCATAAGATTTTTATATAGTGTGTACTGTACACAAAGAGCCCATTAAGACCTTCAAAAAGAAAATGACTAAAGGAGCAAACTGCACAATTTTTCTTGTTGTGATGGAAGGGGGGTAAAATACCGCGCTGCAAATTGTAAACAGGGCAGCTGCTAGCACAAAAACATACAGATAATATGTGAAAAGAGTGATAAGGTAAAGGTGTGCAGCGCTAATAAATGAAAAATAACCTGAAACCAGGATATAGTGGTATACAAAACATAAATGTTAAAATGATAAATAATGAAATTATGATATAGTATAGATGACAGTAGCCAAACAATATATATCTAGTGCATCAAAGGTGAAACAAAAATGCAAAAAACAAAAAGTGACATAGACCAATAAGGCCTGGAGTGGCAAAAAATGGTCAAATACAAATAAATGTGGAACAGACCTAACACAGGGGTTGACAAATTTGCTTGGAATCTAGGAGCCAGCTAAAAAAGGTTAGGAGCCAGAAAACGCGCCCCGTCCCAACGAGCTTGCGCGCAGAAGCGAACACGTACGTGAGCAGCGACCGCATATGTAAACGGTGTTCAAACCACACATGTGAGGTATCGCCGCGATTGGTAGAGCGAGAGCAATAATTCTAGCCCTAGACCTCCTCTGTAACTCAAAACATGCAACCTGTAGAGTTTTTTTTAAACGTTGCCTATGGAGATTTTAAAGGGTAAAAGTTTGACGCCATTCCACGAGCGGACGTAATTTTGAAGCGTGACATGTTGGGTATCAATTTACTCAGCGTAACATTATCTTTCATGATATTAAAAAAAAATGGGGATAACTTTACTGTGGTCTTATTTTTTAATTAAAAAAAATGTATTTTTTTCCCAAAAAAAGTGCGCTTGCAAGACTGCTGCGCAAATACGGCGTGACAGAAAGTATTGCAACGATCGCCATTTTATTCTCTAGGGTGTTGGGATAAAAAATATATATAATATTTGGGGGTTCTAATTAGAGGGAAGAAGATGGCAGTGAAAAATTACATTAGAATTGCTGTTTAACTTGTAATACCAACAGCCACCACCAGATGTCGCCAGCTTACACATCTGGTGGTAATAACTTGAAATACCAATGGCTCACCACCAGATGGCGCCAGCTCACAAAAAAAAGTAAAAAAAAAAATGTTTTATTTAATTTTTTTTGCCCCCCCTTCCAAGCCAAGTCGCCAGGACCCTATTTCTAGTCGCCATGGCGACCTGGCGCCCGGGATTTGTCGAGCCCTGACCTAACATATATGACTATGTGGCCAAATATTAGGGAGAATATCATTGGCGTGACTCAGGATGAAAACTCGCATAACAAAAAGGCAAACAGTTCAAAAAAAGGAGAGGGTCCATAGGAGTCATCAATGGTAATGATAACAAATCTTCTCAGGTGGATGGGAGGTGGAGCATCACGCACTACACAATCCTGATGATAAGGCAAATGGTATATGCACAGCTGAATCAAGTAATAAAAGATGGGTACTCTTACCGTATGTCGAGGACCCAAAATCCCTTAGGAGTGGGTCAAATAGGCGTAGGTTAGAGTAATGATGACACAGGCTCTCAATGGTGAACACTGGTACAATCAAGGAATTTCTCCCATCTATTCACAATGATGGTCACTGGCTCCCAACAGATCCAATCACGGTTGTAGACTCCCAATAACTCAAATACATGAGCCACACGGATGGACAATAACCCTCCTAGGTTATGGTGGTGTTACATAAACAAAGAACAAGAAAAAAGAAGGCCTCCACATGGCATAGATCAAAAAGGTAAACCAGGGGGGTTTTATTAAAAAACTGATAAAAAAATAAAATAACAGAGTTTTTTAAAAATGTATAAAATGTAAAAATCCAGCGAGATTTACAAAAGAGTGATCACTAAAAAAGGCGCAGTAACGATAGCAGGCATAGAACCCTATGCATTTCTCCTATAGGACTTCTACAAAACTCTGTTATTTTATTTTTTGACCTGTTTTTTAATAAAACCCCCCTGGTTTACCATTTTGATCTATGCCATGTGGAGGCCTTCTTTTTTCTTGTTCCTTGTTTATGAAACACCACAATAACCTTGGAGGGTTATTGTCCATCCGTGTGGCTCATGTATTTGAGTTATTGGGAGTCTACAACCGTGACTGGATCTGTTGGGAGCCAGTGACCATCATTGTGAATAGATGGGAGAAATTCCTTGATTGTACCAGTGTTCACCATTGAGAGCCTGTGTCATCATTACTCTTACCTACGCCTATTTGACCCACTCCTGAGGGATTTTGGGTCCTCGACATACGGTAAGAGTACCCATCTTTTATTACTTGATTCAGCTGTACATATACCATTTGCCTTATCATCGGGATTGTGTAGTGCATGATGCTCCACCTCCAATTTTTCTTGTTACTGAACAGAACTTACAATTTTCATGTAATGTGTAGGTTTCATACAATAAAACATCACATGATAAATATTGTGCATGATCACAAAAAAATTACAACCCAGAACAAGTAGCCATATGTAGAAAAAAGTTTCTACCCTATTTGACTAGCACTCTTGGAATTAGCACACCCAATATTTTTTTTGGACCATTCCTTGTTGGTTTTGATGGTCTAGTTTGAGCCTTAATGCCTCGTACACATGCCTTGTTTTCCTCTGCAAAAAGCACCAAGAAAAATGCTGACAGAGCTTTTTTTGCCGAGAAAAACGGTCGTGTGTATGTTTTTCGTCGAGAAAACTGTCGTGGATCTCGTCTAGAAAAAAAGAGAACATGCTCTCTTTGTTCTCGTCGGGAGTCTCAATTTTCTGGTCGTGTTCCTCGTCGGGCTCGTTTACGACGAGAAACACATTCCTGTGTATGCTTAGAAACCCGCGCATGCTCGGAATAAAGTATGAGACGGGAGCGCACCTTCTGTAAAACTAGCGTTTGTAATGAAGATAGCACATTCGTCACGCTGTAAAAGACTGAAAAGCGCGAATCGTCTCTCACCAAACTTTTACTTAACACGTGGTAACATGAGATTAGCAAAAGCTAACTTCCCCTTTATAGTGCCGTCGTGCATGTTGTACGTCACCGCGTTTGAGAACGACAAAATTTTGTCTCGACAGTGTGTATGCAAGGAAAGCTTGACAAGAATCTCGTCAAGCAAAACAACGTTTCTTTTACGATTCTCGCTCGTGTGTATGAGGCATTAGAGTTTGCTGTACCTACTATGTACCAGCTGAGATTCAAATCATCTATGGGCAGGCTGATTGTACCCAAGTTGATCCATCATGTTAGATTTTTCATGCACTTATTTCTAGCGGCTACAGCTGCAAGCAATTATAACTGTGAATATCATCACGCCCACCCACTTGCAGAACACACTAGATTCACGGGAGAGATTCCCTAATCAACACTGACTGTGGTTGCAGAAAAGAAAAATCGCACCTAATTACACCACTTTTATCTACAGGTAAGTCTATAATAAAGCTTACCTGTAGGTACTGGAAATATCTCCTAAATCTGCACAGTTTAGGAAATATTTACCATATACACTTGCGTCAACGTCATCGGTGCATGCGCGCTGAAGAAAGGGTACGATTGTGCTTTTTCTAAAGGGCCCATGCCGTGACTGGCGGCTGCCGTACGCATACGTGAGAGTGACATCACGCGACTCCAGCCAGTCACAGAGCCGGAGTCCACGGCCCCCGGGAGGAAGAGGGGTGTAGATGATGCGGCCACCAGTGGAGACACCGGGGACTTTGCAGGCTTTGTTTGCAGGTAAGTGCAGGCAATGCATACTAGCTCATTATGCTTTAACTTTACAGGAGAAAAAAGAGCAAGTAAAACCCATCAGAGTTTACTTCTGCTTTAAATCTTTAATAAATGTATAGACACAGAAAGTAATGGTAGGGGCTTAGGTTATAAAAGGCATATATGTTGATTTGGACTCAAATGATGCTAAAATTATTCATTCACCAAATAATGACAGTTTGATTTTTGACACATTAATCTTCTTTGTATTAATAACAAGGTTTAGTCAGACTATATGAAGTGTTCTAAGTTTTAAAATAAATATATGACATCAACATTTTGCTGTCTCTATGTACTGTACTGTGCAAATGTTTTAGGCAGGTATGAAGAAATAATGTAACGTAAAAATGCTTTCAAAAATATATATTTTACTTGTTTATATTTATCAATTTAAAAAAAATGCAGTGTGAGCGAACTGAAGAAAAATCTAAATGAAGTCAATATTTGAATACCCCTTGGCTTCAAAACAGCATCAATTATTTTAGGTACACTTTCGCACTGTTTTTCAAGGGAATCAGTAATAGTCAGCAATATGTTTACATTTCAGTTTTGTTTTTTAATTCAAATTTGTTTCAATTTCAAATTTGATTTGATTCAAATTTGAAAAAAATGTGGCTTTGTTATAATTTATTTTGGATTAGTTTATATGTGTTCCTATTGTGATTTAAAAATTCAAAAACATCCAAATTTCCAAACATCTACAAAATTTGTATTAATTTTGTTCCGGTGACTTGTCCTCAATGTTCCCCTATGGGGGAAGTTCCACAACCGACTGCGCAGTCTCCGGGCATGCGCAGTAACATTCTACGGGCAGGCTACGGAAATAGCCGAACAAAACAGCTGATCGTCAGCTGTGGAACACGGAATCGGCAGCTAGCTGCTGAGACAGGAAACCCGGCTTGTGGAGCGTACCAAAAGTCAGCAGGGGAGGACGGAAAGCTTCACTGCACCACACCGTAAACATTTCCTCCAGACATGTATATTTATTACATCATTTACATTTACATTATCATTTACATCATACATTTACATCATAAGCACGTCGGGTTTGAAACGGATCGTAGAGGGGGGGGCTGTGTGCGGCTCTATGGGGCTGACGGAGCAGGAGGAGCTCACTGACTGACAATAGAGCGGCCCATCCAGGGCACCAGTCAGCGAGCACCCGGGCGGGGGAGGCTTCAGGGAGGGAGGAGGAGAAGATGACCATCGCCGAGCTTCTTACACAACCGACTGCGCAGACTCCGGGCATGCGCAGTAGCAGGCTACGGAAATAGCCGAACGCAACAGCTGATCATCAGCTGTTAAGTGGAACAAATACCATAGGTGGAACCAGCTTGTTAAGTCACCGGAACAAAATTAACTCTATAATGACACCTTTTGGGCACTTAGGTCTGGTTCACACCAATGCATTTTTTAGTGCATTTTCAGTTTTGTAGAAACACAGTACAGTCCATTTAACATGGGTTCATATGGATGTACCGTATTTATCGGCGTATACCGTGCACTTTTTTGCCCTGAGCAAAATCGTGGGTGCGCGGTATACGCCAATACCCGCTTTCCCGCGCTGAGTTTTGAATACTGCGCCGACATATACCGAGCGCAGTACACTCGGGTATAGTCGGCCAGTCTCGGCTCCTTCCGCGCTGGATCCGCGGACCGGCTCCAGCGGATAGATCCCCTGGTGTGTACAATCCAGCGGATCTGTTTCCGCGGATTTTTATCCCCTGGGATCGATTTCCAGCGGATAAAAATTTGAAGACATGCTTTCAAATCTATCCGCTTGAATCCATCCCAACGGATTGATCCGCTGGTCTGTACAGACTCACCGGATCAATCCGTCCGAATGAATCCCCCGCATGCGTCGTAATGATTCAACGCATGCGTGGAATTCCTTATATGACCGCGTCGCGCACGTCGCCGCGTCATCATCGTGGCGACGGCGCGACACGTCATCGGGATGGGATTTCGATCCGATGGTGAGTACACTCCATCGGATCAAAATCCTCGAAAATCCTCTCGTGTGTATGGGGCCTAAGAGTGATGACAGAGAAGATGTGCCCCGGGTGATGTGTGCCCCTTGGTACAATGAGCCCATATGACAGGTATAGCCTGGTGTCATGCCCCGGGTATCAGTCAAGGTGATGACATGCCCCTATCAGATGAGGTCCGCTCCTGTGTGTACCAATACAGACCTCCTCCCCACAGTCCCATAATGTACCTCAGATCGGGACATGCACAGCACTAGTGGACTGGTCGGGTCCCCTCCCCCGTGTCCACATAAGGGAAGCAGGGGAGGCGGCTTCACTCTGTGCCGCCCCCGACCACGGAGAGAAGGGAATCCGACAGCTGTAACTCCAGTGCGGCTCGCACATCCCCCCCGCAAAGCACTCTCTCCGCGTGTACGCTGTCATTGCGCGCCGCTCCCTAAACCCGCCCACTGCTTACACCCGCGGCCCGCCCTCTCAGCCCCGCTCAGTGAAGGGGGAGGAGGGGTGCCTGGCGCTGCCTAATCCCGCCTGCTGTCTCTGCTAAGTGAAGTGAACAGGCTGGATAGTAGCGGATAACTTCTATAGTTATAATGTACTTTCACTGGAGCGGAGCAGTCACCGTCACCCTTCTAGCGCAGCCCCGGGGTATTCACGTACACTGCGCAGCACGGCTGTGTGACGTCACTTATTGTAGCAACCTGCCATGGAGACGGCGGAGTCCATAGTAACCGGACCGTGCTATAAAAGAATGCAGAGCCCGGCGCGCCACACACACACACACACACACATTCCAAAACAGCGCCATCCATCGCCATGGGATGCCAGAGCTCCAGAGTGCGAGTCGTTCAGCCCACGGACGGGAGGAAGAGCGGCTGGGGAGAGAAAGTGAAGCCAGCAGCCAAGGTCAGGCGATGTGCAGTGTACTACTCCGAATGTACTGTCCCCATCCATAGACACCTATAGGAGACCTCGCCATAGGCAGGGCATGCAGAATGCCAGCACTCACCATGTGTATCCTTATTGGAGCTTAGCCACAGCTTTCCATAGATCATTAATAGTCACATGCCTAATAAACAATAATTGCATTCTAAAGTCATGCCAATGATCTGTACACTACTGCAATAAATATATTTCTTCCCAATAATCTATTTCTAGCGCTGATCTGAAATCGATTTTTACAAATCAGTAGGAAGCGCAGAGATTTCTGCCAAATTGGTTTTGCTGTCAGTCAAGTGTTGGCAAAAAACTCTGTGTCTGAGCTGCCTAAGCATGGAAAAAATACTTCTTTTGTTTAGCTTAATTCCAATTTTTGCTGGTTATTTTTATTATTTTTTTTACTTTTTTATTTATTTTATTTTATGTGTCTGTTTTTATGGCGTTTTTATTGATATATTTTTTTTACTACTAATGGCGGCGATAAGCGATTTTATTTTTTTTGTGACTGCGACATTATGGTGGACACATCGGACACTTTTGACACATTTTTGGGACCATTGTCATTTTCAAAGCGAAAAGTGCTATAAAAATGCACTGAATACTGTGAAAATGACACTGGCAGTGAAGGGGTTAACCAGGAGGGGGTGCTGTAGGGGTTAAGTGTGTTCTAAGGGAGTTTTCTTACTGTGGGGGGGGGCGTGGCTGTGCGTATAATGTCACTGATCGTCGTTCGCTAACACAGGGAACAGACGATCACTGACAGCCACACGAGGAAGAACGGGGAAGGATTGTTTGCACTCACCTCTCCCCGTTCTTCCTCTCTGTGACCCGATCGCGGGACACCGGCGGCGATCGGGTCCGCGGGTCCCGCGAGCACGGTCACGGAAGATGCTGTGTTCACACCATCTCCCTGCAGGGATGTAGTCCCAAGGGAGGGGGCGAGCACGCTGACTAACCCCCAGCCAGAACGGCTCGGATGATGGGGGCAAGCTTACTGAGGCGGAACAGGAAGTGAGAAATTCAGACAAAGAAAATACATTTAGAAGGGAAATCAAAGGAAAAGGTAAGTGAACCAACAATGCACTAGCTTAAAGGAACCTATTTAGAAAATAAAAAACGAACCTTTACAATCCCTTTAACATGCAGAGAAAACAGGAAAGCTTGCCCTTAGTCATCTTATGTAATTTATAGCTATAACATATATGTAATTTTCCATAATTGTTGTGATTTTCAGACACATAACTGTTATTTTTCCATATTAATGGAACTTAGTGCAATTCTGTAGGAACACACCTCGCAGGTCTCTCAACAATGGGTTATAGAATTGCATGTCAGCACAAGAGTATCTATTTGGTAGTATCTTTCTCTTTTTTAAACATTGAAAATAACTTGATTGGGTTCTTAAATTAATGGAAAAAATATTACTTTCTAGCAAATTCCTAACAAATATATCTAAACACCTAGGGGTAGATCCCCATACAAATACATCGGCGCAGCGTATGTGAGATACGCTACGCCGCTGTAACTTACTTTTTGCTGGTTCGAATTCCCAAAGAATTTGCGCCGTAATTTATGGTGGCGTAGTGTATCTCAAGCGGCGTAACGGCGCGGAATTCAAATCGGCGATTAGGGGGCGTGTTTCATTTAAATAAAGCGCGTCCCCTGCGCCGAATGAACTGCGCATGCGCCGTCCCTAAATTTCCCGCCGTGCATTGCGCGAAATTACGTCGCAAGGACGTCATTTTTTAAACTTAGACGTGACTTACGCCCATCCCGATTCACGGACGACTTCCGTAAAAAAAATTCAAATTTCCACGCGGGAACAACGGCCATACTTAACATGGCAAATCTAAGGCCCCGTACTCACGACCAAACATGTCTGCTGAAACTGGTCCGCAGACCAGTTTCAGCAGACATGTTTGGCCGTGTGTTGGCCCGAGCGGACCATTTTGGGACGGATCGGACAGGTTTCCAGCGGACAACTGTTTCCCGGACTTGTTTTAAAACAGTCCGCTGGAAACCTGTCCGCCCGGACATGTACGGTCGTCTGTACAGACCTACCGTACATGTCCTGCCGCCCGCATCCCTCGCATGCGTCGAATGACTTCGACGCATGCGTGGAAGCATATTTAAGGCGGCCCGCCCACGTCGCCGCGTCATTGTCGCGGCGACACCGCGTCATCGACGCAGCGACACCGCGGACACGCCCCGCGTAATGTTTACGCGCGGGCTTCTGTTCGATGGTGTGTATAGCCATCGAACAGAAGTCCCCGGGCAGTCCCCGGCCAGACATGTCCGATGGAAACGGTCTGCAGACCGTTTTCATCGGACATGTCCTGCCGTGAGTACAAGGCCTCACTGTACGCCGCAAAAAAGAAGCTTTAACTATACGCTGGAAAAAGCAGACTAGAGACGACGTAAGAGAATGCGACGGCCGCGCGTACGTTCGTGGATCGTCGGAAATAGCTAATTTGCATACCCGACGCGGAAAACGACGTGAACGCCACCTAGTGGACGCCAAAGTATTGCATCTTAGATCCGAAGGCGTACGAAGACGTACACCTGTCGGATCTAACCCAGAAGCCGTCGTATCTTGTTTTGTATCAGTAGATACACCGGCGTACTCGCTCTGTGGATCTACCCCCTAAATTCTATTTTTGCAAGCACAAAATCCATTCCCCTCTTGCCCCCACAGTAACCACACATGGTCACTTGAAAAGCAGCCAGCCACCAACTTGCAGGACAAAAGGGCATACAACTTTAATTACTGAAACCACTTGAATGCTCAAGATTGATGTGTGTTACTTGGTCTATTGATTTAGTATTAAAGAAAACCTATCCAAATAGGACAATATGTAAACCCTCAACATCAATGTTTTTCAAGCACCACAATCCCCTAAAACTCAAGGGGCTTTGATAAGCAAATTACTACATTTTGGTCCTAAAATATGATATACATGCTTAGGGCCAGATTCACAAAGAGATACGACGGTGTATCTACAGATACACCATCGTATCTCTGACTTACACTGGTCCTATCTATGCGCCTGATTCATAGAATCAGATATGCATAGATAGGGCTAGATCTGACAGTGTTACACTGTGTTACACTGTCGGATCTACTTTTAAATTTAAAAATGGCACCGGGGGCGTTCCCGCTGATTTACAAGAAATAATATGTAAATCAGCGAGATACGCAAATTCACGAACGTACGCGGACCCGACGCAGTCTTCTTACGACGTTTCCGTAGCGGCGTACCCGTCGTATACTTACCCTTTCTTTTATCAGGCGCAGCCAATGTTAAGTATAGCCGGCGTTCCCGCGTCGAATTTGAATTTTTTAACGTTGTTTGCGTGAGTCGTTCTCGAATACGGACGGACGTCGTTTACGTAAGCGTCGCAACCACTGACGTCCTAGCGACGTCAGTGGGAGCAATGCACGCCGGGAAATTTTGCGGACGGCGCCTGCGCATTTAAATCGGCGCGGGAACGCGCCTGATTTAAATATGACACTCCCCTAGCCGCGGAATTTGAATTCCGCTGGGGGATTTAGGATCCGCCGTCGCAAGTTTGGAGGTAAGTGGTTTGTGAATTAGCCACTTGCCTCCTAAACTTGCGGGAGCGGATCTTAATTCACGTAGATCGAGCGGATCTATAGATCCGCTGAGCTACGTGAATCTGGCCCATAGTGTCCAATAGTAAGGCTTTTGAAGGGAAGGGGGTTGTTTCTTGACCTTGTACTCTGAATTTTAAGGGGTTACAGAGTTCTGGAGGAGTCATTGCTGTGTGCATGCAGGTATATCACAGTACCCAGTTTTGTTTATGGTTGTGTGCTTAAATGTTTTTTTTCCTTGGAGATGTTCACCATAAATATTGGCTACACATATCTATTATTTTATACTATGTACCGTATGTACTCGAGTATAAGCCAAGTTTTTCAGCACATTTTTTTGTGCTGAAAATGTCCCCCCTCTGCTTATACTCGAGTCACCTTTTTGCGCCTGGTCTCCCGGCTGTAGGTCCCCTGGACCCCAAACTTGGCAAACATGTAGCGTCTTTCTCTACAAGTGTGCAAGGTTTGTTGTCTGGGGGACCTAGGGCTGGGGAGCACCGATTTTTCAAAGCCGGGAACCTCTTCCATAGACTCCTATGTTAAATGGTAATTTCTCCGGTGATTTTGGGCATCCGATACCAGCCGGTCGTAGGTCCCCTGGACCCGGAACTTGGCACACATATAGCTCCATTTCTCCTCTACAAGTGTGCAAAGTTTGTTTTCTGGAGGACGTAAGCCTGGGGAGCACTGATTTTTAACATTTTTAGCATTGATTTTTAAAAGCAGGGCACCCCTTCAATAGACTCCCATGTTAAACATCAGTCTAGTCATGGGCACAGTGAGGCATGGGCACAGTGAGGCATGGGCACAGTGAGGCATGGGCACTGTCAGGCATGGGCACTGTCAGCCATGGGCACTGTCGGGCATGGGCACAGTGAGGCATGGGCACATGGACACAGTGAGGCATGAACATGGACACAGTGAGGCAAAGTGATGCACAGTGAGGCATGCAGATGGACACCCTAGGCTTATACTCGAGTCAATACGTTTTCCCAGTTTTTTGTGGTAAAATTAGGTGCCTCGGCTTATATTCGGGATGGCTTATACTCGAGTATATACGGTATATAGCATGTTGTTCTGTCAGTAACAGAGGAAACAACGTGAGATATGGATTAACCTATTGTCCAGAATGATCTTTGCCTGTATATAATATTTACCTCTTTATTTGTAGGATGAACTTAAGTCTCCAAGAAACAATGGCGGCACCAATGTCAGAGATGGATCAGCAGTGTCGAAAGGGACAATGGATAGTGGCTTAGGTTATGAAGATGAGGGTGTAGGCAATCATCTACCAGGAATAGTAGAGGTAGCTTCTCCAAGGAGAACACATGTTTTGAATAATGGTAAGAGAAACCACTTATTATTTTTACTTATGGTTTAAAGTAAAATGTCAGAACTTGCCCACTTACTTTTGATCCCCTACATTTTCATTGGCCCATCTTTATGATGGGCTGCCTCATTGTTAATAATAAAGGATGACTGTAAGGAGGCAGGATGGGGTGGGCAAGCTTTGAAACTATTAGGCTCCATGCACACAGAAGCTAATAAAAGCTATAAAAAAAACGCCAGTAGCTTTGCAGGGAGCCTTTCACATTTTTTTTGCGTTTTTGCAATAGTGTTTATTACCGTTTTTCAATGTAGCGTTTTTTTCGTATTTTTTTTTTCCAATGGATAAAAAGAAGCTAAAAAAACGCTGGCCCCAGCGTTTTGGAGCGTTTTTCAGCGGTTTGCGTTTTTTTGCGTTTTTTCCCACCGGAAAACAGCACTTTGAACGCAAATTTCAGGGGCGTTCAGAAAAAAGCCATTAAACTCCAAAGCTCATTAACACTAAACGCCCAGGTGTGCATGGGCACATAGGCTAACATAGAGTTTATGAGCTTTTTAAAAAAAAAACGCCAATAAACTGCAGTTTATCAGCTTCTGTGTGCATGGAGCCTTAGGAAGGACCATTGACTACTTGACCATTAAAGTGATACTAAACACACAGGGTGAGATTTACTAAAACGGGAGCACTAATGAATCTGGTGCAGCTGTGCATAGTAGCCAATCAGCTTCTAACTCCAGCTTGTTCAGTAAAGCTTTCACAAAAAAACCTGAAAGCTGGTTGGTTTCTATGCAGAGCTGCACCAGATTTTGCAATCTCCAGTTTTAGTTAATCAACCTCACACTGTTTAATTGACATTGGGCGTTATTTACTAAAGACAAATCCACTGTGCACTACAAGTGTACTTGGAAGTGCAGTCGCTGTAGATCTTAGGGGAAGATCTGAAATTAGGGGAAGCTCTGATTTTATCATCCAATCATATGCAGGCTAAAATGCTAATTCTTATTTTCCTTGCATGTCCCCCTCAGATCTACAGCGACTGCACTTCTAAGTGCACTTGCAGTGCACAATGGATTTGCCTTTAGTAAATAACCCCCAAAGTCTCTGCTATTTCTGCATATGCATTATGGCAATGTAATTATGTTAATTACAAAAAAAACATCTAAGTACCTCTTTCCTAATAAATAAAATCTTTCCTACCCTGTATGCATAGGAACATATGCAGGAGGAGCTTCTAATCCTCTGCTGTTCAAAAAAATAAACAGCCTTTGAAATACAGAGTAAAAATAAATAATTAATATCAATAAGCTGTTTTAAATTGGCATACAAATATATATTTGAAATCAAATCTTTATTTTTTATTTTTTTGGGCAATAACTGGGTGTGGGCACATTTCTGCTAGTCACAGGCTGTCATGCCTCTCGGGCCTGTGTCTAAAATAACAGGGAGGTGAAGCCTCCATTAATGTACATGTAATAGCCCACCCCAATTGTGTTTAGCTGGTTAGTGGGTGTGGAGGAGGAGGGAAGGAGGAGGGAGGGAGTGGGTTGTCATGTATACGCCCACTTGTGAGACTCTATAGTTACATGGGCTGCTCAGATGTGATAGGGAGGAATTGTTCAGTATAGAAATTCACTGAAAACTGAGCGTGTGTATAATTGCCACCAAAGCTGCAAAATCCCTATCTGAACCGGGGACATGAACAGAAGGTGGAGATAGAAAGCAGCAGGATCAACCAGTTTTTTTTGCAGAATACAGAAAACGAATCCCATAGTGAATGAGTGAGTATGAACAGCATTTATTGAAAGTTTTTTTATGATGTGGCTTTAGTGACACTTTAAAAACAACTGGCATTAAGCCCCAGCAGAAGTAATTTAGAGTTTCTACAGGTATACTGTATATAGGAACTTTTTTATCGCTACTAGTGTGTGTATTGCTGACTGCCTTCAAACATGCATAGTAGTCTGGCTTTCTCCTGCTTTAATGAACCACAGACCCAGAACAAGCAATGCAGAGCCACTTATATTGAACATGTGAGCTGCATTCCAGATGAGTGACTAGGAAAATACAGAAGTCATTGGATCCGCTTGACAACTGGGCGGCAAACATGAAGTGCAAGCGGAAGTTAGCTATTATTATTATTATTCAGGATTTATATAGCGCCAACAGTTTACGCAGCGCTTTACAACATTGGGGCAAGACAGTGCAGTTACATAACAGATCAATACAGGAGGAATCCGAGGGCCCTGCTCATTAGAGCTTACAATCTAGAAGGGAGGGTTAAAGGAGCTGTAAAGGTTTGTTTTTTATTTTCTAAATAGGTTCCTTTAAGCGAGTGCATTGTTGGTTCACTTTCCTTTTCTTTTTTTAGATTTCCCTTCTAAATGTTTTTTTCTTTGTCTGAATTTCTCACTTCCTGTTTCTCCTCAGTAAGCTTTCCACCATCATCCGAGTGGTGGAAAGTCAGTCAGAACAGCTTACTGAACACCTTACTGAGGAGGAACAGGAAGTGAGAAATTCAGACACAGAAAACAAAGAAAAAAAACATTTAGAAGGGAAATGGAAGGAAAAGGTAAGTAAACCAACAATGCACTAGCTTAAAGGATTTAGAAAAAGTCGTGTGTTACCTGCGCCAAGATAATATCAATATTCTTATTAACCACTTGCTTACTGGGCACATAAACCCCCTTCGTTCCCAGGCGAAATTTCAGCTTCCGGCACTGCGTCACTTTAACTGACATTTGCGCGGTCGTGCGACGTGGCTCCCAAACAAAATTGGCCTCCTTTTTTTCCCCACAAATAGAGCTTTATTTTGGTGGTATTTGATCACCTCTGCGGTTTTTATTTTTTGCGCTATAAACAAAAAAAGAGAAACAATTTAAAAAAATAGATATTTTTTTTACTTGTTGCTATAATAAATTTCCCAATTTTTAAAAAAAATATATATATTTTTTCTCAGTTAAGGCCGATACGTATTTTTCAACGTATTTTTGGCGGCGATCTGCGATTTTTTTTATTGGGACTGCGATATTGCGGCGGACGTATCGGACACTTTTGACACAAATTTGGGACCATTCACATTTATACAGCTATAAAAATGCACTAATTACTGTATAAATGTGACTGGCAGGGAAGGGGTTAACACTAGGGGGTGAGGAAGGGGTTAAATGTGTATCCTGGGTGTGTTCTAACTGTGTGGGGGGAGGGGGGTGACTGGGGGAAGTGACCGATGCTGTGTCCCTATGTACAAGGGACACAGATCGGTCTCCTCTGACAGCATGTGGAGCTCTGTGTTTACACACAGAGCTCCACGTCCCTGCTGTGTTACCGACGATCGCGTGTACCCGGCGGACATCGCGGCCGCCAGGTTCACGCATCGGCTTCCCAGCAATGCGCCGGGACAGTGTTTACCCGCTGCGCGCTCCCCAGAGGTGCGCAAGGGTAATGCACTTTAAAAGACGTCCACTTGGCACCTGAGAGCCGCGCTGTTGACGTCTTTTGTCAATAGTGCGGGTCTCAAGTGGTCAAGTCTTGCTGCAATAAATGTGCAACCTCAAAGGTTGGATTTAGAATTCACTTCACTAGCTTAAAGGAACCTATTTAGAAAATAAAAAACAAACCTTTACAACCCCTATAAGTGGAACAAAAGGTAATAACTGTGGAGGATGAGGTGATGGAGAAAATGAAAACACAGGTGTTAGGTGTGCATAGGTGTGTAGGATAGGCTTCTGTGATGAGAAGAGTTTTCAGGGATTGTCTAAAAGCCAATAGAGTAGGCGATAACCGGACAGATTGGGGTAAGGCATGACAGAAAATATTCTGCAAGCAGCACATAGGCCCTATTACATTGTTACCATTTTCTAGGAGATATGTAATTTTGCAGGCCTGATTAACGGCCAACAACTACTTATTTGAACAGTGATAGGTTCTCTTTAACTGCAGCAGAACACTCCACAGCTCAGCTCTTAGTCAAAGAACATCTATAAGCACACATACCCTTCACATTTTCTTTAGTTTCTTTGACATTTTCCATCAAGTCAAAAGCTCGACAGGGTCTTTTCAGACTATAGCTGCACAACATACATTAGTATAAAAATAGAAAAGTAATTGTGTGAAATTGCCTTCATCCATTTACTGAGCTACAGTATATTTCTATATTATAAAGTGTGCAGTGTAAGAATAATTAATAGAAGGAAACCGAAGAGCAATAGGAAAAGGGAGCAGCAGATACAATTTTGATATAATGCTGGCTTTTGCTTAAAGTGGAGCGCCACCCTTAAGTGGAACTCCCGCTGATCGGAACCCTCCCCCCTCCGGTGTCACATTTGACACCTTTCAGGAGGGAGGGGGGTGTAGATACCTGCGGGCATGACGTCAATCCCCCCCCCCCCCGTTGTGTTCTGGGAACACTCGGCTCCCAGCACACAGCGGGAGCCAATCGGCAGGCGTAGCGCGACTCGCGCATGCGCCGTAGGGAACCGGGCAGTGAAGCCGGAGCACTTCACTTCCTGGTTCCTGGCGGGGAGGGGAGCAGAGTGAAGAGAGATTGCTCATCCTCTGCTGCTGGACTCCAGGACAGGTAAGTATCCTAATATTAGAAGTCAACAGCTGCGGTATTTGTAGCTGCTGGCTTTTAATATTTTTTTTTTTTCAGGGGACATCCGCTTTAATACATTCAGGTTACTTAGGCCCCTTTCACACTGGGGCGGGAGGCACGGTGGCGGTATAGCGCCACTAAAAATAGCGGCGCTATACCGTTGGAATTGGCGCGGGATTCGGCCGCTAGTGGTACAGTATTAACCCCCGCTAGTGGCCGATAAAGGGTTAATACCGCCCGCAATGCGCCTCTGCAGAGGCGCATTGCAGGCGGTATTACCGCAGTTTCCCATTGTTTTAAATGAGAAGGAGGGTATGCATACCGCTCCTCTCACCGATCCAAAGATGCTGCTTGCAGGAGATTTTTTTCTCTCCTGCCAGCGCATCGCCTCAGTGTGAAAGCCCTCGGCTGAGAAGGCTGGGCAGGAGTTTTTCAGGCGGTATTTAGGCGCTATTTTTAGAGCTGTACCGCCTGAAAAACTCCTCAGTATGAAAGGGGTCTTAGTGTCAAATTTTGGAGTATATTTCTAAAGCAGTGAATGTGATATTCGCCAAACATTCTCTGCAGGTGTATCTTCCTGTTTTAAAATAAGATGATTGGTTCACCTGCAGTGAATATTTGGCGAATGTCACATTCACTGCATTATAAATATGTCCAGATGTGAACAAGCTATGGCAAATGTATTCACTGAAATCTTTCAGTAGGTAACTGGGGTGATGAAAACTCAACTCTGATGCTCTGGTCTGTGTATCATCATGTACAATGCAGAGCTATTAACCTCGTATTGTAGGTGGTGGGGGGTAAACATAATGGAGGCAGCGGGTCTACTGGAGCCCGGAGTCAGGTAAGTAATACAGCCTCTTCTGCGTCCCTTCTCAATTATACAGGGGGCACTGCAAGGGTTCACCTGCAGTAAATGTTTGGTGAATTTCACATTCACTGCGTGCCTGTATGTATAAACAAACAAACCATAGTACATGTACTGAAATCCTACAGTAGGTAACAGGGTTGATTTATCACAGATTACAAGTGGAGATTTTGCCCATTAACCCGAGTCGGTGTGAAATTTCAGCACCAAAAGCGGTAACCCCCGAGCCAGACTCGGGATTGCATCGCAGTATCCAGGCAGGGGGTTACTTACCTTGTCCCTGGATCCTGCGATGTTTCCCCGCTGTGTTAGCGAGCTGTCTCCTCGCTTTCGATTCACACAGTGCCCGTGTGCCACAGAGCTCCGTTCCCTGTGATGTTACGACGCACGGGGGCGGAGATCGGCACCAAATAAAAAAAAGTAAAACACAATACACATACAGTGTACTGTAATTTTACAGATTACAGTACTGTATAAAATAATTACACCCCCCCCCCTTGTCCCTAGTGTCCTGTGTCCAGTGTCCTGCATGCACTTTTATATTATAAAAACTGTTTTTTTCTGCCTGGAAACTGTAGATTGTCCATAGCAACCAAAAAGTGTCCCTTTATGTCAAAAATGATTTTAGAGCAGCTAGAAAACAGCGATAATAAATTAGAATCACTTGCAGAATTGAGCGATAGCGATTTGTGGGGACATTTGTCATCAAACACTAAAAGTAATGACAGCGACAGTGTTTTTGATTTGATTAAATTATTGAATAATTATTATTATATTATTATTATTTGTTGTAATTATTTATAGTTATTTATTATATTATAATTTATGATTTTGTGTTTCAAACTTTATCATACTTTATCTACTAGACTCTTGTTTGGACAGATTTAAGTGAGTTTTTCCTAAGAATTACAGGCCTACAATGTAAAACGCCAAATTTCCATGAAAAATAAGTACCTCTTTCAGCACCTAAAATCTGACATAATCATACCGCCAGGGAGGTTAACAAGCAATGAAATACATTTTCATTTTCTAAGGTACATTAGGCCGGCCATACATGGTTCGAATCTCGACCTGTTTAGCAGGAACTGGCCAAGATTCGAACCATTAATGGGCATGCTGGATGTACCAAGTTAATGGATCAATCAACTTGGGTACAACCAGCCTGCCAGATTCGCTTTCCGATAATCGCAAGAGGCTGCTATAGCCACTAGCACATAATCACTGTCTTCACCCGGCGGGGGTGGCTTCCTATGCCGGTGACTTGTCGGTATTGTTCCTCTATCAAGATGGTTCCTGTAAGGACTGCGCAGGCGCAATCCTTGCCGACGGAAGTCTCCGAACTTCAGCCGGCATCCAGGCTAATTCCTTAACATCCCCGTGGAGGTTCGGTGATTTTCGTCGGCAAGGATTGCGCCTGCGCAGTCCTTACAGGAACCATCTCGATAGCTGGAACCATATTGTCAGATCACCGGCACCCACCCTTCCCCACCAGAAGACGATAATGGCCCGGCAGGAGGGATTACCCTGTCAGCACTGTCTGTGTTGATGGGGTAATCGTGCAAATTTCTTTCCTGCAACCCGTGGCTGCAGGAAAGAAATTTGCACCGCCTATGGCCAGCCTAACTGATTTCTAAAGCCGAAACTTCCAACTTTCTTTCAACTTTGTTCATAAAGCAACCCCACTGCTTTAAATTTTGTGTGATCTCCCCCTTCTTTTATTTATAAGATAAGGAATTATATTTTCATGTTTTAATAGATTATAAATATTTACTACAAAGCATAATTGATTGATAATAATGTTACAGGCACAACATTTTGCAGAAGTTTAAGTACTCTGTTGCTAATGGAATGTTTTTTAACTGTATCATTATGGGGTTGCTCAGGTGAAAACCTGATTGACAACCATACAAGAGAGTGTTCACTGTTCCTTCTATTTGTGTTATGTAATTAGACACAGCTTGAATGGCAGTATCCTAGCAGCAAGGTAACCCCTATCTTTATAGAAGTGATCTCAAACCTTTGGAGACAAAAGGGTGTTTTTAAAAGTGACTAAACAGGTTTACATACCGAAAAGATCATTGTTTTCTCCTTAAAAGCAGATCTGTAGATTGCGATTGTCTTATAAGAGCCATCTCAGGCCTCGTACACACGATAGGTTAACCAGAGGACAACGGTCTGAAGGACCGTTTTCATCTGTCCAAACCGATCGTGTGTGGGCCCCATAGGTTATTTAACCTTCGGATAAAAAAATGTCAACTTCCTTTAAAATTTAACCGATGGATTGCTAACCGATAGGTCAAACCGATCGTTAGTACGCACAACCATCGGTTAAAAATCCACGCATGCTCAGAATCAAGTCGACGCATGCTTGGAAGCATTGAACTTCGTTTTTTTCAGCACGTCGTTGTGTTTTACGTCACCGCGTTCTGACACGATCGTTTTTTTACCTGATGGTGTATAGGCGTGACGGACCATCAGTCAGCTTCATAGGTTAACCTAAGACAACGGTCCTTTAGACCGTTGTCCTCTGGTTAACCTATCGTGTGTACGAGGCTTCAGTCTTCACATTTAACGAATACATGATGGATTTTTGTATGTGTAGATTTTCCCAGTATAATTTAGGTGTTATCACTATATTTTACGCTGATTCATCCTAATGTAATGATTTGTTGGTATCTTGTACCAGTTGGTACCCCTCTTGTCTTAACTAAGCAAAAATGTTTTATTCGGACAAAAGCCAATGTCACACTAGGGATCATGTTGCTGTCAATAACTCACAAGGAACAGGACAGCATAAGAGAATGCAAGATCTGGCTCACCAGCAAGGGAACAGCAACTAAAGCCTCGTACACACGACCGGTTTTCTTGGCAAAAACCAGCAAGAAAACTGCTTCTTGCCGAGATTACCGTTCGTGTGTACGAGGCATTCAGGTTTCTCATCAGGAAATCTGGCCAGAATCTCGACGAAAAAAAAAAGAGAACCTGCTCTCTTTTTTCTCTTAGGCCCCGTACACACGACGGATCGATCCGCTGAAAACGGGGAAAAAAAGAGAACCTGCTCTCTTTTTTCTGTGACCGTTTTCAGCGGATAGATCCGCTGCGACCGCTGCCGGATTTCTGTCTGATGGTTGTACACACCATCAGACAGAAATCCGCGCGTAAACAATACGCGGGGCGTGGCCGCGCCGATGACGCGGCGACATGGGTGGCCCTGGAAGTTCAAAGCTTTCACGCATGCGTCAAATCAGTACGACGCATGCAAGGGATGGCGGTCGGTCGGACGTGTCCGGTGAGTCTGTACAGACGACCGAATACGTCCAACGGACAGGTTTCCAGCGGACAGATTTCTTAGCATGCTAAGAAATTTTTATCCGCTGGAAACTGTCCGATCTGCGGGACAATTGTCCGCTCGGGCCTACACACGACCGGATCTGTCCGCTGGAACTGGTCCGGCGGACCAGTTTCAGCGGATCGATCCGGTCGTGTGTACGGGGCCTTAGAGATTCTTGTCAGCCTATTTCCCGACGAGAAACCTGAGAGTGCGTATACTTACCTGTCGCCGTGGAAACCCGCGCATGCTCGAAATGACTTTGACGCATGCGCGGTAGCTTCCACGGCATAGGTAGGGTGAAGCAAGATGGTGGCAACGGCATCGAATGTGACAAGCGCATGCTCGTCGTACGCGATGACGTCACCGCGTTCTTTCCTTTCAAGAGAACCGCGGTTCTTTTGAAAGGTCAGTGTGTACACTCGGGCATCAAGAGATTCTTGCCAAGAATCTCGTCAGGGAAAAATACGTTTTTTTCCTGACAAGATTCTTGCCCGTGTGTACAGGGCCTGAGGCCTCGTACACACGACCGAGTTTCTCGGCAAAAACCAGCAAAAAACTTGCTGGGAGATATTTTTTTGCCGAGGAAACCGGTCGTGTGTACATTTTCGACGAGGAAACTGTCGAGAAACTCGACGAGCCAAAAAGAGAACATGTTCTCTATTTCCTTGACGGGAATGGAGAAAATTGGCTTGTCGAGTTTCTCGACAGCCTGACAAGGAACTCGACGAGGAAAACGATGTGTTTCGCCCATCGAGTTTCTCAGTCGTGTGTACGATGCCTTAGTGTCAACTCTCTTGATGATCCTCTTGCTGGGATTCTATGCCTTCCCCATATCTGACCAAAGCTTAAAAGAGGCATACATATAGAAAAGTGGCTGCAAAAAGGCTGGAGGAGATTAGTAGCACTGAGATCAAACAAATAATGCAAAAGATTGGAAAACCATATTTTCTAAAAAAAGTTAAACATGACAGTCATTAATGATAGCAGACAAAAAATTCTCCTGCGCTCTGTTATTTCCTGCTATAGGGTAACGTGGTCCAATTACAGGGTATATTCAACGGTCTTGCAGCCCTCCTCAGAATCATGGGAATTCATAAGGCTAAAAAAGAGAAGAGAAAGGAGGGCGCACCGACCTAGTGTGTTACTGTATAAAAGGGTTTTATTTCATATATTAAAACAATGGTTATACTCACAAAATGAGTTGTAAACAGCGCTTGACAGACAATACAACTGGTACACAGCATCGCCAGAAGAACACGGTGACAACACGGATCAGGTGGTATCAGACCGGCGATATGGCTGGCGCGTTTCAGAGGCGAACCCCTTTCCTCAGAGCCTTGGTGGTGAAAAAAAATTGAAAACCATTTATCATTTTCCTTCTACTTCACAATTATGTGCTATTTTGTGTTGGTCTATGACATAAAATCCCAATAAAATACATGTACATTTTTGGTTGTAACATGACAAAATTTGGAGAATTCCAAGAGGTGTGAATACTTTTTCAAGGCACTATACGTGGTGTGTCCATAAAATAATTAATTTTATTGAAAAAGTTTACAACTAAACATTGTTTCCTTTAAAGTATGCACCATGTACACAAGGCTCCCAGTGATTTTTCCAGCTCACTATAAGAATGATTGCAGAGGAAACAGGAATTACCAAGTCAATTGTTCATGAAATTGTGATTCAAGATTTGAACATTAGAAAGGACACCATTTTGGTAGTGTGAATAACGTCCACTAAACATGCTCTCAATGCCGGCCCACTTGAAGACTTCCAGGGATGCTATGAAGAATGGAAAAAAAACTTTGAAGACGACAATGATCAATTGTAAAACTTTTCAATAAAATAATTCTTGAAATATTCTCATTCCTTTCTGGACACATCTTTTATATATACTGTATATAATTTAAGGTATACATATGTTGACTTTTTCATTACATTTATTTTTGGATTTCTGTTATAGATTTGTCCCTGTTGAACAGACAAGCAGACACAAAGGAAAGGCAAACTTCCACAGATATCCTGGAGGAGCTTATGTCTGAAGGAATAATACAGGGTCAGAGCAAGGTTGTTAGGAATGGGGAAGCATACAGTGTCATGGTGAGTATGTGAGCACATGTACTTTTCTACATGCAAACAGGAGCCTTTTTGGACCCCTTTGGTAGTAATATAACTAGGGTTGTCCTGATACCACTTTTTTGAGACCGAGTACAAGTACCGATACTTTTTTTTTCAAGTACTCGCCGATACCGATTACCGATACTTTTTTTTTTAATGTCATGTGACAGTTTTTTTTTTTTTAGGGGGGGGGGGTCCATTGTCAGTGTGTTTTTTTTTTTATTTACATTTTATTTTTATTTATTTAAAAAAAATATATATTTATTGCAATTTTAGCGGCTCCTACCTCCGCTCTCTATCCTGTCAAATTGAGGGGGGAGAGAGGACAGCACGGAACACGGGGGAAAGAGAGGACAGCACGGAACACGGGGGAAAGAGAGGACAGCACGGAACACGGGGGAAAGAGAGGACAGCGCGGAACACGGGGGAAAGAGAGGACAGCGCGGAACACGGGGGAAAGAGAGGACAGCACGGAACACGGGGGACAGAGGACAGTACGGAACACGGGGGGAAAGAGGACAGCACGGAACACGGGGGAAAAAGAGGACAGCACGAAACACGGGGGAAAGATAGCACAGCACGGAACATGGGGGGGAAAGAGAGCACATCACGGAACACGGGGCAAAGAGAGCACAGCACGGAACACGGGGCAAAGAGAGCACAGCACGGAACACGGGGGAAAGAGAGCACAGCACGGAACACGGGGGAAAGAGAGCACAGCCCGGAACACGGGGGAAAAGAGAGCACAGCACGGAGGAAAGACAGCACGGAGCACAGGGGAAAGACAGCACGGGGGGAGAAGACTTGCAACTCCCCTGCCTGCCCAGGTATCGGCTGAGGCATCGGAGCATTTCCCCCGAGTATAAGTACTCGGGGAAATGCTTGATATCGGTACCGATACCGATACTAGTATCGGGACATCCCTAAATATAACCATCTATTATAGACCCCTTTGTTTACAGGACTGATTCGCCCTACAGTTCATTACTACTAAGATGCACTGCAGTTGGTGGTGTAGCATGTAAACAACTGAATTAGTTTCCAAATCCAATAAAACCTGGGGGCTACAAAATGGAAGGGGAGGCTTCTGTATTACTACATATTTCACTTGGATGTTTATGGTCATCTCTATATTCTCTCCGATGCAAATTGTATAACAAGGCTATAACTTATATGCCTTCAGGTGGAAACACCCGGGAAGCCTCTAAGGAGACCTCCTGCAAAGTTGGAGAAACTGAAAACCAAAAAGAAGAAAAATACAAGTCTAACTAGAGAAGATATTGAAGCTAAAATGAAGGCTGCTGAAGAAAGAAGAAAGGTAAGAATATCCTGCATAAAACAGTTGACCAATCTTTACAAACAAATAAGGTATCCATAAACACTACAACAGTAATAGTCAACTAGTAGTCTAGGTCCTTGTGTCTATCCTTACCTTCCTTTGCAGTATGAAGTATGCGTTTAATGCAGCACATTTATGGCTGGGATGGGCAAATCTGCCTGACTTCGACTATTTTTTTAAATCCTGTTTAAAACTCTGCAAACTCAAACTTTGTGAAGAATTCCATTGGCGTCTATGGGAAGAAGGGGACTCCTCGTAGTAGACTCCTTTTTAGCCATTTTTATGCACACTACTGTAAAAACAAATGGGAAGCTGGGCACTCCTACTGTTAAAAATACAGCAGGCAGACACTTTCACCCCCTTCCTGCCCAAGCCATTTTTTAGCTTTCAGCGCTGTCACACTTTGAATGACAATTGCGCATTCATGCAACACTGTACCCATATGAAATGTTTGGTGGTATTTGATCACCTCTGCAGTTTTTATTTCTTGCGCTATAAACAAAAGAAATACTTTTCCTATAATGAATATCCATTTTTTTCTCAGTTTAGGCTGATACGTATTCTTCTACATATTTTTGTTAAAAAAAAAATCACAATAAGCGTATATTGATTGGTTTGCGCAAAAGTTATAGCGTCTACTAAATAGGGGATAGATTTATAGCATTTTTATTATTATTTTTTTACTAGTAATGGCAGCGATCTGCGATTTTTATCATGACTACGATATTGCGGCGGACATATCGGACACTTTTGACACATTTTTGGGACCATTCACATCAATACAGCGATAAAAATGCATTGATTATTGTGTAAATGTGACTGGCAGGGAAGGGGTTAATGCTAGGGGCGATCAAGGGGTTAAATGTGTTCCCTAGGGAGTGATTCTAATGTGGGTGGAGGGGACTGACTGGGGGAGGTGTCCCTATGTACAAGGGACACACCATCTGTGTGACAGGATGTGGATCTTTGTGTTTACACACACAAATCCATGGTCCTGCTCAGTTACTAGGCAATCGCGGGTGCCCGGTGGACATTGTGCGCCCCCTAGTGGCCTGGGAAGGAGAAGAAGTCATATGACGTCCACCCAGAATGAAAGCCTCATCATCCGGCGGGCTGTAGGCAACTAGTTAAATAAACCCAAATCCTTTTTATAGCATGCTTGGATGATGCCTTCGAGCGGTACAGTCTCAGTAACAGCATACACTGATGTTGCATCTTTTTGCTGTGAAATTGTTTTATTTTACAATTAGCTTGGTGTACATACACCAGCAGCACAGTTTTCTAATTCTGAGTAATTTTATTTAAAAGAAAGGTTCTAGCATTGACATATGCTTTTTACTTAAACAGTAATAGGCACGCTTTGACGGACAGATATTAACTAGTAAGCTACTGAGGCTGTTCCTATTCTCTCATTTAAAATGAATAGACTGCATATAATACAGACACTAAGCAAGCAGCAGTGCATTTTTAATGGAGGAAAGTTGGCTAACATTTACTAGAGAAAACGAGTACAGACAAGTGTTTTATTAAAAGAATTAATAGGCCGCAGATGACACTGCAGTGTAAAATTGTCCTGAAAAAGGACAATTGTAAAAAGCATGGTTAGGCCTAAATGTACTAGTGACAAATGACACAAAGTTACAAGAATTAAGATACTGCAAAGGATACAGTAATGTAAAACTGGCCAGCAGAAGAACAGTTTCTGTTTCGGATAATAGGCCTAACCGATGTACGTCTAACTTTTATCTTTTGGGATGGGGGAAAGTTGTTAAGGCGCACAATGTTCTTTTCTTTTAACCAGTTCCAGACCACCCACTGCACTTATCCTGCGGCAGGGCGGCACGGCTACATGAAGCAACATACCTGTACGTTGTCTATGCTCCCTGGTCTGGGGCGGGGGCACGTGCCGCCGGCGACCCGCTTCTGCTATGGCCAATCAGCGGGTCCGGCTGGCGCCGTCCACCAGCAATTGTTCTAGGGAATGACAGAATAGTGCTCTGCCTATGTAAACAAGGCAGACCGTCGTTCTGTCAGACAGGGAGAGAGAGATCTGTGATTCCTACTAATAAGGAATACAGATCTCTCTCTCTCTCTCTCTTTTTAGTGTCAGCATCCCCCACACAGTTAGAAAGCACTCCCAGGGAACACATTTAACCATTTTTAATGTCTTGATAGCCCTATTAGGTAGCAAACTGAATTAAAGCACAGTTTTCTAACTGACCCTAATCTCTCCCTATGCAATTTTTCGGCACTTCTTATTCTTTCCGTTTAGCAGCTTCCAATACACTGACAAAATGGCTACCCTGTGCCCCCCTGTTTTTATAATGAGGTGGCTGTCTTATCCAAAAACCATTGACCCTTATAAGCTGGCTGGCCAGTGTGTTATGATTTTTTTTTAATTCTCTAAGGTGAATCTGCACATCAATTTGCTATGACTGTGAATCTTAAAGTGGAGTTCCACCAATTTTTTTATGTTTGTCTGTGCTGCATGCCCTAATCTCATAGTGTTCAGAATGGACAATTTTTATTTATTTTGTTGCTTGTAAATACCTTTATTTTGTAGTCCTTCATTACTTCCTCCTCCTTATTAGCCTAGGCTATTAAGTCACAAGGCTATTCACAAGGGTTTCTGGGATAGGCATCATGTATCCCAGTAGTCCTTGCAAATAAACCTGACTGAAACTTATTACATCGCTTGTGCAGCACTGAGCATGTGCGAGATCTGCAAGGCTGAAATCCAGGAAGTCATACAGTCTGGCTTCATGATGCCCACACTTAAGATGGCCACGGTCTATTTCTAGATTATAAACTAACTAAATGCTCTAATAACCTAACAAAACGGACCTTAGTTTACAGACTAACTTTACTAGACTACATTAAGCTTGTGTATTACAGGGGTATTTATATTTAAAAAGTGAAATTGTGGGTGGAACGCCCCTTTAAACCCACAAGATTTGCCTCCAACCCATGGTGGTAGCAAGCTGAAGTGGAATCTTAACCCTATTTATAGTGTTTGAAAAGATGAGCATATTTCTAGTATGAATTGATTTTCTATTTGCTATTGAGATCAAAACTCTGGCAAACAGTTTACACTTAAGTGACTGAAACATAAACTAAATGCACCATGCAGGTCTAACAGAGTCAATAATGTTGCTTTGAATTGTGAATTGTTTCACTAATACCAGTTGCAATGCTTGACTATTACAGACAAAGGAAGAGGAACTAAAGAAAAGGTTGCGTGAAAGGCCAATGACTGCATTGCCTAGTCAGTCTCAATTTAGAATGGGGGCTTTCACTCCTGATGATGGACAAGAAGGTGAAGAAACAACTCCAACTGAAACCTTAGATTCTGCTGCACTGGAAAATTTAATGAGTGAACCAACAGGGAGTCTCATAATTCCAGCTGAAGAGCCTGATGAAATAGGTGCTGTGGAATCTGACAACACCTACAACAAACCTAGTGACCAGACCAATGACTTTGAAAATGATATCTTTTGATGCAAGCTAACCTAAAAAAACATGTACTGAGCATCTGAGCCTAGAAATATATACGGTACTGAAGTTTGATATTAGGATTGCAGTTCATATGCAATGCAGAAAGATCCTTTTTTCATAATAAAATAGGCCAAATTAATACAGGAAATGTTTAATGTTTATAGGTAGGTGTGAATGAATTTAAATGTACAAGGTGCAATCATGGAATTGTTCATTTGCAGAAATGTGCAATACTACTTCTGACCCTTAAGCCTAGTACACACTAATTGTTTTTTGGGTTGAACCCAAAAAATTGACTGCTTGGGTCAGAGCCGCTGTACTAATTATCCAACTTTAGTACAGCAATCTCCCCCCATTGGCTGAGAGCATTGATCGGGAGGCGGTCAGCTGCTGGTCTTCCAGCATGCTTGTCGGCTTCTATCCGACCGGCTAATATACACACAGGCCGAATGTCAGTATTTTTTTATTGAACTGGTCGATGTCTCCTGAAATTTAGCCCGTGTGTACAGGGCCGCTGTTAGAAATGATGGGGCCCCATACAACCTACCTAACGGGGCCCTCTTCAACCATGCCCTTGACCCCACCCCTGTCTCTGACCCCAGCTCAAAACGAAATGCAGGTTTGTTGCCGTTTACATATGCGTAAGCACAAAGGAGTGGGGTAGTTTAAATTTCTTTTAAATTGTATTTTATTTATTTTATTACAAATAAAAAAAAAAAAATATCTTACACTGTTTAATTACATCAGGCACACAGGTCAGTTAGGGATCAGACATTAATGGAGAGTGGAATGGGGATAGATGGGGGAGGGCTATGGCAGGTGACAAGAAAGTTCCCATGTTGCAAAAATGTAACAATACATTTAATTGTTTGTTCACCAGTGCCAGAAGTCTGCCAAGCAAAACAGGTGAGTTGGAAGCTCTGGTGCATGAGGAGAGCTATGATGTAATCGGTATTGCTGAAACTTGGCTTCAATCCTCACATGACTGGGCTTTTAACCACTTCCAGACCTTAGGTGTTTTTCAGATTTGGTGTTTGCAAGACTAAAACTTTTTTCTGCTAGAAAATTACTTAAAACCCCCAAACATTATATATATATTTTTTCCAACACTCTAGAGAATAAAATAGTGGTCATTGCAATACTTTTTGTCACGCCGTATTTGCGCAGCGGTCTTACAAGCGCACTTTTTTTTAAAAACATTCACTTTTTTTAACTAAAAAATAAGACAACAATAAATTTGGCCCAATTTTTTTATATATTGTGAAAGATAATGTTAGGCCGAGTAAAATGATACCCAACATGTCACGCTTAAAAATTGCGCCCGCTCGTGGCATGGCGTCAAACTTTTACCCTTAAAAATCTCGATAGGCGACGTTTAAAAAATTATATAGGTTGCATTTTTTGAGCTACAGATTATCTCTAGGGCTATAATTATTGCTCTCGCTCTAATGATCGCGGCGATACCTCACTTGTGTGATTTGAACACCGTTTTCATATGCGGGCGCTACTCGCGTTCGCTTCTGCGCGCGAGCTCGTCGGGACGGGGCGCTTTAAAAAAATTTTTTTGGGGTTTTCTTATTTCTTTTTATTTATTTTAGTACTTTTTACACTGAAAAAAAATAAAATAAAAAATGTGATCACTTTTATTCCTATTATAAGGAATGTAAACATCCCTTGTAATAGAAAAAAGCATGACAGGTCCTCTTAAATATGAGATCTGGGGTCAAAAAGACCTCAGATCTCATAATTAGACTAAAATGCAAGAAAAAAAATTTGAAACTGTCATTTTTTCAAATGACAAAAAAATTAAATTTTCTTTAAGAGGCTGGGCGGGACTGACGTTTTGACGTCACTTCCGCCCAGCAGAGCTATGGGGACGGGCGAAGGAGATTTTTCCTTCTGTCTCGTCCCCAGTCAGCACCCGAACGCACCCGATCTCCTGCGCCGCTACCGACGGCTCCGGTAAGCGTCGGAGGGCGCGGGAGAGCGGCGGGAGGGGGGGCAGCCTCTCCCGCCACTGATAACGGCGATCTCACGGCGAAACCACCGCAAAGACCGCCGTTATCGTGTACAGGACCGCGCACACTAAAGATGGATACCTCGGTTGTGGCAGCAGCTGCTGCCGTTACCGAGATATCCATCTTTAAAAAGAGGACGTACATCGTCGTGCGCAGGTCTGGAAGTGGTTAATATTCCTGGCTATGCTCTCTTTCGGAAAGACAGGGTAAAAAGGAAAGGTGGAGGGGTTTGTCTCTATGTGAGAAGTGACCTCAAAGCAAGCGTGAAAGAGGACCTGGTTGATGGAGAGTGTGATGAGGCTGAAGAATTATGGGTGGAACTGCATACAGATGTGCGTAGTAAAAAGTTAATCATTGGAGTTTGTTATAAACCACCCAATGTTAATGAGGAGGTGGAGACTCAGCTCCTTGCACAGATGGAAAGGGCTGCAAGGGCTGGGACGGTGATAATAATGGGGGATTTTAACTACCCAGAAATTGACTGGAATAATGACACTGCTGGGACAGTTAAAGGACAAAAATTTAAAAACCTATTGCAGGACAATTTTATGGTCCAGTTTATTGAGGCCCCCAACTGGGAATGATGCTCTGTTGGACCTGGTAATCTCAAACCATGTGGAGCTTATTACTAATGTTCAGATAAAGGAACACCTGGGTAGCAGTGATCATAACGTGATTTCATTTAATGTTAACTATAAGCAAGAAATACATACAGGAAAGATAAAAACACTCAATTTCAAGAGAGCAAATTTTCCAAGGATAAGGGCTGCTCTCCACGACTTAGACTAGGAGGGAATATTGGCACAGATGAACACAGAACAGAAATGGGAATTCTTCAAAAAAGACGGGAACCTCACTGCAAAGTATATTCCCATGGGCAATAAGTTTAAAAGGCTAAAAATAAAACATTTGTGGCTCACGGTCAAAGTTAAAAAAGCTATAAACAATAAGAAAATAGCTTTTAAAAAATATAAAAATGAAGGAACACTAGTGTTGTTTAAATGTTACAAAGAATATAACAGGATATGTAAAAAGGAAATCAAGGATGCAAAAATTTAAAACGAACGACAGATTGCAAAAGATAGTAGGACAAACCCCCAAAAATTATTTAAATATATTAATAGTAAAAAGGTCAGGTCTGAGCCCCTTACAAAATAATCTAGAGTGGGTGACTGGGGACAAAGAGAAGGCAAATTTATTAAATGCTTTCTTCAGCTCTGTGTATACAATGGAGCATGGGGGAGCTCATGTCCATAATGGACAAATTGTTCTTTGGCCTTTTCTTTAATAATGCTGACCATACATTATATCATTTACTTCTTCAATTCCCTTTAGATTTACCTTTAAGGCCCCGTACACACGACCAGATTTGTCCGCTGATATTTGTCCGACGGACAGTTTCAGCGGACAGATCCGGTCGTGTGTACAGCCGACCGGACCGGATTCCCGACTTTTTCCAGCGGACTAAAATTTCCTAGCCTGCTAAGAAATCTGTCCGCTGGAAACCTGTCCGTCGGACGTGTTCGGTCGTCTGTACAGACTCAACGGACATGTCCGACTGACCGCCATCCCTCGCATGCGTTGTACTGATTCGACGCATGCGTGGAAGCTTTGAACTTCAAGGCCGCCCACGTCGCCGCGTTATCGTCGCGGCGACGGCGCGGCCATGTCCCCGCGTATTGTTTACGCGCGGATTTCTGTCTGATGGTGTGTACAACCATCAGACAGAAATCTCCGGGCGGACATGTCCGATGAAAACTGTCCGTCCGTGTGTACGGGGCCTAACTATTTTAGTACAAGGGCCTGCCTGATTGCATACAAATTGAAAGTGTTTAGGTTTGACCTCATATTATATGGTCTTGGTAAATCTAAAGAAAAAATTTACAAGAAAATAGTATAATGTATGGCCAGCTTCAGTTATGAGGTAAATTTGGCCCTGACAAGTACGCAATTTTTGCCTTTTTAAACTAGTATAGACATTTCTGTAGTAGATGGCAACTCTGATGAATGAGGGTGTTAGGGCCTCTCTACACCTTAAGTAATCAATGTTTTGCTGTATATTAATTTCCATTATTATTTTCTACCCTTGATTAAAGGGTTGTACAGTCAAATGTAAGCTGGAGATTTATCATTCATTATACTGTTATTTTATATATTATACAGGTACTATATACAGTATTTAAACATTATAGTAAAGGTAGATAAAACCTCAGTTTAGGCTTTATTTAGAACCCCTGTCCCTGAACTACCACTCACGCTAGGCATACACAAATTACGCGGGTACCCTAATTTCTAAGGCCCCCCACACCACGATTTCTGCCAAAGGTCCAGCATCCAGTCAAGCAGTTGATTCCTCTGAGACACCAACAGAGTCCACAAGGTGACATTTCCCCTAACAGACTCCACTCCATCTGTATAACAGCACAGTGCCACCTACTGGATGAAGAGAAACCTACACCATCTACAAGCATCTGGATTTTTTCATGGAGTTGGGCTTTAAGAACTGATGCCTACCTTATTGTTCACCAGAATATCTAGGTCCTTCTTTTCCCCTAAAAGCAAGAAATGGAGAATGACAAAACATAGGGACACTGCTATTAGTGTGACCTAGACGTATAAAATTACTTTTATTAAAATTAATATTAGGGCTGTGGAAATTAACTATTAATTCATTGGTTAATCTTAAAAAAAAAATTTTAATCGATCAAAATTCTTTTGATTGTTACTTACCTCTCCGCCGGCTTCAGGGAGTTCCGTTGGAGATACGGACTCCTTTGCTGTGCCTTCATATCTGCATGGCGGCCGGACCTTACTATCTTCCACACGCAAGGGCTGTTACACTTCCCTCTATCACTTCCCTCTATCAACCTGGGATTCTACAGCCATCCACTGGGAGTTGTGATCGTTCCTTTCATGGGACATCTACATGCTGACTGACTGATGTTAACCCCTCCTCATCTGGATTCAGCAGTGGTATCGTTGTACACATTTTTATACCAGTATCATACTTAGCTACATGTTTTCATGACTGCTTATGCTACCGTTTGGTATTACTCGCACCATTTTTACAGTTTATGTAGCTACAGTGGGGATCAAAAGTTTGGGCACCCCAGGTAAAAATTTGTATTAATGTGCATAACGAAGCCAAGGAAACATGAAAAAATCTCCAAAAGGCATCAAATTACAGATTAGACATTCTTATATGTCAAAAAAGTTAGATTTTATTTCCATCAATTACACATTCAAAATTACAGAAAACAAAAAAATGGCGTCTGCGAAAGTTTGGGCACCCTGCAGAGTTAATATCTTGTACTGCCCCCTTTGGAAAGTATCACAGCTTGTAAACGCTTTTTGTAGCCAGCCAAGAGTCTTTCAATTCTTGTTTGAGGTATCTTTGCCCATTCTTCCTTACAAAAGTCTTCCAGTTCTTTGAGATTTCTGGGCTGTCAGTCACGCACTGCTCTTTTAAGGTCTATCCATAGATTTTCAATTATGTTGAGGTCAGGAGATTGTGAAGGCCATGGCAAAACCTTCAGTTTACGCCTCTTGATGTAATCCCCCGTGGATTTTGAGGTGTGCTTAGGATCATTATCCATTTGTAGAAGCCATCCTCTCTTTAACTTCAGCTTTTTCACAGATGGCATCAAGTTACCATGCAAAATTTGCTGAAATTTTATTGAATCCATTTTTCCTTCTACTTGTGAAATGTTCCCTGTGCCACTGGCTGCAAAACAACCCCAAAGCATGATTGATCCACCCCCATGCTTAACAGTTGGACAGAGGTTCTTTTCATTAAATTCTGTGCCCTTTCTTCTCCAAACGTACCTTTGCTCATTCCGGCCAAAAAGTTATATTTTAACCTCATCGGTCCACAGAACTTGTTTCCAAAATGCATCAGGCTTGTCTATATGTTCATTTGCAAAGTTCAAACGTTGATTTTTGTGGTGAGGACGTAGAAGAGGTTTTCTTCTGGTGACTCTTCCATGAAGACCATATTTGTACAAGTATCTCTTTATAGTGGAATAGTGTACCACAACTCCAGTGTCTGCCAGATCTTTCTGGAGGGATCGTGCAGTCAAACGTGGGTTTTCAATTGCTTTTCTCACAATCCTGCGAGCTGTTCTGTCTGATATTTTTCTTGGTCTTCCAGATCTTGCTTTAACTTCCACTGTTCCTGATGACTGCCATTTCTTAATTACATTTCGAACAGAGGATATTGACATCTGAAAACGCTTTGCTATCTTCTTATAGCCTTCTCCAGCTTTGTGAGCGTCAACTATTTTCAGTTTCAGTTTTCTAGACAACTGCTTAGAAGAACCCATGGTGCTGATTGTTGGGGCAAGGTCAGATGAGTCTGGGCATTTAAAACCTTTGAGATTGACATCACCTGGTCTTCCCAGACGATGATTGAGAACAATCCATGACACTGGCAGGTCTCAGCTTTGCAAAGGGGGCAGTGCATGCTATAAATTCTGCAGGGTGCCCAAACTTTTGCAGACACCATTTTTTTGTTTTCTGTAATTTTGAAAGTGTAAATGATGGAAATAAAATCTAACTTTTTTTTACATATTATAAGAATGTCTAATCTGTAATTTGATGCCTTTTGGAGATTTTCCATCTTTCCTTGGCTTCGTTATGCACATTAATACAAATTTTTACCTGGGGGGCATAAACTTTCGATCCCCCCTGTACATCGATTTTATCTCCAGTGCAATATTTATTTTGTTACCTACTTGAAGATTATAAAAGTTGTAATGCTTTTCTTATTGAGCGCTGCCTTTGTGTGTTTTTTGTATCCTGCTATCCATTTTCCAGTGGCTGGAAGCTGCACTTGGAATCAGTCTGCAAGGAGATCAGCTAAAAGTAGTTGGATCTGTATGTGCGTTATAATTAATCGAAATTAGTCGATTAATCGATTTAAAAAAAAAACGATTAATCGAACACAAAAATTTTGATCAGTAACAGCCCTAATTAATATCATCTGACATTTAACTCTCCAATATGTTGCTGTGTTGTGATAATTAGACATCATTTATGTCATCTGCAAAAATGGATAGACTACAACTTTCTTAATCTACCGGCTCAAATAAAAGATTAACATGAACTGGACTCCTTATAGTATAGCACTGACAACTACCACTTTTTTTTTTTTTGCACTTTTTGAGGCTTGCTATGCTTCATTCTTCTGGTACCTGCGACTGCGTCCATCACTTTCTTTCACAAAAATGTTTATTATATAAATAAAGAATCTTGCGAGCTACCAGAGATATATCCAAACCATAAACACAACTAACCACATGTGTTGTGGTAAACTATAGGCTCCATGCACACTGAAGCTGATAAAATGCAGTTTATTGGCATTTTGGCTTTTTTTTTTTAAAGCCCATATACTGAACTCTATGTTAGCCTATGTGCCGATGCACACCTGGGTGTTTTTTAGTGTTAATGAGCTTTGGAGTTTATTGGCTTTTTTCTGAATGCCCGAAATTTGCATTCATTTGGGTAGATTCACGTAGAAAGGCTTATCTTTAGGATGGCCTAGCCTAGCCTGTTTAGGCTACACCGCTGTAAATTAGTTAGGCTAGTAGTGATTTTCAAACCACTTACCTGCTAATCTACGGCGGCGTAGCCTCAAACGAGCGGGCGTAAGGGCGCCTAATTCAAATGACTTGGAGGGGGGCGTGTTGTATGGAAATGAGGCTTGACCTCACGTTTTTTGATGTTTTTTGACACTGCGCATGCGCCGGGCGACTACATTTCCCAGTGCGCATTGCGGCTAAGTACGCCGTACGAGCCTATTGATTTTGACGTGGACGTAAACGACATAAATCCCGATTCGCGGACGACTTACGCAAACAACATTTTGAATTTTGCGGCGGGAACGGCGGCCATACTTAACATTGGCTAGGCCACTAGAGCGTAGCTCTAACTTTAGGCGGCCTAACCCTTACGGAAATTCCGTAATTCGACGGCGTAGGCCTGGCGTACGTTCGTGAATCGGCTTATCCCCTCATTTACATAATCTACGCCGGCCACAATGGAAGCGCCATCTAGCGGCCATCAGAAACATTGCAAGCTAAGATAGAATGGCGCAAGCCGGCCTATCTTAGCTTTGTTTAAGCATATCTCTGTTTGAGCATACGCTTAAACAAACGCCGGCGTAGATTCAGAGTTAGGTCGGCTTATCTACTGATAAGCCGGCCTAACTCTTTGTGAATCTACCTAAAAGTGCCTTTTTCGGCGGAAAAAAACTCAAAAAAAACGCAAAACACGAAAAAAAAAAACTCAAAAACGGCCAAAAACCGCACCAGCGTTTTTTTATCCATTGGGAAAAAAAAGAAAAAAGCTACACTCAAAAACACTGATTAAAGCTATTGCTAAAATACGTTGAAAGGCTCCCTGCAAAGCTACTGGCGTTTTTTTTATAGCTTTTATGAGCTTCAGTGTGCATGGAGCCTAAATAATGAGATGAAAAAACAATATATACAGCAGCTGGCATTGATCACACTCCCATAATTAGTGCTATATTTAAATATATAGATAAATAATGCAGCGCTATGTGATTAAATCTTCCATATCACCATACCATAATCGCTATAAATTGAATATGAAGTGCTATATGTAAAATAAATAAATAATTGAATCATAGATATACAACATCAAATTATATATGTGTCACAGAATAATAATAAGAGTGCTCCAAACAAAATCCCAGTACAAGGTGTTAAAAATCCAATACTGTGACTGTGTGATGGTGCTCCTAACAATGATAAGGTGACTTAAAACACATGCTCCCCCCCCCCCCTCCTGTGTGATTGGTCTAGAAAAGCAGCTGAACCCTCTCTGGGCTCTATGTGTAATGGGGAATCCCCAGGTAAACCCAATGATGCTTTCCTTGGTTCAAAAATTAAAAAGAGGCTGGATAGTGTAATACCGTTTAGACGTGATATTTATTGGAGATAAAAACGCCAGGGTACTCACTCTTTTATGGTGCTTCCAGCGCACCACACTACAGCAAACAGACAGTAAAATCCAATGCAAAAGGCTTGAAAACTTGTGTAACAGCAGCTGCTCAGAGAGCTTGTGTGCTGACTCCTGCCCCGTCCTGGCCCCTCCCCTACATATGGCGACACAGGGCTTGTCACGTGTCTTCCTCAGGGGGATATGGGATCATATCTCGGGGGATATGGGATCCAGTCAGAATTTAAGTGCTTACAAATGTACCGTAAGGCCCCGTACACACGAGAGGATCGATCCGCAGAAATTTATCTGCGGACCGGTTTCAGCGGATAGATCCCCTGGTGTGTACGATCCAGCGGATATTTTTCCGCGGATATTTTTCCCGGCGATGGATTTCCAGCGGATCAAAATTTCTTAACATGCTAAGAAATCGATCCGCTGGAATCCAGTCCATGGTCTGTACAGACTCACCGGATCAATCCGTCCGAATCCATCCCTCGCATGCGTCGCAATGATTCGACGCATGCGTGGAAGTCCTTATCTTACAGCGTCGCGCACGTCGCCGCGGCGACGGCGCGACACGTCACCGCGGAGGGAATTCCGTGGGGATTTTGATCTCATGGTTAGTACAACCATGAGATCAAAATCCGCCAGAGGATTTATCCGCGGAAACGGACCTCCGGACCGTTTCCGCAGATTGATCCTCTCGTGTGTACTAGGCCTAAGAGTAATGAATTACTAGAATTCAAATTATGGTTATAGCCAAGCTACGGAGACCAGACTTTAAAAAAGTTAGAATGTGTATAATTTGGTATATATGTAGTTTTTTCATGAACCGTGTAGCACCCTGAACCTTAGGTAGGTAGGTTGCTAGAGTATTGTGTTTTTGTTACAACCAGTGCAGGTAAATTTAGGGGGCTGGGGAGTGGTTTAGTGTAGAAGCAGGTGACTGACATGTACTTCATCTCTTTGGTGCCTCCTCTGTTTCCAGAGGGTTCTGGAAAAGAGGTAGGGCAGAGGGTGGGAGTGGCATGGAGTGTATCTGGGAGTCCTGACCAATCCCCAACTAGGATAGGCAGGGGAGCAGGCCTCCTATATATACTCATGGTCAGCCTCTTGTGTGAGCAATTAAAGGGTGGAAGAACTGAGTGATGGAGTGAGCCTCTCTTTACACGGTCATCGAGAGGTGTCCTGGAACAGCAGCAGGAAGAGGACAGTGGGGAGCAGTGCCGGGCAAGACATTTAGGAGGGATCCATTCTGGGATCGGTAAATGAGAAGCACAGTGAGAAGCTCTGGGAGGGACATCCCAGGATTGGTTTTGAAGCCAGAGGGAGAGACTGTGGAGTCGTTGAAGTCAAGTTGCTGCAGCCAAGAGGGTTGGCAGGATTTGCACCAGACTTTCTGGGGTCAGTAGTCCACCAAGTTTCAGTTAGCACAAATGTCCTTTTCCATCGCTATTTGGTTGCTACACCAAAGAGGACTGCAGACCCCCGCCAGCAAATGGCTATTATTGAACTGTTGGGACTTATTCAGAGTGAGGCCTAACCATGTGCTAACAGTGACAGGAATCTAGGATTGTACAGTAGAGAAAGCAAAGTGATCTCAAGTAGTGTGCTGGAGGATTGTGGAGTTCTAGAGACTATCAATATAGATTTAACTATCTTTGTTCAAGGAAGATTCATTATTTGGGCATCCCATGTCCCTTTTCCCCATAAAATAACAAAAAAAAAACAAGCTAAAGGACTGTTCATTGACTGGCAAATTGTGTCTGAAGTGAATGCCTGGCCAAGCAGGGTGACGCGTGGAACTACTACATGCAACAAACCCACGCTACAACCACGGTGCCCATGATCTGCTACTTTACCTTCATGAAAGATAAAGTGGAACCTCACTCTCTCATTCAACATTGACTATTTTTAATCGTTATGCTGCTAGCATTAGTAAATAGATAGGAAGATATATTATATTTACTTATTTTAAACTTTTTTTTACATTTTTTTTCAGTTACTGCCTGGTTTAGGGCCTAGGCAAATGATGACATACATCCCAGGAGTCTTCAGGAAAGGAGCAGGGGTTGTCTTAGCTAAGCACACCTTCCTGCCTACATGCCTAAGCTAAGGGCAGATAGATTCCTGGAAGTAAATGCTACATTAATCATCTGAACTTACATAGCAAGAATTGCTAGGGGGTGTTTTTCAAAGTGATTTTTCAGCAAAATAAAGCCTGGAGACCTGGATGGATAGGTGAGTTTGCTTTGAATATTACAAATTAATTAAATAGCATTTTTGGTTTGGGGTGCTCAGATACAGTGTTGTACCTCTTTAACACCTATAGCAGAATGAGGCCAGAATGGAACACTATTGTTCTGGGTGGACATCATATGACGTCATCCCGACAGCTCAATCTGTCACCGGCTGTGTCCACCGGATGCAGCCAAAGACTTATCACTGTACTGGCCTGCTGCCAGTACCATGTAATCACTGTGACCAATCACAGCTGGTCACATGACAGTTGTAATCACTTCCCCAGAGTAGTACAGTGTTACTATGGTAACACTATATTGCTCTGGTCACAGTTAGTTAGACATAAAAAATAATAAAAAAATGGTAAAAAAAAACAACTTTTTTTTACATACTGTCACCAGTCAGTGTCCCTGATCCCCACCACACTAATTATTGTGATTTTTTTTTTTATTTCCTCAATTTCCAAAAAACTGTGACAAAAAACTTCAAAACACTCGCAATGCCTCTTACTAAATATACCCTAAACTGTCTACTTTCCAAAAAGGGGTCATATGAGGGTATTTACACTGTCCTGGCAGAAAATGAGATAGGGTGCCAGTACATCAGGATTGATCAATTTTCAGATATACACCTCTCATGCCGCATACACACCATCACTTTATGTGTTGAAAAAAAAACGACATTTTCTGTGAAGTAAAAAACAACGTTTTTGAAACTTCAATTTTCAAAGACGAAGTTGCCTACACACCATCGTTTTTTTTACAATGCTCTAGCAAAGCGAGGTTACGTTCCCCACGTTTTTCCATTGAAGCTCGCTTCATAACTAGCTTCTGGGCATGCGCGGGTTCAAAAACGTTGTTTTAAACGTCGTTTTTTGCTACAGCATGCTTCAATTTTTTTTTGTCGTTTTTCACAGGACATAAAACAACGTTTTCCCCCACACACGGTCATTTAAAGTGACGTTTTTAACAACGTCGTTTTTTTTCATCACATAAAGTGATGGTGTGTACGCGGCATCACACTTTTGTTAACATTTTATTTAGGGTTGTCCCAAAATCTGATACTAGTATCGGTATCAGTAGCGATACCGAGCATTTGCCCGAGTACTTATAGTCAGGCAAATGCTCCCGATATAGATTTAAAAGTTGTTTCTCCGCTTCTCTCCCCCCCCCCCCCCCCCCCCCCCCCCCCGTGGCTATCAGCTGCTTTAAAATCAGCGGTGATCGGTGCTTGTAACTCCCCCACACATGATCACCGCTGACTGTCCTGTATCCTCCTCCAGCCCCCCTCCATTTTGCTTCTATTTCCCTCCCTCTGTGTCCCCCTCCATGCTGCTCTCTCCCTCCGTGTCCCCCTCCATGCTGCCGTCTTCCTCCGTGTCCCCCTCCATGCTGCGCTCTCCCTCCGTGTCCCCATCCATGCTGCGGTCTCCCTCCATGTCCCCCTCCATGCTGCCATCTCCCTCCGTGTCCCCCTCCATGCTGCGGTCTTCATCCGTGTCCCCCTCCATGCTGCCATCTCCCTCCGTGTCCCCTCCATGCTGCTCTCTCCCTCCGTGTCCCCCTCCATGCTGCTCTCTCCCTCCGTGTCCCCTCCATGCTGCGGTCTCCCTCCGTGTCCCCCTTCTTGCTGCGGTCTTCATCTGTGTCCCCCTCCACGCTGCCGTCTCCCTCCGTGTCCCCCTCCATGCTTCTCTCTCCCTCCGTGTCCCCCTCCATGCTGCTCTCTCCCTCCGTGTCCCCCTCCATGCTGCTCTCTCCCTCCGTGCTCCTCCTCCACCTCCGCAAACTGTGTTTACAATGTTTCAGTTTATGAATGAAGAGGAGCCGCTGTCTTCTCTTCATTCATTTTCAGCGCAGCTGAGGCTGCTGAGAAAGGGACTGGGGAATCTATGTCCTTAGTCCCTTTATCTGTCACAAAGGGGAGATGTCAGAGGTCTGTTAAGACCCCTGATATCTCACCAAAGCCCCCCAATAAGGCTGATAAAAAAATAGAATAAAAAAATGTATTGAAAAAATAATAAATAACTACTGACACATGTGCCACTGTCACATGAGATTAAAAAAAAAGAATCAGTAATCGGTATCGGCGAATACTTGAAAAAGTAGTATCAGGACAACCCTAATTTTATTAGATCTTTTAATGTGACAACACTGAAGAAATTACACTTTGCTACAATGTAGTGCATGTACAGCTTGTATAACGGTGTAAATTTGCTGCCCCCTCAAAAAAACTCAACACACAGCCATTAATGTCTAAACTGCTGGCAACAAAAGTGAGTACACCCCTAAGTGAAAATGTCCAAATTGGGCCCAAAGTGTCAATATTTTGTGTGCCCACCATTATTTTCCAGCACTGCCTTAACCCTCTTGGGCATGGAGGTCACCAGAGCTTCCCAGGTTGCCACTAGAGTCCTCTTTCACTCCTCCATGATGACATCACAGAGCTGGTGGATGTTAGAGACCTTGCGCTCCTCCACCTTCCTTTGAGGATGTCCCACAGATGCTCAATAGGGTTTAGGTCTGGAGAAATGCTTGGCCAGTCCATCACCTTCACCTCTTGTCTTTGTACTCCTCACCTGGCTGCCGCCACACACACATTTGACACCATCTGAACCAAATAAGCTTATCTTGGTCTCATCAGACGACAGGACATGGTTCCAGCAGGCCATGTCCTTAGTCTGCTTGTCTTCAGAAAACTGTTTGCGGGCTTTCTTGTGCATCATCTTTAGAAGAGGCTTCCTTCTGGGAAGACAGCCATGCAGACCAATTCGATGCAGTGTGCGGCGTATGATCTGAGCACTGACAGGCTGACAGGCTGACCCCCCACCCCTTCAACCCCTGCAGCAATGCTGGCAGCACTCATACGTCTATTTCCAAAAGACAACCTTCTGGATATGATGCTCAACTTCTTTGGTCGACCATGGAGAGGCCTATTCTGAGTGGAACCTGTCCTGTAAAACCGCTGTATGGTCTTGGCCACTGTGCTGCAGCTCAGTTTCAGGGTCTTGGCAATGTTCTTTTAGCCTAGGTCATCTTTATGTAGAGTAACATTTCTTTTTTTCAGATCCTCAGAGAGTTCTTTGCCATGAGGTGCCATCTTGAACTTCCAGTGACCAGTATGGGAGAGTGAGAGCGATAACACCAAATTTAAAACACCTGCTCTTTATTCACACCTGAGATCTTGTAACACTGATGAGCCACATGACACCGGGGAGGAAAAATGGCTAATTGGGCCCAATTTGGACATTTTCACTTAGGGGTGTACTGACTTTTGTTGCCAGCGGCGGTTTAGACATTAATGGCTGTGTGTTGAGTTATTTTGAGACGACAGCAAATTTACACTGTTATACAAGCTGTACATTCACTACTTTACATTGTAGCAAAGTGTAATTTCTTCAGTGTTGTCACATGAAAAGATATAATAAAATATTTACAAAAATGTGAGGGGTGTACTCACTTTTGTGAGATACTGTATATACCATAGCTTGTAGACGCTATAACTTTCCTACAAACTAAATAATATACACTTATGTGGGTTATTTTCACCAAAGAAATGTAGAAAAATACATCTTGACCTAAACTTTTGAAAAAAGAATGTCTATTTGCAAAATGTTATAACAGAAACAAAGAAAAAGTGTTTTATTTTTTCTAAATATTCAGGTTTTTTTTCCGTTATTTTAGCACAAAACAAAAACCCAGTGGTGATTAAATACAACCAAAAGAAAGTTCTATTTGTGTGAAAAAATTTATAAAAATGTCTTAGGCCCCTTTACACGGGTGGACCTTTCAGTTTTTTCGGGGGACCTAAATGCACTCTTAATGCAGGTCTATGGAGCAACGGATGTCAGTGGTGACCATGTCCGCTGACATTTATTTTTGCGATTTACTACCACTTTAAAGCAGAACTAAACTCTGCAAATACCTACCTCCTCTCCAACAATGCGACACCCTTGCGGTCCCTCACCGGTGACAATATCATGTGTGATATAGCATGTCTCTTTTGCAAAGAAAAGCCTGTCTGCTCAAATTTTTTGTTTGAACTTTAATACCATTTTAAAAGATCAGTCGACCATTTGCAAAGCACCCTGGCAACTTTGAGAGTTGTTATCAAAGGCATGCCTTGAATGTAGCATACACTGCCAATTTGCTATTAGGCAGAAATGAATTAATACATTGCAGCAAAGCAACACTGATATGTGTACAATTTTAATAACATTTATTAAACATTTCTAACTTGAGCTTTCTTTTGGGTAACCGTTTAATCAGTGAGTTTAATTCTGCTTCAAGAGCTACATTTGAGTACTGCCTTCAGTAGCATACTGTTTTACGTAAGTGTGCTATAACTAAACCGTACACTAGATGGCGAACTTACACTGCCTAACTCACACTGTCACCTGCTCAGTCTAGGCATTATGCAAAGTTTTACTGCTGTTCAATTGGTAACTTGTACAACCATGTTAGAAAGATAAACACAATGCAAATCAATTTTCACAAGTGGATTTCTTTTACAAACTTGTATGAAGCACGATAGTACACATTTGCAAATACAAAGTTCTGCCAATCAGCTGTAGTATTCACTAGTACTTGGTCTTCTGTTGAGCTTCTAGGAGCTGTTATGTCTCTCTGGGACTTTCCAATTCCCATGCCACTTTGAAATATTTTCTTACACTTATGGCCAGACTGACAACAAAAACAATTCTGTTCCAAAAAAGCCCCCAAGCTCATATGTATGTGGTTAAACTTTGGCAAGTCTTGCGGATTGTGTATATTAATATCTTAGATTGAAAGCTCCTTGAGGGCAGGGACTGATGTGAATGTGTACAATATATATATAAAGTACTGTGTAAATTGACTGTGCTGTATAAGAACCTGTAATAAATAAATATTAACACCAGTTCCACCTCAGTGCTCTTGTAAGGACTAAGTTATAATGCCTAGGCTTTGTTTATTTGATTTGATAACTGATTGTAGCTGGGTTTCCTAAAAGAGGATATATCAGCTCACAAACGGGGTGTATTTATAGAATATATGCATAGCAATTTGTCAACAAAAAACAAATGTTATTTGGCTATTTCTTGTGATGGTCTAATGTTTTTCATTGATTTAAAATTAAAAATACCACATTTAGCCACGAGATGGCGATGAATACTATAGGAATTTGCTACAATAATAGCACATCTAGCGTCCAAATGCAAACCTCCCAACTGTCCCTGATTTTGAGGGACTGTCCCTGATTTGGAGCAATGTCCCTCTGTCCCTCATTCCTCCTCATCTGTCCCTCATTTTGGTCTGATCTATACAGACAGGGCCGGACTTACCATTGGCCTTGACTGGGCTCAAGCCCAGGGGCCCCACCCAATAGGGGGCCCCCTTAAAAAAAAAAAAAAAAAAAAAAATTTTTTTTTTTTTTTTTTTTTTTTTTTTTTTAGGGGTCCGGAGGTCCCCAGGGGCCCGGACGGCAACCCCCCTTTTTTTTATTTATTTTTTGTAAAAAAAAGTTTTTTTTTATATATTTTTTCTATTTTTATATATATAATATATATATATATATATATATATATATATATATATATATATATATATATATATATATTTTTTTATTATTATTATTAAAGGGCCCAGGGGTCTCCAGGGCCCCGGACGGCAACCCCCCTTTTTTTTATTTATTTTTTGTAAAAAAATGTTTTTTTTTATATATTTTTTATTTTTATATATATAATATATATATATATATATATATATATATATATATATATATATTATTATTATTATTATTAAAGGGCCCAGGGGTCTCCAGGGCCCCCGGATGGCAACCCACCTTTTTTATTTTTTTTATAAAAAAAAATTACATTTTTTATATATATATATATATATATATATATATATATTTTTATTAAAGGGCTCAGAGGTCCCCAGGGCCCCATGTGGCAACCCCCCCTTTTTTTATTTTTTTTATAAATGTTTATTTTTTTATTTTTGTTTATTTTTTTATTTTTTTATTAAAAGGCCCAGAGGTTCCCAGGGGCCCAGAGGTCCCCAGGGCCCCCGGGTTTGGCAACCTCCCTTTTTTTATGTATTTTTTATAAATGTTTTTTTTTTTTATTATTAAAAGGCCCAGAGGTCCCCAGGGCCCCGGATGGCTACATATATTTATATATATTTGTTTTCTTCTTTATTTCTTCTATTTTTTGTAAAGGCCCCCCCGCTTCTCAATTTGCGGCAGCCCCCACGCTTCTCAATTTCAGGCGGCAGCACCCCCACCCCCCTAGGTTCTCTGCTTCAGGGGGCCCATGCCTTAAGCTGTGCAAGGGGCCCCAAAATTCCTGATGGCGGCCCTGCGCATACCTCCCAACACGCACGGATTCTGTGGGACTTTCCCGCACAGACAGCTTCTTCCCGCAGTCCCCGCAAAAGGGTTAATTTTCCCGCACTGCAAGAGGAGGCAGCACGGAAGCAGGAGGAACCGGAGCGGTGTGTGGAGGACTGTGGCTGCTGAAGGGAAGAAAGCCGACAGCCGGGCTAATGACAGTCTGTGGCCCCGGCTGTTGGCACAGGTGAGAGGCGCTCCCCCCCTCAACAACTGCAAAATCCCCCCCGCTCAACAACTTTAATGCGCTCCCCCCCGGTCAACAAATTCAATTCGCCCCCCCCCCCTCAACAACTTCGATCCCCCCCAATTCTCGGCTCCAGGGGGCCCCTTCAACACTCAAGCCCAGGGGCCCCCCCCACCCTAAGTCCTGCCCTGCATGTATATAAAATGCACTATGTATCTATCAAAAAGTGTTTCCCAGTGCTAAACATTTCATCTGATTTCTAAATTGCTGCTTTTGTAATTTCCAAAAGCCAATATAAAGCAATAGCAGTGGTAAAAAAGCACTTGTGTGTTTAGCCAATCTTATTTTTTGTACGGTTCTCCTGTAAGGGGGCGTGGCAAGGGGTGTGTCCTATGCCTGCATACTTTTGCTGATAGGTGTCCCTCATTCCTATCTCAGAAAGTTAGGTGGTATGCAAATGCTGTTTTCTTTTTATAGTGTCCAAATGCTGCTTCCATTTTAAATCAATGAAAAACATTTGAACATCACAGGAAATAGTCTAATTATATTCTTTTTTTTTTTCTTTTTGTTTATTTTTTTTGTGCTCATTCGGATAGAACCAATGGCAAGTTGCTATTTAACTTTTTTTCTTTTTATAAATACATTCCTTCGAGACACGCTATACCTTTGAAAAACATTATTTTTAATGCAAATTCATATGCTGTGTGATCTTATACAATAAAGATTTCTATTGGATAATGAAACTAAATAATATCCCAACCTAAAACTAGAAATGTCAATTATTAAAAAAAAGTATGTACATCTGCATCAAAATATTTCATATGATACATTTTATTAGGATGTTTCTGCATGCAATTCAGTAATAGAGTGTTGTGCCATGTTAACCATTATTAATGCAGAAGGTTTTAGTGGTACCCTTTGTTGACTAACTTGCGTTGTTAACCGCTTACCGACCGCCTCCTGCAGATATACGTCGGCAGAATGGCACGGCTGTGCAAAGCAACGTACAGTTACATTGCTTTGAATTTGCCGTTGTGCATGCACGCACGCCCCTGCTGAGAGCTCCAAGACCGTGTCCGCGGGACCCGCAGACTCGATGTCCGCCGGTGTCCCGTGATCGTGTCACGGAGCTGCAGAACAGGGAGATGTAAACAAGGCACCTCCCTGTTCTGCCTTGTGATCTACTGCTCCCTGTCATTGGAAGCAGTGATCAATGTCTTGTCACTGGTAGCCCAGCCCCCCCAACAGTTAGAATCACTCCCTAGGACACACTTAACCCCTTCCTTGCCCCTAGTGGTTAACCCCTTCCCTGTCAGTGTCATTTACACAGTAATCAGTGCATTTTTATAGCACTGATCGCTGTATAAATAACAATGGTCTAAAAATAGTCTGATGTGTCGCGATCGGTCCTCGAAGCTGAAGAACGGGGAGAGCTTCACTGTTCTTCACTGTGGCAGTGTCATCGATCATGTGTTCCCTTTTATAGGGAATCACAATTGATGACGTCACACCTACAGCCACACCCCCCTACAGATGTAAACACAAATGAGGTCACACATAACCCCTTCAGCGCCCCCTCATTTTCACAGTAAACAATGCATTTTAAATGATTTTTTTGCTGTAAAAATGACAATGGTCCCAAAAATGTGTCAAAATTGTCCGAAGTGTCCCCCATAATGTCGCAGTCACGAAAAAAATCAATGTAGTAAAACAATTTTTTTTTATAAAAATGCAATAAAACTATCCCCTTTTTTGTAAACACTATAAAGTTTGCGCAAACCAATCGATAAACGCTTATTGCGATTTTTTTTACCAAAAATAGGTAGAATAATACGTATCGGCCTAAACTGAGGAAAAAAAAATAATGTTTTATATATTTTTGGGGGATATTTATTATAGAAAAAAGTAAAAAATATTGATTTTTTTTCAAAATTGTCGCTCTATTTTTGTTTATAGCGCAAAAAATTAAAACCGCAGAGGTGATCAAATACCACCAAAAGAAAGCTCTATTTGTGGTAAAAAAAGGACGTCAATTTTGTTTGGGAGCCACGTCGCACGACTGCGCAATTGTCAGTTAAAGCGACGCAGTGCCGAATCGCAAAAACTGCCCTGGTCCTTTAGCTGCCTAAAGGTCCGGGTCTTAAGTGGTTAACTGAGCCCTCCCCAGTTGCACTTATCTTCCGTCCACTCTCACATTGCTCCATTCACTTGCTAGTAATAAAGGAAAAGTCCAATTTAAAAGTGAGATGCTGGAGTCATAACTTGCATAGCCCTGATTGACCCATTAATTGACCCATTGCTACCACATGGACCAGGTCACATGCTTCTCCATACCCAGAACTACAAGGTATTTAATTTTTTTTCCAGCACTAAAGCAGAGCATTAGGAAGGGAAGAAAGGGTAAGTAAGGTAAGTTTCCTGGGGAAAGGGGGTTTAAAGCAACAAGCAAGGTACAATTTTCAAAAAAATTCAATAAAAGTTCAAGGAACTATAAGTGCAAAGTGCAGTAAGCACTTCAAACTAAGTAGAATTGACCTTATTGAAGTCAGACTCACTGAAAATGTAATCTAACAGATTTCTTTGAGCTCTCCATTTTGCATTTGTGGTTTATTCCTTGTGTAGCACTACCCCTGTAGGAGCTGCTGGTTAGTTTTTGGGTCTGCCGCTACCCCGCTGTTCACCATCAGCGCTAGGGGTTACATTGGAGAGTTATCCACAAATGTCTGCACAAAACAGTCTCTTTTTCCCAATGCTACCTTGCTTTGCGGATCACGGGTACTCTCTTGAATCCAGAGGACAAACACTGGATCTAGAAACCCCCGGATAGGCCTCTCTCACTGACCTAGCAGCTGGTGCGTCGCTCGGTCAAAGTCTCTGCCACAGACTTGATGAATATAGTAAAGCTGTTGTACAATCCTCTGCCACAGAACTGTTCAACCGAGTAATCCCTTGTAAAGTCAGACAATAGCTACACAGTACCCGTTTCTTTCAGCCATCCGGCGATACTGTGAAGCGGGATGCGTCCTCCAATTGAGTTTCCAGGCTCTTCCTGAGATACCAGCCTTTTTGCTCGGTCCTCTCTGGGAAAAGTCCTCCCCTGGTTCCTCCAATTGCTCGGCTTCTCCCCGCAGGAAAGACCGCACAGAACCACCCCTGGATCAGTAGGCCTCAGAATTCCTGGGCCTACTTTCAGTAACAAAGCCTCGGGCCAGCAGGCCCCGAGGCAGAAGAACTGCCACAACGCACCTTAGGCCAGGAGGGCCATCAGGTCAGAACCCCAATAAAACAGTGTCTGTACCCTAACCACTTCCCGACGGCCGTACGACTATATACGGCCGCAGGGTGGCTCTACTTCTCTGGGACGCCGTCTTTTTACGGCCGCCCTTTTCCTCGTTCCCCGCGCGCGCTCCTGAGTGCGGATCGGGGAACTTCTGTGCTGCCCGTGTCCCATGGACACAACAAATCACAAATCGCCGTGAACGGCCAATCGGAGTGGCCGTTTGGTAGGCGATCTGTGTGGCCAATGAGAGATGATCTCATATGTAAACATATGAGATCATTTCTCATTGCCGGCTCTCACAATGACAGCGTCCTGTCAGGGAGAGAGGAGACCGATCTGTGTCTCTTGTACATAGAAACACAGATCGGTCACCTCCCCCAGTCACCCCTCTTCCCCCACAGTTAGAACACTATATAGGGTACACATTTAACCCCTTCATGTTAACCCCTTCAATGCCAGTCACATTTATACAGTAACTAGTGCATATTTATAGCACTGATTGCAGTATAAATGTGAATGGTGCCAAAAATGTGTCAAAAGTGTCCGATGTGTCCGCCATAATGTCGCAGTCCCAATAAAAATCGCAGATCGCCGCCATTACTAGTAAAAAAAAAAAAAATTCTGTCCCCTATTTTGTAGGCGCTATAACTTTTGCGCAAACCAGTCGCTTATTGCGTTTTTTTTTTTTTTACCAAAAATATGTAGAAGAATACGTATCGGCCTAGACTGAATTTTTTTTTTTTTTAATTGGGATATTTATTATAGCAACAAGTAAAAAATATTGTATTTTTTTTTCAAAATTGTCGTTCTTTTTTGTTTATAGCGCAAAAAACAAAAACCGCAGAGGTGATCAAATACCACCAAAAGAAAGCTCTACTTGTGGGGGAAAAAGGACGTCAATTTTCTTTGGGAGCCACGTCGCACGACCGCGCAATTGTCAGTTAAAGCGACGCAGTGCCGGAAGCTGAAATTTCACCTGGGCAGGAGGGGGGTATATGTGCCCAGTAAGCAAGTGGTTAAAGGGGTTGTAAAGGAATTTTTTTTCCCCTAAATTGCTTCCTCCTTCACTTACCTCCTTCAATTTTGCTTTTAAATGTCCTTATTTCTTCTGAGAAATCCTCACTTCCTGTTCTTCTGTCTGTAACTACACACCGTAATGCAAGGCTTTCTTCCTAGTGTGGAGAAAGCCTCTTGAGGAGGGAGGGGGCGAGCAGGAGTGTCAGGACGCCCACTAACACACAGCTCATTTCTCTATCTGCAAAGTAGAGAGTGTCCTGACTTGCCTGCTCGCCCCCTCCCCCTCAAGAGGCTTTCTCCACACCAGGAAGAAAGCCTTGCATTACGGTGTTGAGTAACAGACAGAAGAACAGGAAGTGAGCATTTCTCAGAAGAAATAAGGACATTTAAAAGCAAAATTGGAGGAAGAGCTAAGTGAAGGAGGACTGCACTAAGGTAAAGGAAGTTTAGTTTAAGTTCCCTGTCCCAGAATGCCCAGTGACAGGAACACTCCCACTGGGGTGTCTCTGTAAAGCACGCAATACATCCAGCATGCTGTATTTCCAACCTTGACCAAAAATGACAGCGACACCTAGGGTCAAGTGGAAAAAATGCACAGCGCAGCGAACTGACACAGAGACCAGCAATTAACATAATCATTCTGAGCTAACTACAGATCAGATAACACTAAATTTAAATATAGCGCCTACTCAATAGGAGCAGGGCGCTAGTAGTCCACCAAGGTGATCCAATTAACATACAGCAGCAGGAAAAACAAACCAAGCATTTTATTGTATTAGAACATGGCTCAATGCTTTATTGCTCCACAAAGCCTGGCAACGATTAGTCAAATGTATATAACAAGTGCTGTGTTATTATATTATTACCAGCCATAAAGAGCATAGTACTTCTACCTCTGGTATCTACACTTACATATAGTCATCTCTTTTTGTTACAGTGCAAATAATAATGAAGTAAACAAAAGAAATCTTGAAGTAAGCTATTATTTGAAGGCATTGAATAACCTCTCTAAGTATTTCCTTTGCTAGGAGACTCCATAAAGCATAAATAGGTTTACAAAGAATTAAACAAACATTGTATAACTATAAAGTATCACCAGTGAATTGTGGACTAATAAAAAGCTTTACTTGGTAGGCATAGTCTCGCAAAAGATTAAGCTATTTATTTGTTGTGCTCCTCTAACAAGCATTTTATAGCTTTGACCTTTCAATTCAACCTCCATAAAGGTTCACACTGCTCACTTGGTAGAATAGACTGTTGACTGGCATCGCATCTCAAATCCTGTGCAGCTGTTTGGGGATTTTCAGATTTGGTCACTTGCGCTCTCATGTTTCAGATAAATTGCCAACATAACTGCAAGGGGTAGATACTAAAAGCAAACCTTGGGCAAGCCTACCACCTGGCTTCGCAGAGATTGAGATGTTCAGACAGTGACTTAAAACTGGAATTGGAATTTTGGAATCCGAAGTAGTGAAGTCATTTAAGCATTTTTATAATTATCAGGCAGAAGTATATCACTAGCTCAATTAAAAGCTGTGACCCACTTCTAAAAATTATTATATTAAAACTCAAAAAGAAAACAATATTTATTACAGGTACTTACTGTATATAGCGTTGTCAATTTGCGCAGCGCTTTACACATATTATACATTCACATCAGTGAAAGGAACAAGGTGCGCCAAACTAAGTGCAGTATATAAAAGAAGAAACATTTATTGAATACACAGCCAATTGGCTACTCACATGACATCTGTGAGAAACAGGAATGTACCGTATTTATTGGGGTATAGCACGCTCCCGCGTATAGCGCGCACCCCTAAAAGTGCAGCGGATTCCTGTGGAAAAAAGTTTTTTTGTACTTACAGTTTTGGTGTCTTGTGCGGCGTCCATCGGCGGGCTCGTCGGGTCCGGCGTCCGTCTGCGGGTTCGGGTGTCCTCTTCGTCGGGTCCAGCGTCCTTCTGCGGCGTCCTCGCGTCCTCCCCGCTCGTTTCCCGCACCGAGTTTGAATACTGCGCCGACATATACAGAGCGCAGTACACTCGTGTATTGTCGGGCAGGCTCGGCAACTCTCGCACTGACGTCCTGTATGTCCAGGACGTGAGCGCGGAAGGAGCCGAGACTGCCCGACTATACCCGAGTGTACTGCGCTCGGTATATGTCGGCGCAGTATTCAAACTCGGCGCGGGAAAGCGGGTATCGGCGTATACCGCGCACCCACGATTTTGCCCTGATTTTCAGGGCAAAAAAGTGCGCGGTATACGCCGATAAATACGGTATGTTAAAAGATGTCTGTGATCACTGGGGAGTCCGGGACTGTACCCAGGGAGGCATCCCAGCGGGCTGCAGCAATGTGTCAGCAAGGAGATGGAGAGAGCCAGCCTAGTTCCTGCTAGGCAGCGTGCGCATCAGCGTGGAACGCACTGGGGAAAGTCTGGAAACTGGAAGTGACGTCGGGGCATGTCAGATGACGCGTTTCACTTAAGGTTTTCGGACTTTGCCAAATGCGTTCCACGCTGGTGCGCACGCTGCCTAGCAGGAACTAGGCTGTCTCTCTCCATCTCCTTGCTGACACATTGCTGCAGCCCGCTGGGATGCCTCCCTGGGTACAGTCCTGGACTCCCCAGTGACCACAGACATCTTTTAACATACATGCCTGTTTCTCACAGATGTCATGTGAGTAGCCAATTGGCTGTGTATTCAATGAATTCTTCTTTTATATACTGCACCTAGTTTGGCACCTTGTTCCTTTCACTTTGTTTTCCAGAGACTGCTTCACTCCCAAGGGAGCTGTAACTAGTGCTGTTCAGTATTTATGGACTAATTTATTAATCCGGGACTCTTTTTAAATATATATATTGATTAATACCTCTTCTTCCATTATAATCTTGTTACATTCCCCATTTAATTGATATTGTATTAATGTGGTTTTTTTTTTTACAGTATGCACTCTTCTCGTTAACATTGTGTATGCCCTAATCCTTTCGCAATCTTCCCTTTCCTATTTACATTCACATCAGTCCGTGCCGTTAAGGTGCTTACAATCTAAGGTCCCTAACTCACATTCATACATATACTAGGGACAATTAAAACTGGAGCCAATTAACCTACCAGAAATGTGGGAGGAAACCGGTGTACCCAGGTGAAACCCACCCAGGCACAGGGAGAATATGAAAACTCTGTATTGGTAATGCCATGGTTAGAATTCGAACCCTATTGCTGCTAAGCGGAAGTGCTAACCACTTGTAATGTATCACTGCTTACCAATCTTTAAATGTGTTGGCTGCCCTATTTTTTTTTTTAGGCTTTATTTCCTTTATTTACTCTGGTAGAGTTGGCCAGTAGCACATTTTCTGTCTTAAGGCCCGTACACACGGTCGGACTTTCGTCCAACAAACTTCAAAATCTGCAAGTTTTCACATTTGTCCGACCGTGTGTACGCTCCATCCGACCAACTTTTTGGGGTTTCGTCGGACAAAAAGTTTGGTCTGCAAACGGACAAACTTTACGACAACAAAAGTCCAAGGGTGCCTAGTCCGACCGTGTGTACAGCAAAGCCATCGGACTTTTGTCCAAAGTACAAACACGCATGCCCAGAACCAATGTTAAAATCAACCAACAATAGCAGAAGTTAACCAAAGGGTGGCGATAAAGAGCAGAAAAGAGCAGAAAAAACAAGTGATGTTGGGAAAGTTTTAGAAACTTTTTCAGAAAATTCAGAGCGTGTGTATGCTATGGGTGTGACCGGATAAATCACTTCAGACAAAAATCCAAGGGAAAGTTTTTCGGATGTCAGACCGTGTGTACGAGGCTTTAAAGTGGTTCTAACCTGTAGGGGAGCAAAAAGCCAACCTAGGACAGCACCCTTGTACAATCTGGGGAGAGGGTGGTATCAGATGCACTAGAAAATGTAGATGGCCTTGTTGAACAGATTAAATATGAACTTCATTTAGTGTGTTTTAAGCAGTTACAGCAACCGTTTTTTGTTTTTTTTTATTTGCAAAAGGTTTCCCATAGATGAATAAAGTTCAACCATTGTAAGCACCCTTTCAGAGCTTAAACCCAAAGAAGGAGCTCCAGGCCAAATTTATAAAGAAGTACAAAACAGCTTTAATGATTCACAAGACAGCCAACATGTTTCAGGGGCAAAACACACTTCTTCATTGGGTCTGCATCACAAGTACAAGTACTAAGATGTAAACATAAAGAATATAACAATTGTAAATAAAAAAATCATGGCATCAATGTCCTGCATAAAAATAGCATATTATAAACAAGACTGGAAAATGTCTTGCATATAAGTACCAAATTGGTATTTCAATAAAAATGAGACCACTAATAAAAACTGCTACAGCTTACCCTGATTGAATTGACCATTCAATCAGTGTAATAGGCAGGGCTCAAGTCCTGCGGGAATGCGTGGGAACGGAGTTCCTGCACTTTTTTCACAGCAGGAACTCAGTTCCCTTTGCAGGACTAGAGCAGCTGAGAGCAGCCAAGCCGCCCGAGCCAATCCTTCACTAAGCGGCTATGCCCAGCTCAAGTCACTGTCAGGGGCAGGCGAACCTTAGTAATCATTTATGTTACTGGCTGCTTCCTGTATATGGATTCATCGGGTAGTGTGCGGGTATTCCGTCAATTCCTCAATGCAGCAATGTCTCCTGGGAGCTTTTGTCATTGTTCCCAGGAGACATTGCGGAGGTCTGCCGCGAGTTATGGCGGGATTTAGAAGGAAGCAACATTGCGACATCGAGGAAGTGACGGAATACCCGCACACTACCCGATGAATCCATATACAGGAAGCGGCCAGTAACATAAAGGTTTATTAAGGTACAGTGGATCGGAAAAAAAAAAAACATGCGGTTTAGTAATTATGCATATGAGCGTATCATTTTTTTTTTTTTGGTGGGGGAGTGGATCTTGGGTGGGAGTTCCCACACTTTTTTCCCCAGGACTTGACCCCTGGTAATAGGTATATCAAATATGAATGTTAAAATAACTATTGCACCTGGGTTACTGTGTGCCTATTAAAGGGTAGCCCTGGTTACATATAAGCTGCCTAACCATAACCAGTGAGCTTTTTAAATCATTGTCGCCTTTCCTTCTACAGCTCTGTATCAATAATTATTGATGTGCCAGTGCCTCTAGGATTTCTGTATTCTCTTGAACCACATCCGTCAGTGTATATGGTTTGTCTTAGCACCCTAACTTCCTCTTTTGATGGACAATTTGGTCTGTTAAAGGAAGTTGAAAAGTAATAGGCCAAATGAATCACCAGGTAAAAATAGAGGAAAAACAAAACAATGCAGTCACCACATTTAAGCATTGGTAAGCTGCAATTTTGTTCGGTTTATATAGGCAGTAATGAATAAATATAATTATGAAAGTCATAAACAGGCTAACCTTTTGTCTGTTATGACATAATATCCACTATTAAAAGAGAAGTATGGCTTTTTTTTTTTTTATTTACATTTATATTTACCTAGATAGATGCAGCATTGATCCAATACTGCTCTGCACTGAGAACTGAGAGATCAAACACTGCTGAACTCTCAGTTCTCAACTCCCCTCTGAGCAGAGAGCCAGTGACTGTCAGTCACCGGCTCTCTGCTCTGCCCTTCCAGCACCCACTGGAGCACTGAGCTGTGGAGGGGGCAGCTTGCTCAGTCTCCCAGTGCCTTGCGGAGTGGCAAGGCACTGGGAGGTGCTGGTCCAGGCTTTAAAAACATTAAAATCAGAATCTTTCTCGAGCCTGGACCGGCTGACTCCTTTAGGCTGGATTCACACCTATGCAGTTTTAGTGCTTTTTGTATTTTGCAGATTTGCACTGCAGTCCATTTACCATGGTTTCCTATGGAACACGTTCTGTTGTGCTAATATGCAAAATGCAAAAAGCACAAAAAATGCATAGGTGTGAATCCAGCCTAAACGTGTACCTTGAACCTAAAAAGCAAGATTTGCTTTTTTAGTTTGCCCCTCCTACCCCTTGATGAAACATTAAATAAAAGGTTAATAAAAAATACCTGTAAATACCTGTAAAACTAAAAACAAAAAATAGATAGAATACTCTATTTCCCTTGGCTTCCACCCTTGGCGTCTAGGTGAGGATGACATCATCCTCCTTTTCGCTGAGATCTGGGGAATGTAGAGTAGCCCAAATCTCTCTGAGAAGATGATGCTGTAATAATATGCAGCGTATTCTCAAGAGATCTGGAGTACTCAGCATTCCCTGGGATCTTGTTGGTAGGATGATGGCATCACCACCCAGAACTTTTACCCTTACAGGTGTTTTTTTAGAGGTTTTTTTTCAGTATTTCAGCGATGAGGGAACCAAACTGTGAGAAACCATATACTATGCACTAAATCAAATACCATCATACTTTGGATAATAGTTTGAATATATTGAAGAAGACTCTCTGTTTAGGTGCTCTGTATTGGATACCTGCCTGGATACCTTGGTGAATTGTTGTAAATACAGTATATGAATTTTTGCATAATATGATTTAAATATATGTGTTAGACTTTTTAATCAATGAGGGCATTCTGTCTGATAAATTGAGGCTGTTGATCTTAATTTGTTTTCTCGCTTAGGGCTGGCCTTGGTGCATAGTAGTTTATCATATTTAACAAAAATGGCCCAGCTGTGTCTAGCAGTAACATCACTTGGAAGATAACAAAAAAGAACAGCACTTTACAATTGGGTTCCCCTAGCAAACACCAAAAAGTGCATGATGAAAGTTTTATTGATTAATACATAATTTACTGCAGGTCTTGTAAGCACCTAGGGCCAGATCCACAACGAGCGGCCGTAACTTAACTTTTACTAAAGTTTAAGTTACACCGCCGCAAAATCTCTACCTAAGTGCCCGATCCACAAAGCACTTACCTAGAAATTTTCAGCGGTGTAACTTAAATCCGTCCGGCGCAAGGCGGGCCCAATCTAATGGGGCGAGTCCCATTTAAATTAGGCGCGCTCCCGTGCCGGACGTACTGCGCATGCTCCCGGCGCTTTTTCCCGACGTGCCTTGCGCGAAGTTACGTTGCGCCGAGTTTTGTGAATCGCGCCGGGAAAAAAAAGAGATGCGGCGGAAAAAAAAAAAATGTAAAACAAAATTTGACAGCGTCGCGGGAAAGAAGGGTATACTTTTACAAGGTGTACTAACTTTACACTTTGTAAAAGGTACCCTATCTTTGCGTTTGCAAACTAACAACTTACGGAGACTTCACGAAGGGAAACCGCCTCGTGGATCTCCGTAAGTGCTAATTTGCATACCCGAAGCGGAATTTCGGACAGAAATACCCCCAGCGGCGGCCGCGGTACTGCATCCTAAGATCCGACAGTGTAAAACTATTACACCTGCCGGATCTTAGGAATATCTATGCGTAACTGATTCTGTGAATCAGTCGCATAGATAGAAACAGGGATACGACGGCGTATCAGTAGATACGCCGGCGTATCCCTTTTGTGGATCTGGCCCCTAATTTGTTTTACATCTTATTTTTTTTTAAGTTTTCAGTTAAAAGTATGTACCATATCTGTTCCATGTGATGACTGTATATTGTATTGTACTGTAAATTCTCTTTCAATAAAGAACTCCTGATTGTTAAAAAATAGGAATAAGGGTAGGGGCAAAAAGTTTGTAAAATGTAGGCGTGAATCCATCAGGACCTGGACATTTACCTGCTGGTGTATTAGCGATGGCCCTAGCAACCTCTTCATCAGTAAGTAGGTTTTCCAGATTGACAATTGTATCTATGTCCAAGGTTGGTAGTGGGGTATCTGCTATAAAGTATGTCTGATTGGTTTCTCTAATCGTAGTGGAGTTTGCAAGTTGTTGAGGAGATACATTGTAGAGAGATTGGTAAAAATCATGGAACAACTTCATGATTAAAGATGTGAAGTTATTGTCTCTCCATTTGGTCCCTGGAGATTTGGGATGAAAGTAGAAGTCTGTTATGGATGTAAAGTATAAGCCAATAGCTTACCGCATTTATCGCTAAATTTGTATGGATGTAATGCAAGTTTATCTGCAAATGTACAGGAAGATTCATATAGATCGCAAAGACACCCCGAGCAGAAACTAACTCCAGTAGCGTTTCGGGTTCAAATTTGAACACTTATGTTCAGATTCAAGGGCTCTAAGTTTTTAGGCTGCTGATGCAATATTTGCGAATAATTTATTTTTCAGGTGAGAGCCAAGCTGGATCAGAGTCCCTCTTAAGACCACTTTCAGAGCCTCCCACTGGATAGGTAGTGGGGTATGGTCTGAAGCGTGGTCGGCAAGGAAGTTAGATATGGTTTCCATGATACATGTAAACCCTTCAGGGTCTACCAGCAATGTGTAGTTTAAACGCCAAGTCCATTCTTTAAAGGGTCACTAAAGGAAAAAATTGTTTTTGCTGAAATGACTGTTTACAGGGTATAGAGACATAAAAGTTAACTGATTCCTTTTAAAAATGATTAAACATTGAATTTAATCTATCATATAATGTGCCTCTAGTTTCACTTTCGGTTTTAAAGGTGCATACATGAAGTTCCGGGTGAGAGGTGAGTCGGGAAGACTCACAGAACAAAAACAAACAAATCCAGGGCAGTGTTTTGTTTTTAAAATGAATCTGATTGGTTCTGAGGAGTTTTAGACACACAGTAATGACAGCTTAGACCACCGTGAGAAAGCTCCCAGTACGATGGTTATAAGGAAACAGGCAACCAGGAAGTGTGGAGATCACAGCAGAATTACAGCTACTTCAAAGCAAAAACGAACAATGAGGACATGAAACCAGTACTGCAGTAAGGTAAAGGAAGCTATTTAGCTAAAAAAAAAATTCCTTTAGTGACCCTTTAAGTGGGGCCAGGGGAATATGGAATGTCAAGAAAATAGGTGAATGATCCCACCAAACCATAGTGTCAATCACCCAGTCTAAGCAGTTATGATCAACAAAAAAGTAGTCGATGCGGCTATAGAAATTATGGGCCAAGGAAAAATATGTGTAGTTTCTAGATTTAGGGTGCAAAATCCTCCAGACATCAATCAAATGGTTATCGTACAAGATGCGCTTCAACATTTTAATTTTTTTTTTAATTTAGAAAATGACACTGAAGAGTGAGTAACTTGTATAGCGCTAACAAATGCAAACTAAATCGCCTCAAGGCGCTTGTATCCGTAGTCGTTCTTGTCCTTCAGAACAGGAGGAGATTTAGTGGTGGACGTATCAGCGGATCCATAGGAAAGTTAAAATCACCACTTATGATGAATCTCCCCTCCATGAAGCCAGACAGTATCCTGAAATGTCTTATAACAGTTTGAATTTGGTTAGTGTACATGTAAGCCAATATAAATTTAATTCCCCAAAGGGAGAATTTTACAAAAACACACCGCTCCTGGGGGTCAACAATTTGATCCATCAAAACGATTGGCAGTGTTTTATAAAACGCGATGGAAACTCCTTTAGACTTCTGGTGCTGTGGAAAATATGTCTTGGAACAAAAAGTAAAAGAATCTGTCTGACTCTTTTGCAGACAAAGATGGTCTAGCACCACCTGTCAGAAACCATGAATCAGACCGAGACAGAAGTACCGTTAAATCACACTTGTTTAATAATACAAATAAAAAGGTAAACAGAGTAAGCATAGTCAAAACATAGCCAGAGTTCAGTAACCAGATCGGGTAGTCGGCCAAGCCAATGTCCAAGAGCCAGCGATAAAGGTAGTAGTACAGCAAGCAGGATCTGTAGCCAGAGGGAATGTCAGTCAAGCAGGTCTTCAACAGGAACACAGGAGAAAGTCTCTTGTGATGTTAACACAGGCGAAGGCAAAGAGCAAATTAACTGGAAGGCTTTAAGTAGGCAGAGCTGACGACCAGGATCATAAACAGGTAGATTACTGTGGAGAGATGGGAGCTGGCAATTAGCTGGCAGCTGAGCTGCCAGTACAGAGAAAGAAGGCCTAGCCCTGACACCCCCTTACTCTTCATCATTTCAAAAAAAGGTGGGGGGGGGAGAGGAAACCACCCCTATAACATAGGTGCGTTTCCCCTATATACCTTACACCCTCTGGGAACAGCATGGCCCACACTATGCCTATGGATAAAAATAAGCATTTTGGCCTAAAGGAGGGCCATATATGGTCGCCATGAGCTGTGGCACAACAGATCCCCCTATAAAAAAAAGGCGGGGAGGGGGAAAATAATTTTGTGCAAGTTTAAATATATTCAAATTCCTGTTAAAGTTCCAAAAATATGTTGAATGAAAAAGAGTTTTTATTCATGTTTCAGGTAATTTTGGATGACAAGGCCCATTTTTCAGTCGGCCCAGATTGGGATCGAGTGCGTCGGTGAAAGTGTGTTGATGAAAAGTAGTTGTCCTTCCCACCTGGCAGGTAATCATCCGGAGGGTCAAGCCAATTTGGATTTGAAATAGGGACTTGTTCAAGAAAATGAAAAAAAAAAACAGGAAGTTGCTCAGGGTCTCAAACTTCTCATACCTCTCTGTTCCACATCACTTGAATGCTAAATGGGTGTCCCCAAGTATAAGTAGCACCCGCCTGACGGATAAAATCATGTAAAGAGCGGACCACACGACGCATGTGTAGAGTGTTTGGGATAGGTCTGGAAAGAGATGTATAGTGGAGTTGTCAAACTCAGCTGGACCTTGACGTCATGCTTTTACACATATGGCTAGATTCACGTACAGCGGCTTAACTTTCTGCGGGCGTAGCATATGTTATTGTCGCTAAGCCGCCGCAATTTAGATGGGAAAGTGCAGTATTCACAAAGCACTTGCTCCTTAATTTGCTGCTGCGTAACGTAAATTGGCCGGCGTAAGCCCGCCTAATTCAAATGTGGAAGAGGTGGGCGTGTTTTATGTAAATTAATCGTGACCTCGCGTAAATGACGCTTCGAACGAACGGCGCATGCGCCGTCCGTGAAAGTATCCCAGTGCGCATGCTTAAAATCACGTTGCAAAAAGTCAATGCTTTCGACGTGAACGTAACTTACGCCCAGCCCCATTCACGGGCGAGTTACGCAAACGACGTAAAATGTGAAAAATTTGACGGCTGTCCGACGTCCATACTTAACATTGGCTGCGCCATGTTTTTGGTGGTTTATCTTTACGCCTGAAAACGCCTTACGTAAACGGCATATCTTTACTGCGACGGCCGTGCGTACGTTCGTGAATAGGCGTATCTTGCTGATTTAAATATTCTAGGCGTAAATCAGCGTACACGCCCCTAGCGGCCAGCGTAAATAGACAGCTAAGATACGACAGCGTAGAAGACTTACGCCGGTCGTATCTTAGCAACATTTAAGCGTATCTCAATTTAAGGATACGCTTAAATATACGACGGCGCGGATTCGGACTTACGACGGCGTATCTACTGATACGCCCGTCGTAAGTCTACCTGAATCTAGCCCATAATCTCTTCTTTTAGGGCAGGGGTCTCCAAACTTTTCAAACAAAGGGCCACTTTATTGCCCTTCAGACTTTAGGAGGGCCGGATTGTGGCCAGCAGGGGGAGAAAATTGTCACAGGCCCAGCATTAGTGAGAACAAATATGGCCTCAGGGTTGGTGGACAATAGGAGGAGGAGTATTCCCCCTATTAGTAGGAGGAATAGTATCCCATCATTGGTATCGGTGGACAATATAGTGCCCCATTGTTGGTGTCAGTGGGAGGAATAGTGCCTCATATCAGTGGTAGGAATTGTACCCTAAGGGCCGGATAACGGCAAGCAAAGGGCCACATCTGGCCCTCGGGACGCAGTTTTGAGACCCCTGTTTTAGGGTATAACAAGGAACATGCTGGTAGAGGGCAATAGCAAAATGAAAGCGAGAAGCTCATCAGTCTGCTGTTCTCCTTTCACTGTCCACTCACAAGGAAGGGCCAACACAAGATCTGTAATGCCCCATACACACGATCTGAATTTCTGATGGGAAAAGTCAGACAGACTTTTTCCATTGGAAATTCCAACCGTGTGTATGCCCCATCGGATTATTTCCATCAGAAAATCCGAGGAATTCCGTCGGAGTTTAGCTAGAGAACATGGAATTCCGATGTGATTTTGGTCGGACAAAGGTCCGACCGTGTGTACGGGGCTTAAAGGGGTTGTAAAGTTTTGTCTTTTATTTTCTAAATTGGTTCCTTTAAGCTAGTGCATTGTTGGTTCACTTACCTTTTCTTTCGATTTCCCTTCTAAATGTTTTTTTTTCTTTGTTTGAATTTCTCACTTTCTGTTTCTCCTCAGTAAGCTTTCCACCATCATCCGAGCGGTGGAAAGTCATTTAGAACAGCTTACTGAACACCTTACTGAGGAGGAACAGGAAGTTAGAAATTCAGACAAAGAAAACAAAGAAAAAAAATTAGAAGGGAAATTGAAGGAAAAGGTAAGTGAACCAACAATGCACTAGCTTTAAGGAACCTATTTAGAAAATAAAGGGGTTGTAAAGGTTTATTTTTTAAGTGTTATGCCGCGTACACACGGTCGTTTTTCGGCATGAAAAAAAATGACATTTTTCAGCATGTCCAAAAAACGAAGTTTTTCCAACTTCATCATTAAAAACGATGTTGCTCATACACCATCGTTTTTGAAAAACGATGAACAAAGCGTGACGACGTACAACACGTACGACGGCACACTGAAGGGGAAGTTCTATTCGCCTTTGGGCTGATTCCGTGTTAGTAAAAGACGATTTGCGCTTTTTTGTCTGTTACAGCGTGATGAATGTGCTTACTCCATTATGAATGGTAGTTTTACCAGAACGAGCGCTCCCGTCTCATAACTCGCGTCTGGGCATTCGTGGGTTTAAAACGTCCTTTTAGCCCACACAAGATCATTTTTTACAACCCGAAAAACGACATTTTAAAAAACGACATTAAAAAATGCAGCATGTTCATTTTTTTTTTTTAACGTTTTTCAGAAGCCGAAAAACGATGTGAAGCCCACACACGATGATTTTAAATGACGTTTTAAAAAATGTCATTTTTTTTCATGCCGAAAAACGACCGTGTGTACACGGCAATAGAGCTCAGCAGGAAAAACTACATCTTCTGCCTTCTGTGTAGCAGAGCAGTGTTCAGCTTTAATTTGAAATTTGGTCTTCAAGTATCTGGGAAGGCCAATAACAGAATGTAATAATATGCAGGCAGAAATACAAGCTGGAATAGCGGCAGTAAATCACTTTGCACCATGTAATATATTACAATCAGAATCTGTATCCAGAACATTGAAGAATACTATATATGGAACAATTATAAATTCAAAACCTGCACAGTGGAAGCATGGAGCCTGACAAAAAAAGAATGAAAATTAAATTGCTACATGGGAAGGAATTCCTCCTTTGCTGGAAAAATAGAGGGTGAAGACAGAGAACTAACAAGAAACCTACACAAACAAGTGTAAATTTTCACTAAAATCAAAGTGAAAAGATAAGATTTGCTGGAATGTGTAGTAGGAATTAATTAAAGCGGAATACTAAACAAAGTCTAAGGCCTTGTACACACGATAGGATAGCCAGAGGACAACGGTCTGAAGGACCGTTGTCTTAGGTTAACCTATAAGGCTGACTGATGGTCCTTCGTGCGTACACACCATCAGTTAAAAAAACAATCGTGTTAGAACGCGGTGGCGTAAAACACAACGACGTGCTGAAAAAAATGAAGTTCAATGCTTCCAAGCATGCGTCGAGTTGATTCTGAGCATGCTCGGGTTTTTAACCGATGCTTTTGCATACTAACCTATCGGTTAGGCGTCCATCGGTTAAATTTTAAAGCAATTTCTCATTTTTTATCACCGAAGGTTAAATAACCTATGGGGCCTACACACGATCGGTTTGGACTGATGAAAACCGTCCTTCAGACCGTTGTCCTCTGGCGATCCTATCGTGTGTACGTGGCCTAAGACATGGAAGCAGAGCTAGATCAATCAAAATGCAACCTAAGGAGGGTCTAAAGCCTCGTACACACGATCAGTCCATCCGATGAGAACGGTCTGATGGACCGTTTTCATTGGTTAACCGATTAAGCTGACCGTCGCGCTTACACACCATCGGTTAAAAAAGCGTTTGTGTCAGAACGCTGTGACGTAAAACACAACGACGTGCTGAAAAAAACGAAGTTCAATGCTTCCAAGCATGCGTCAACTTGATTCTGAGCATGCATGGATTTTTAACCGATGGTTGTGCCTACTAACGATTGTTTTTTTTTCCATCGGTTAGGAATCCATCGTTTAAATTTTTTTTAACCGATGGTTAAATAACCTATGGGGTGGCCCACACTTGATTGGTTTTGACTGATGAAAACGGTCCATCAGACCGTTGTCCTCGGTTTGACCTATCCTGTGTGCGAGGCCTTAGGGCCTACCATTTCACAAAGGATTATGCATTAATAGGTAGTTGGCGTCTGATGGGGCAGGCCATTCCAGTAGAGACAATGCAAGTATGCTAGCTTCTCTGTGCCTACTGCAAAACTTTACAATGTCAATCAAAGTGATGAGTGGGGCAAAGCCATGCTTTCAGGATTATTCTGTCCTGATCTGTTTGTGTTTAGAAGGGGCAAAGAAGACAAGGAAGCCTCTAAAACAAAAGGATACAGGAAACATAGGAAGATTCAAAAAGTTTGAAAAGAGGGAGTTAAAAAAACGAATGGAGAAGAATGGAACACAGTTTCATTTTCATCCCTGCCACTGCCGAAAGAAGAAAAGGAACCTCCTGTGACGTTACCCAATTGACTGGAAGGCTTCAATAATAAAAATAAAATGTTGGTGGCCAATGGGACATGCCTGGCGTTCTGCTTTAAACGCAAATCTCAAACTTTTTTGTTTTTCCCCTCGTTCCTCTTGAGCTTCTCTATTTTACATTGAGGTCCCCTATATGTAATGAAGGCTTTGAAGCAGGAGAAAGCAGAGCCAATGCAAATTGTACAGGAAAACCGAATTTGCATATTGTATTTTGACATGCAGTATTCACTGTAAATGACATTTGCTCATGCAAAAAAATGGGATTTCCACAAATGTAAACAAGGTACCAACTAAAACCCAAGAGAACTGAGAACATATGCTAAAACCCCTATTCTTGCCATTTTACTTCCACCATTTTCTTGCCACCCCTGTGACAGTCTGCATTAATTTTTATAGGTCATACTCTATAGGTCAGTATCTCCAAACCTAGAGACATTTTGAGTGATCCTCTGTTTCAGTGTTGTCAATCTATCAGATTGAAATTTACTGACAAACCACCCAAAATTTACTGGCACAGCCAAGTTTTTACTGCCATTCCCAAAAGTTGAAAAATTACAGTTTTAAGTGCAAATTTCAGTATTTAGGCTACAAACAAGTACAATATGTAATTAGCAATATTATTTAAGATACATAATAAGGCAAAAAACATATTTTTTATTTTATTTTCAATATAGTAAGTAAGTGGCTCAGGGACAGGACTCGGGAGGGTAAGGAGGGTCAGGCACAAACATATGAAACTGAATCTCACAGTGACAATAACAGCAGTGTGCAGCAGCACAGATCACTGACACATGTCCCCTCTTGAATCACAGCGACAGTCACTCTCCACGCCAGGTGATCCCTCCAGTCCACTCCAGTCTAAACAGCACTGACAAGTCCCGCTCCTGGCCTGCCTTGCTCCCAACCCACACACAAGGCTCTGGCCACTCTGCTTGGCACCCTTGCACCATGACATCACAGGACATGCTCCGGCACAGCCTCCGCCAGAGTCGACCAAACACACTATAGCAGGCATTCGGATGGTCTCGGCTGGCTCTGGAACCTAGCCAAGCGTCACAGCCATATTTTTTACTGCCAACCTTTTCCTTTTACTGGCAGGAGAAAATTGTCTGTTTTTTACTGGCTGCCAGTAAAAATACTGACAGTTGGCAACACTGCTCTGTTTAAACAGAATGTGACACTTGTAGGAAAAGGAAACAGGGTAACTTCTAAACCATACAATATTTGCTGAACCATACTAGGGGTGAGCCCGACATTCGTGTTCGCCCGGTCACTGAACTTAGAACATTTTGGGGCGTTTGTGGGAAATTCGAGCACTGCGGAATGCCCTATGACCTGTATGTTTTGGCCAATCACAGCACGCTCTGCTGTGAGAGCCTCATGGCTCAGTTGGCTAAGTCCGAGCCCCACAGTATGTAAGGCTGCTTACATAGCGGCTGTACATAGTGTTATGAATGAGAGCAGCAAAATTACATTTTTAACCACTTAAGACCCGGGCCATTACGCAGGTAAAGGACCTGGCCAGTTTTTGCGATTCGGCACTGCGTCTCTTTAACTGACAATTGCGCAGTCGTGCGATGTGGCTCCCAAACAAAATTGGCGTCCTTTTTTTCCCACAAATAGAGCTTTCTTTTGGTGGTATTTGATCACCTCTGCAGTTTTTATTTTTTTGCTATAATAGATAGGCCCAAAAAAGATATAAAAAAACATTTTTTTTCTCAGTTTAGGCGGATACGTATTCTTCTACATATTTTTGGTAAAAAAAAATCGCAATAAGCGTTTAACAATTGGTTTGCGCAAAATTTATAGCGTTTACAAAATAGGGGATAATTTTATGGCATTTTTATTAATATTTTCTTTTTTACTACTAATGGCGGCGATCAGCAATTTTTTTTGTGACTGCGGCATTATGGCAGACACATCGGACAATTTTGACACATTTTTGGGATCATTGTCATTTTCACAGCAAAAATTGCAATAAAAATGCATTGTTTACTGTGAAAATGTCAATTGCAGTTTAGGAGTTAACCACTAGGGGGCGCTGTAGGGGTTATGTGTGACCTCATATGTGTTTCTAACTGTAGGGGGGCGGGGCTGGACGTGTGACGTCACTGATTGCCTTTCCCTATAACAGGAAACAGACGATCAGTGACATTGCCACTGTGAAGAACGGGGAAGGTGTGTTTACACACACCTCTCCCCGTTCTTCAGCTCCTGTCACCGATTGCGGGACACCGGCGGCGATTGGGTCCGTGGGTCCCGCGGTCACGGAGCTTCGGACCGGGTCGCGGGAGCGCGCCCGCGGCATGCGCGCGCAACCCACGGCTGGGCACTTAAAGGGGACGTACAGGTATGTGCCTGTGCCCAGCCGTGCCATTCTGCCGACGTAAATATACCTAAAAATCATTGAAAAAAATGGCATGAGTTGCCCTTTGGGTCTGGTATGGCTATTAAGGGGAATCCTGCACTAGAATGTAATAAAAAAAATTGCGTGGGGGTCCCCCCTAAAGTCTATGCCAGGCCCTTCAGGTCTGGTATTGATATTAAGGGGAACCCCATGCCAAATTTAAAAAAAATTGCGTGGGGTCCCCCCAAAATCTCTGAACGCACAACACAGCGAACCTTGAAGAAAATGGACTACAGCAGCAGAAGACCACACCGGGTGGCACTCCTGTCAGCTAAGAACAGGAAACTAAGGCTGCAATTCGCACAGGCTCACTAAAATTGGACAATAGAAGATTGGTTGCTTGGTTTAATGAGTCTCAATTTCAGCTGTCACATTCAGATAGTAGGGTCAGAATATGGCATAAACTACATGAAAGCATGGATCCATCCTGCCTTGTATTAACGTTTCAAACTGGTGATGGTGGTGTAATGGTGTGTGGGATATTTTCTTGGCACACTTTGGGCCCCTTAGTACCAATTAAAGCGGGGGTTCACGCTAAAAAAAAAATGTTTTTTTGTCTATCATGCCATGCAGCATACAGTAGGTGAAGCCGATTTTGTGTCAATCTCGCTCTCTTTCTCAGCGAGATTGAGCACCTACGAGCCCCATCGCGGGAGCCAGCGCCGAGCTGGCTTGCCGCGATGGAGACAGAGCCGTCATAGAAGCGACGGGAGATCCGACTTGGATTCCCGCCAATTCTACACGTGTGCGGCGTTTGTTATGAATCCTGAGGGGGAAGTCCCCGCCGGATTTTAAATAAAAATCCGGCATGGGTCCCCCCCCTCAGGAGCATACCGGGCCCTTAGGTCTGTTATGGGTTGTAAGGAGAGCCCCCCTACGCCGAAAAAAACGGCGTAGGGGGTCCCCCTACAATCCATACCAGACCCGTATCCAAAGCACGCTACCCGGCCAGCCAGGAAGGGAGTGGGGACGAGCGAGCGCCCCCCCCCCCTCCTGAGCCGTACCAGGCTGCATGCCCTCAACATGGGGGGGTTGGGTGCTCTGGGGCAGGGGGGCGCACTGCGGCCCCCCCACCTCAGAGCACCCTGTCCCCATGTTGATGAGGACAGGGCCCCTTCCCGACAACCCTGGCCGTTGGTTGTCGGGGTATGCGGGCGGGAGGCTTATCGGAATCTGGGAGCCCCCTTTAATAAGGGGGCCCCCAGATACCGGCCCCCCACCCTAAGTGAATGAGTATGGGGTACATCGTACCCCTACCCATTCACCTGCAAGAAAAGTGGTAAAAACACAAATAAACCACACAGTGTATTAAAATATTTTATTTTTCTGCTCCGGAGGCCGCCCCCTGTCTTCTTTATTAGCTCTTTTACCAGGGGGGGCTTCTTCTTTGACGTCTTCGGGTGGGTGGGGGCCGCCGTCTGGTTCTCTTCCACCGCCGGGGGGGGATGGCTTTTAAAAAAGCCCCCACCCCCCCGGCGGGTTAACTCCGGCGTCTTCGGCGGGGCTCTTCTTCTTCCGCTATCCCGACGGGTCTTCTCAACTCTCCGGGGTTCTCCTTCTGTCTTCGCCGCTCTCCGTTGTTGACTCGTCGCACCCCGGTTCTTCGTCTCGCAGTCCGGTCCCTTCTTCCGTGCTGTACGTCTTCTTCTGTGCTGTGAGTTCTTCTTCCGCGCTGTGACGTCATGTTCTTCACTTCTCTTCTTCTCCCCATGTTGACTCGCCGGTCCTCCTCGCTGAAATGACGGATGCGCGCCTTGCATCGGACCTATATAGGCCTCACAATCCCATCATGCTCTGGTACCTACCCATGTGATACCTACCCACGTGGGTAGGTATCACATGGGTAGGTACAGAGCATGATGGGACTGCGAGGCCTATATAGGTCCGATGCAAGGCGCGCATCCGTCATTTCAGCGAGGAGGACCGGCGAGTCAACATGGGGAGAAGAAGAGAAGTGAAGAACATGACGTCACAGCGCGGAAGAAGAACTCACAGCACAGAAGAAGACGTACAGCACGGAAGAAGGGACCGGACTGCGAGACGAAGAACCGGGGTGCGACGAGTCAACAACGGAGAGCGGCGAAGACAGAAGGAGAACCCCGGAGAGTTGAGAAGACCCGTCGGGATAGCGGAAGAAGAAGAGCCCCGCCGAAGACGCCGGAGTTAACCCGCCGGGGGGGTGGGGGCTTTTTTAAAAGCCATCCCCCCCCGGCGGTGGAAGAGAACCAGACGGCGGCCCCCACCCACCCGAAGACGTCAAAGAAGAAGCCCCCCCTGGTAAAAGAGCTAATAAAGAAGACAGGGGGCGGCCTCCGGAGCAGAAAAATAAAATATTTTAATACACTGTGTGGTTTATTTGTGTTTTTACCACTTTTCTTGCAGGTGAATGGGTAGGGGTACGATGTACCCCATACTCATTCACTTAGGGTGGGGAGGCCGGTATCTGGGGGCCCCCTTATTAAAGGGGGCTCCCAGATTCCGATAAGCCTCCCGCCCGCATACCCCGACAACCAACGGCCAGGGTTGTCGGGAAGGGGCCCTGTCCTCATCAACATGGGGACAGGGTGCTCTGAGGTGGGGGGGCCGCAGTGCGCCCCCCTGCCCCAGAGCACCCAACCCCCCATGTTGAGGGCATGCAGCCTGGTACGGCTCAGGAGGGGGGGGGGCGCTCGCTCGTCCCCACTCCCTTCCTGGCTGGCCGGGTAGCGTGCTTTGGATACGGGTCTGGTATGGATTGTAGGGGGACCCCCTACGCCGTTTTTTTCGGCGTAGGGGGGCTCTCCTTACAACCCATAACAGACCTAAGGGTCCGGTATGCTCCTGAGGGGGGGACCCATGCCGGATTTTTATTTAAAATCCGGCGGGGACTTCCCCCTCAGGATTCATAACACGCCGCACACGTGTAGAATTGGCGGGAATCCAAGTCGGATCTCCCGTCGCTTCTATGACGCGCTTGCTGGGATGTGCTGTCACTATTCCAGTGAGTGTGAGATGCCGGCGAGATCTCGGCACCCTGTCGCCGAGAATCAGCGCGACGCTGTCGTGCTAAAAGCACAATATCACAAACACCTACTGTACTAGCGTCAGCTACAGTATGCATTTATTTTATTTTTTTCAGCTGTACTCACAGTTTAATCCGTTTCAGACTCTCTCGGGGAGTAGGCGTTCCTATCAAGAGGGGAACATGATTGACGGCCAGCTATGGCGCGTCACGCTTCCTGAAAATAGCCGAAATAGGACTTGGCTCTTCACGGCGCCTGCGCAGTCAGCTCCTACTCTGTGCGCAGGCGCCGTATAGCGCCGTGAAGAGCCGAGACCTACTCCGGCTATTTTCGGGAAGCGTGATGCGCCATAGCCGGCCGTCAATCATGTTCCCCTCTTGATAGGAACGCCTATTCCCCGCGGGTGTCTAAAACGAAACTATTGGATTACACTGTAAGTACAGCGCAAAAAAATAAAATAAAGGCATACTGTAGCTGACGCTAGTATGCTGCATGGCATGGTAGAAAGTAGTTTTTAAGGGTGAACCTCCGCTTTAAGCATTGTTTAACTGCTTGCCGACCAGCGCATGACTATTTACGTCGACAGCATGCCATGGACAGGCAGAAAGACGTATATATACGTCCCCTGTAAGAAGCCGGCATTGTGGGCGCGCCCGCCGGGAGCTCCGTGACTCTGACCACGGGTCCCGTGGACTTGATGTCCGCGGGCATACCCGCGATTGTGTCACGGTGAAGAAGAAGGGGGAAATGCTTATGTAAACAAGCATTTCCCCAGTCTTCCTAGTGACAGGACAGTGAACACAGCTTCCTGTAATCAGAAACTGTGATCACTGTCGTGTCACACATAGCCCATCCCGACTACAGTTAGAACACATCCCTAGGCACACTTAACCCCCTCAGTGCCACCTAGTTGTTAACCCTTCACTGCCAGTGTCATTTTCACAGTAATCAGTGCATTTTTATAGCATTGATCGGTCCCAAAATTGTGTCAAAAATGTCCGATGTGTCCACCATAAAGTCGCAGTCATGATAAAAATCGCAGATCGTCAGCCATTACCAGTAAAAAAACAATAAAAATGCCATAATTCTATCCCCTATTTTGTAGACGCTATAACTTTTGCACAAACCAATCAATATACGCTTAATGCAATTTTATTATCAAAACTATGTAGAAGATTACGTATCGGCCTAAACTGAGGAAAAAATTATTATATATTTTTTGGGGATATTTATTATAGCAAAAAGTTAAAAATATTGAATTTTTTTCAAAATTATCGCTATTTTTGTTTATAGCGCAAAAAAATAAAAACCCCAGAGGTGATCAAATACCATCAAAAGAAAGCTCTATTTGTGGGAAAAACAGGACGCCAATTTTGTTTGGGAGCCACGTCGCACGACCGTGTAATTGTCTGTTAAAGCGACACAGTGCCGAATCGCAAAAAAAGCTTTGGCCATACTTCTCTTTTAAGTTGAATAGGGTGAGGTTTAATCTACTGCTGAGTTTTTGGCTGAAAAAAACAAAAAGGCTCTCATTTGGTTATTACCACACAATGGAAAAGAAGAAAATTCCCCACTGGAGTCCGAGACAGAACTAAAGATGCAAAATACCAATTTAACATTCCATCAAAAAAGAAGAGATCCATTTTGCGTGAGGTTTCTAAGTACCGGTAATGTTAATTATCACTTTTTTTTAAATGGGTTAGTAACAAAGGTTTAGCTAGGCTGGAAGGAGCAGTCAAAAAGGGTGCACTGCGCTGTGCCAAATGTATGTTATTGATGCCAGCGATTAAGAATTATCAATGAAACAAAACCTATTATTACCTTTTTCTGTCTGTTGAATTGTTGTGTCCCTTGAGAGCATAGAAGAAAAAACTGGGACACAATAGATGTCAGTTGCCACCTGTTGAATACCATTTCTCAAATTCAGCCACAAACAGGTGGGGAAGGACAGCAGAGTATAGGACCTTTCATGGTACACAGAGCAGCTGCAATAACCCCTTAAATCACACACTGTTTACACAAATGTTGAAACGACTGCATCCAGATCTGTATTAGTCCTATGGCTGCCAAACCTGCATTTAACTCTTTGGGTTCTTTGCAGGTTTTTTTAATACGTTTAAATGCATAGAGCATGCGTGAGGGGTTGCATACGGTTCTTCTCAACTGAAATATTTTCATCTTACTGTTTTACATTTTTCTGGAAGTGCGTTGTTCATCCAAAGGCAGTACCACCTGTCAAGCTCTACCCTTGGGGCAAATGGGAGCGCAATGCAACAGCGAACCAAGGGCCAGATCCACAAAAACCCGGCGCAACGTAACTTTTTCAATTTAAGTTACACGGCCGGAAAATTTCTACCTAAGTGCCCGATCCACAAAGCACTTACCTAGAAATTTTCGGCTGTGTAACTTAAATCCGGCCGGCGCAAGGCATTCCTATTCAAATGGGGCGAGTCCCATTTAAATTAGGAGCGCTCCCGCGCCGGCCGTACTGCGCATGCTCACGACGTCATTTTCCCGACGTGCTTAGCGCGGTTTTACGTTGCGCCGGGTTTTGAGAATCGCGACGGGCGTAAAAAAAAATACGAGTTGCGGCGGGAAAAAAAGAAATTTGAAAAAAAAAAGACGGCGACGCGGGATAGAAGGGTCTACTTTTACAAGGCCTAAACAGTTTAGGCCTTGTAAAAGCAGCCCTAATTTTACGATTGCAAACTAATACTTACGGAGAAAAAACGAAGCGTAAAAGCTTTGTGGATCTCCGTAAGTGCTAATTTGCATACCCGAAGCGGCATTTCGACTCAAATTGCCCCCAGCGGCAATCCTAAGATCCGACAGTGTAAGTCCCTTACACATGTCAGATCTTCTCCCTATCTTTTGGAAACTGATTCTGTGGATCAGTTCCAAGATAGAAACAGGGATACGACGGCGTATCAGTAGATACGCCGTTGTATCCCTTTTGTGGATCTGGCCCCAAATGCTTGAATTAGTGCAGTATTTTAATACAGAATACCACTTTGGTTTAGAAAAGAAAACAAAAGCAGGCATTCAGGAGGTGCAAGAATAGCCCGTAAACCACCGCAATACTGCTTTCCACAAAATTATCTACTATAGAATACTTTTCAGAGGGCAGAAAGCTCTGCCACCAATGTGAAAGAACCCTACGGGCCAGATCCACAAAGAACTTACGCCGGCGTATCTATTGATACGTCGTTCAAGTTCTACGATGCCCCGTCGTATCTTTGTTTTGTATCCACAAAACAAGATACGACTGAATGTGGGCTCGATCCGACTGACGTACGTCTTAGTACGCCGTCGGATCTTAGGTGCATATTTACGCTGGCCGCTAGGTGGCGCTTCCGTTGATTTCCGCGTAGAGTATGCAAATTAGCTAGATACGCCGATCTTAAAACGTACGTCCGCCCGGCGCATTTTTTTACGTCGTTTACGTAAGGCTTTTTCCGGCATAACGTTACCCCTGGGTCTATGAGGCGTACGCAATGTTAAGTATGGACGTCGGGACAGCGTTGAATTTTCTGTCGTTTGCGTAAAACGTTCGCGAATAGGGCTTTGCGTAAATTACGTTCACGTCGAAAGCATTGACTATTTGCGACGTGATTTCGAGCATGCGCTCTGGGATACCCCCACAGACGGCGCATGCGCCGTTAAAAGAAAAACGTCATTTACATGGGGTCAAGATGAATTAACATAAAATACGCCCACATCTTAGTCATTTGAATTGCGCGCCCTTACGCGGACACATTTACACTACGCTGCCGTAACTTACGGCGCAAATTCTTTCTGGATACGGAAACTACACTCTAAGTTACGGTGGCGTAGTGTATCTGAGATACGCTACGTCTGCCTAAAGATAGGCAGATCTTTGTGGATCTGGCCCTACATGTCTAAGTGGGAATGTCCCCTTACTAATAAAAAAAAAAGATTAAACATCTTCATGATGAAAGCTGAGCAATTTTTAAATCTGCTGTATATAAAAAAAAAGTTTACTCACTGCCACTTTTAGGATCGCTGACCTTTCTTTACTATTTACAATTTCACTCGTGCTGGATAGTAGAGCTTTGACTGTACTTCCAGTGCTGTGACTATGAGAGCCAGAAATAGACTAGCAGTAAAAAGGGTCGCTGGTTCGAATTCCAACCACAACACTACCTGCTTGGAGTTTGCATGTTCTCCCTGTGCCTGTGTGGGTTTCCTCTGGGTACTCCGGTTTCCTCCCACACTCCAAAAGACATGCTTATAGGTTAATTGGCTTCTGTCTAAAGTTGGCCCTAGTATATGAGTGTGAGTTAGGAACCTTAGATTGTAAGCTCCTTGAGGGTAGGGACCGATGTGAACGTACAATGTATATGTAAAGCAATGCGTAAATTGACAGCGCTATATAAGTACCTAAATAATAATAATAATAATAAACAGAAATAATTGTGTCCTTTTATCCACCCCTTCTCTCCCCTTGTTCTCTGACAGGACACCTTGGGCTTTGTGAATGGTTCACTGCTTTAAAGTGGTCCTAAAGGTTGAAGTTTTTTATTACCTTAATGAATTCTATGCCTTAGGCCCCGTACACACGACCGAGTTTCTCGGCAGAATTCAGCCAGAAACTCGGTCGGAGCTGGATTCTGCCGAGAAACTCGGTCGTGTGTACACTTTTCAGCGAGGAAACAGTCGGGCCGAAAAGAGAACATGTTCTCTATTTCCTCGTTGTTCAATGAGGAAAGTCGGCCCGCCGAGCTCCTCGGCGGCTTCCACACTGAACTCGCCGAGGAACTCGATGTGTTTGGCACGTCGAGTTCCTTGGACGTGTGTACGGGGCCTTAAAGCGGAGGTCCCACGGAAAAAAAAAATATTAAAAGCCAGCAGCTTCAAATACTGCAGCTGCTGACTTTTAATAAATGGACACCTATCTGTCCAGGGTGCCTGCGATGTCAGCAGCCGAAGCCAAGCAATCGCTCGTCTCTCGGCTGCCCCCGCCGCCATCCTCGGTGAGGGAATCAGGAAGTGAAGCGTTCCAGCTTCACTGCCGGTTCCCTACTGCGCATACGCAAGACGCGCGGTGTGTACTTACTGATCCCCGATGTCTCCTGGGACCAGTGTGTTTCCCAGAAGACAGCGGGTTGTGACGCAAAGGGGCGTGACTACCGTGAGAGTCTATTCCCGGAAGTGGGTGCAAATACCTGTATTACACAGGTATCTGCACCCCCCTTCCCTCTGAAAGGTGCCAAATGTGACACAGGAGGGGGGAAGGGTTCCCGAAAAGCAGAGGTTCACTTTTTGTGTGGACCTCCGCTTTTAAGCAAAAAAACTTCTTCATTCAGCTCCCCTAAAGCCCCCTAAATCTTCACCAGAGCCTGATCTCAAACCAGTGCTGTGCACAAGAGCAGCGGCTCTCTCTCCTCATTGAAGAGAGAGGCAGTAGGAGGAGCCCTGGATCTTACTGCTGTCAATAACAACCAGTGAGAAGTAGAGGGGACGGGGTCAATCCACGCTGTATGCGTCAATGGACACACAGCGTGCACTGACGAGTGCCGCCATAGCAATTGGCTTGCAATGGGGCGCTTGGCAGGTAGAAGGGGACAGGAGCACTGGCAGGGAACCCCAGAAGAGGAAGATTAGGTCCATTGCACAGAGCAGGTAAGTATTACATGTTTTTTATTTTAAAAAAATTGTGCATTTAGAATCATTTAAAAAGATTAATGCCCCGTACACACGCTCTGGATTTCCGACGGGAAAAAGTCAGTCGGGAATCCCGACGGAAAAAAAAAAAGCTGGTTCTCTTTTTTTGCCGGCGGGTTTGGCAGTTTTCCTGTCGGAAAAACTGCGAGGGACCATACACACGGCCGGGATTACCAGCCAAAAGCTCTCCTCGCAGTTTTCCCGTCAGAAAACCTGGTCGTGTGTACATGGCATGACAGTTGGATTGGAGGAAACTATTACGTGCACAGACAAGGAATGCTTTTTGCAACTAAAATAACTAGCTCCTTTGAATAAACTATATTAACAGTTACTACATATTGTAAACACATCTTCATATTAACATTTGAAAATTAGATGGGAATAGAAATAGGTTTAGTTGTTAAAATCTCTTGCAATACACTTGCTGGTTGCAGTCAGTAAAATAAAAGCTTAATTTGTCAACCACAAAAATGTAAAAGTCATTAGCTTTCTGTTTATGCTATTATGTCATTAGAAAAAAAAAATGAGTGCTGTGTGTTTCATGCACATCAAAGACCATTCAGAGTTGTGCTAATAATGTTTTGGTCGGTTGCTGGCATTGCTTTCTGTCCACTCGAGGGTGAGTTTGTCCCTCTGTAATCTTTCCTAACATGTCCATTCCTCTTGAATGAAGGATTTGCCCATTTCTGGGAATTTCAGTTCTGGAGATCTTCAGAGCAAAAAGAAAACATACCATCTTATATGTTATGCCTGACAGTAATGATTGTAAACCTGTATACAACTCTACAAAGGGGCATATCTGTAGAGAACATATGTAATGCTGAAATAAAAATGTTGTCAGTTTTTCCATGGTATTGTCTCGTTGTTATGTACGAAAAACGTACCTGGTAATCAGAGCCTAGTTTGCAGGAGGAGGCCTCTCTTACAGCCCTGGCTCAGGAGCCGCTGGAGTGGGAACAGCGAGCTTGGGAGCACAGTGAGGTAGGAGTGCCTGGGTGATGACAGCTGTCCGGCACAGGATGGTGATCCTTCAGGAACGGCTGTTGCAGAGGTGGGAAGTCAGCGACTCTGGAGCTGGCACAGGTACTGGAACAGCAGCAGCAGGAGCTGGGTAAGGCAAGCCAGGTTAGGTACAGAGCAGTCAGATAGTAGCGTGGTCGGACAGGCCGGGTCAAGCAGGTAATCAGACAGAAGATTTCGTAGGCTAAGAGCTTGGTCAAGGTTCAGGCAGGAGGTCTGGCAACGGTAGGCACAAGAGCAGAGCGGGGTCAGAGCAAGCCAAGGGTCGGACTGGAGGTTCGAGTGGTCAGGCGGAGCCGGGTCGGTACTGGTAACAGGTTCAAACAGGTCACAGAATACTGGTACAATGCTGCAGATCAGACAGCAAAGTGTCACTGCAGCTGCTGTCCTTTTAAAGGAAAATTGGCGCCAGAGGTGTATCTAGTGAAAATGGCGCCTATGGCAAGCACTGAAACTGCGCCCCTGTCGAAACATTTAAAACCCATCTTTCAGATAACCTTAACAAAAAAAAACAGCTAACAAAACTAGTGATATTCATCATCCCTTGTGATACCTTTGGTAGTAACAAATCCTCTTTATGGAGAAATCTGGGGTTTATTAGACCCCTGATCCCTCCTCTGCCCTCCAAGGCCAGGAAAATGCAGAACCAATACTGGAAGTGATGAAATCTTCATCACTTGAGGCAGAGGAGAGGGAGATATTCCTCCTTCTTCTTTGTGCGCTGCCAATCCGACCAGATGGAATGGGAGAGCCTGAGAGAACAGGGGAGGGCTGAGGCTGAACGCAGCAGGGATAATGCTGCCATTGTCCATTAGCAAAAGTGCTGAAAAGGAGATCTTGCTTATGCTCAGGAGGAGGGAAGAAGAGACCCTCAGACCCTGGTAAGTGCCTTGCTGCCAGGCCACTTATCAGCCCCCTCTTCATATGGCGCCCATGGCACTTGCCATGGCTGCCATACCCTAGATACGCCACTGATTGGCGCCAATCAAGCATTAACGTGCACGCCCCCGCTCCCGCCGCGGGCGCATTTGCCGCGCGCCGGTGCACAGGTACAGACAGCTGCTGCTGTTGATCCTGTGCAACCCTGTGTGCGAATGCGCGCACGTCGGACACCACTGGCAGGTCCCTGACACTCGTATTAAGCTAAATAAAAAAGTTCTTACTTTGAAAAAGATCAAGGGACACAGAAAGGGGATTGTCAGGAAAAGGCCATTCAAAAGTAATGCTACATGTGTGTAGCACTTCCCCCCGGAGGAGTTGCTGGTTTGTTTTGGGTGGCACATTTACCTCGTGGCTCTCCGAATTCTTAGGGGTGTATGGTGCATATAGCAGAAGTAAAGGAATGTCCGCAATAGGTGTCTTTTGCTGTGCTCTTTATTACCCAGCCGGGTAAAAACAATAAAACTTGTGGTGAAGGTATAGTTGAAAGAAGAAGGAGATTAGCAAAGTCAGGCGTAGCAGTAGGAAAACAGTCCTGCTCCCATGTGTAAAACTTCTTGCGCCACTCCTGCTTGAGTGCGAATAGCGTACCTGGACAGGCCTCTCTCACTGACCTGGCAGCCAGGGTATCGCTCAAACCCTTGAGGAAAAGTCTCTGACACAGACCCTCCTGAGATGAACTGGAACCTTTTGGGAGAAGTCTCTGCCACAGACCCTCCTGAGATGAACTAGAACCTTTTGGGAGAAGTCTCTGCCACAGACCCTCCTGGAATGAATTAAGTGAGAAACCTCTGCCACAGGCCCTCCTGATTGTGGTTACGGATATGAACCTCCTTAGTGAAATTGCACCTGGATCTCCTTCCAATTTCTTTCAGGTACCGACTGACAGGTGACCAGCCTCCCAGTGTCCGGATACCTCCATCCCCGGTGGATTGTCGAGACCCTATTGGATCGCCAGCCTCTCATTGGCTCTCCTCAGATGGACTCCCCACTGAACAGCTATCCCGCTTGGGATCTTCAGGATTGGGAACCCAGTCGACCATTGGGCTCCCTGCCGCAGCTCAAATGTTCCGGACCAACATAGTCCCAGAACTCCACATGGCACGCACGCCCCGGCCCGGTAGGCCATAACGCTGGGGCGCCGTGGTGCAGACACCCTAAAGGTGGATGTCGCACTTGAAGAAGAAGACCCAGAACTAATGGCGTCTGCCCCATAAATACCCTCCCCCAGCATGCACAGCGAGGCTCAACCCTCCTGATTGGCTGCTGGGGAAGAGCACCCAAACCTTGACTCCACTGCTGCCACCTACTGCCCTGGGGTGGGAAGAACACCCCAGCACAACAGAATGAGCCCACAGCACAGGCAAGCTGACACAGAGACCCAACATTTTAACCAGATCAGAGTTTAACTACACTCTGATCTCACTCTAAATTTAAATAGCACCGGTACTTTGAAGTAACCAGGCGCTACATGTGCAAGAATTTTTTGGTGCTTACTTTTATTGCCCATCTTATAATGCATTTTATAATTTGACAGGTTTCCCTTTAAACAGGCACCGTCAGCTGGACCTAGAAGTTTAAAGTAAACAGATATAAATTAAAGTTTTAACTACACATCCAGTTTTGAAAAATATTGTTGGGCTTTTATAACTATCTGTGTCCCCAATAGGGAGACAGTGTCTAACTCCATATTGTGGTGACTTTGACTACTTCTTAACTGTTTTCCAACCACTAGGTAAATGCCATTGTGTTATCAAGCAACTCCATGGTCTTCTGTTATGCCTTGACAGCCCGCTTTCTGAATACTAAAAGTATGGGCTAGATTCAGGTATGGGCGACGTAAATTTGTGCGGGCGTAGCGTATGTCATTTACGCTACGCCGCCGCAATTTAGAGAGGCAAGTGCAGTATTCACAAAGCACTTGCTCCGTAAGTTGCGGCGGCGTAGCGTAAATCTGCCGGCGTGAGCACGGCGAATTTAAATTGTCAAGAGGTGGGCGTGTTTTATGTAAATAAAACATGACCCCACGTAAATGATGTTTCTCACGAATGGCGCATGCGCCGGCCGTGAACGTATCCCAGTGCGCATGCTCCTAATCACGTCGCAAATAGTCAATGCTTTCGACGTGAACATAATTTAGCCCTATTCGCGAACGACTTACGCAAATGACGTAAAATTTTCAAAATTCGACGCGGGAACGACGTCCATACTTAACATTGGCTATGCCTCATATAGCAGGAGTAACGTTACGTCGGAAAAAGCCTTACGCAAACTACGTAAAAAAATCCGCCGGGCGCACGTACGTTTCTGAATCGGCGTATCCAGCTCATTTGCATTTTCTACGCTGAAAGCCCCACCTAGCGGCCAGCGTAAATATGCACCCTAAGATACGACGGCGTAGGTGACTTACGCCGCTCGTATCTTAGCCTAATTTAAGCGTATCTGGTTTCCAGAATACGCTTAAATTTACGACCGCGTAGATTCAGAGTTACGACGGCGTATCTACTGATACGCCGGCGTAACTCTCTCTGAATCTAGCCCTATGTTTTTATACTGCACTCCAACATTCAACTACTCGAATGCTGAGCCCTAAATTCCTGTCTGAATAGCATTATTAGTTTAAAGTCACATTGTTTCATTTGGCATTTGTGAAGGGTTCAGCTACCATTACGTCATTACGCCTTCTGACTCCCTGCATTAAATACCCAAGTTAATCCACCCTAAGAGATGAAGAACAGCACATTATGCTTGACACGTTTCCAAACCACAAGAGTTGTTTCCTTATATCACCAGCTATGCTTATAATTATACAGTACTTTGGGGAGAGTGACTATAAAGAATGCACAACTGTAAAAGGTAACACTTTTCAAAATAGCAAGAATCTAATACCAATAAAATGCTGAGCTGTGGATTGGTACATACCCCATAATATCATATGCTGTATATCTGTAGTATGAGCCATGGCATGCCTCTACTTGTATAATCAGAGTATCTATTTACAAGTTAAAAGGGGAATGTGTACAGTAATTCTTAAATGATTGAATCTATATTGATTTGCATGAATAATGAAAATAAAATCTATATGTGGATCATTGTGCTGAAAGCATTTGCAGTTATGTAGCAACAGGTGTGGCAGTTAACAACTGCTATTTTATCCATGCCCCTTTGGGACTGAGCTGATCCTTCTTCAACGACTTTCCCTTTCTGTGTCCCTTGATGTTTTTCATAGTAAGAACTTTTTCCTCAGAGTCTAGTTATATTTTTTTAATCTGTGTATAGAGATTTATAAGAAGGATAAGGCCTGACTCCTTTTTCACAGTAGGGCTCGTTGAAATATAGCTACATCACAACACCTCAGACGAGTTTACGAAAAAGGTAAAGGGGTAATTTATAAAGGAATAATCTCATAATTCAATTGTTTCATTTCCTTTACGTAACCACTTCAGCCCCGGACCATTTCACTGGTCAAAGACCAGGCAACTTTTTGAGATTCGGCACTGCGTCGCTTTAACTGACAATTGCGTGGTCGTGCGACGTGGCTCTCAAACAAAATTGACGTCCTTTTTTTCCCACAAATGGAGCTTTCTTTTGGTGGTATTTTATCATCTCTGCGGTTTTTATTTTTTTGCGATATAAACAAAAATAGAGCGACAATTTAGAAAAAAAATTCAATATTTTTTACTTTTTGCTATAATAAATATCCCCAGATATCCCCAAATATCCCCGGAGCAGAGATCAGTGTCCTTGTCACTAGGCAGAGCGGGGAGATGCTTGTTTACATTAGCATCTCCCCTCTCTATCTCTCCATGAGTCGGGCTCACGGAGCTCGTGGCAGGGTCGCGAGCGAGGCCGGCGTGCGCGCGACCAACACCGCGGCATCTTAAAGGGGGATGTACCTGTACGCCCATATGCCTGTCCGTGCCATTCTGCCAACATAAATAGGCGTGCGGCAGTCCTTAACCACTTACTGCACCTTACCTATGCCTAGGAAGCTACTGCGTATGCGTCAAAGTCATTTCGAGCATTTGTGGGTTTCCACGGCGACAGGTAAGTATACACACTCTCGGGTTTCTCGTCTGGAAAACTGCCGAGAATCTGACGACGAAAAAATAGAGATCATGTTCTCTATTTTTCTTGTCTAGATTCTGGGCAGTTTTCTTGTCGAGAAACCTGAAAGCCTCGTACACACGCTCGGTTTACTCGGCAAGAAATCTCTGCCAGCAGTTTTCTTGCTGGTTCTTGCCGAGTAAACCGAGCATGTGTACGAGGCTTACCTTTAGAAAAACCTTACTAAGACTTATTTTTTCACTGCATCATTTTAGAGCTGGAGCCATTTGGCATCTGTGTGGTTCTGCTGTACACAACAGATTAAAAGTTTGTAACTCAAGACCTGGCTTCTCGCTAGAGAAATACCATTGTTTTCAAATTTCATAGCCCTTTGTTATAGATGCTGCATAATTAACAACTGTGTCTAATGTCAGAGGGTGATATACAGCTTGCAATTAGGAGAAAATAAATAAACTACATTTAATTTCTTCAGATATCATATATTGATTATAAAATGTTTTATGTTCTATAAATACCTTCCCTGACACCATGGAATTATTCTCTACGGACTGTTTTATGGTCCCTGGCTACAGACTTTTAAATCTCTAGCCTATAAGGATTGCAATTAGGCAGTACAAGAGAAACATTACTGGAACATTACTGGAACTATGGATAACATGTATTTAAACCAAGTTAAGCTCCCACTGGAATGCTATGCAGTACATATCTCTCAAGTGAAGGAAAGCATACTGCCCGAGACCATTTCCCTTGGAATACTGAAGAACCTATTTATACCAAAGATTGGTTAGTCACACAGGTCTATAAAAAGAAAGAAGGACAAACTGCGTTATACTTAGTATTGGGACCTCCCAGGTCTCTAGGTGGCTTCACTTCAGGTTCTATCACCTTAGCAGCCCCTGGAGACACCTCCAGATTTTCCTCTTCCTGCTCAGACAACTCCAGAAGAGTAAAGTTTAAAGTGGAGGTTCAACCAAAAACTCAATTTTTAACATTAGATTGAGGCTCATTTTGTGAAGGGGAATCGGGTGTTTTTTTTTAAATCGAAGAGGTACTTACCGTTTTAGAGATAGATCTTCTCCGCCGCTTCCGGTTATGGGCTGCGGGACTGGGCATTCCTATTTGATTGACAGGCTTCCGACGGTCGCATACATCGCGTCACGATTTTCCGAAAGTAGCCGAACGTTGGTGCGCAGGCACCGACGTTCGGCTTCTTTCGGCTACTCGTGACGCCCAGTCCCGAAGACCATACCCGGAAGCGGCGGAGAAGATCGCTCTCTAAAACGATAAGTACTGCTTCGATTTAAAAAAAAACACCCGATTCTGCTTCCCAAAATGAGCCTCAATCTAATGTTAAAAATTGTTTTTCGGGTGAACTCCCGCTTTAACTACAAAGGGGGTTACTAGACACTTGTTACATTTCCAGATTTTCCCTGCAGCTAGTATGTACACTCACCAACCACTTTATTAGTTACACTTGTTCAATTGCTTGGTAACACAAATTGCTAATCAACCAATCACATGGCAGCAACTAGGTATCTAGACGTGGTGAAGTGGACTTGCTTCAAACCAAGCATCAGAATGGGGGGGAAAGGGGATTTAACTGGGCACTTAAACCCCCTTCATAACCAGACGAATAATCATCTTTCGGTGCTCTCACACTATGAATGAAAATTACTCATTCATGCAACACTGTACCCAAAGGAAATTGTTGACCCTTTTCCCACACAAATAAAGCTTTCTTTTGGTGGTATTTGATCACCTCTGGGTTTTCACCTCTGGGCTATAAATGAAAAAAGAGAACATTTTGTAAAAAAGGAATTTTTTTTGTTTCTGTGATAACATTTTGCAAATTAAGAATTTGTCTTCATAAATTTTGTCCAAAATTTATACTGCTACATATCTTTGGTAAAAAAACAAAACAAATCAGTGTAAATGATTTGGTCTTTGCCCAGGTTCACACTGAGCTGCAGAAATGAAGCAGTGAAAGTTCACCTGAACTAGCACGATTTCACTCCCGCATGTCAGGCCCGATTTCGGACATGATTTCAGAGACATCTGTGTAGGTTTCTGCACTGATGTCAATGTAAATCGCAGCCTGAAATCACAAAAAGTAGTACAGAAACTACTTTTTGAAATCGGTGCAGCGCCACAGATGCAGCGCCGCACCGAATAGGATGGTGCCATTAACGCCAATTGCCGCCGATTTGACATATGCTCCAGTGTGAACCAGGGCTTTGTGAAAGTTATAGGGCCAGAATCACGTAGCTCAGCGGATCTATAGATCCGCTTGATCTACGTGCATTAAGATCCGCTCCCGCAAGTTTAGGAGGCAAGTGGCTAATTCACAAACAACTTACCTCCAAACTTGCGACGGCGGATCCTAAATCCCCCGGCGGAATTCAAATTCCGCGGCTAGGGGAGTGTACTATTTAAATCAGGCGCGTTCAGGGGAGCTGCGTGGTTCAACGCGATTGGCACTGCACTGACAAGCCATTCACCTCTGCAGCTAGGGGTTCGGATCCCGGTCTCAGCTACATGTGAATTGAGTTTGGTGGTCTCAGCCCGGCTCCCGGTGGGTGTGCTATGCGAGGTAAGCTTGCGCTTAGTACGCCCACCCCCCTCCCACAAAAACCACCACACTTACACACACACTCGAAATTGGGTTAACATGCACGCACTTTGACCACGCGGTCTCTAAAAAGAGAGGCGAAGGACTAACAGGGCTGGTTGAGTGGGCTAGATCCTCTCACTCCCTTATAGGGAGTCCCTCTGCCCCGTTGGGCTTCAAAGCGGAGCAGGTAGTGAGGGCTATGTGGGAGGACCCCCTCACACACCCGCCATTGCCACCCGGGGGATGGAGAAAGGTGGCAGAATGCCTCTGGGGGAGGCCTGCCTACTCCCAACTCCTGCAGTCCGGCTCCTCTCTCGAGTACACACACAAAATACACTTAAAGAAAAAAAAAAAATATAGGGCCAGATCCACATACGTGTAGAACGACGCAGCGTATCAGAGATACACTACGCTGCTGTACCTTACCTGGTGCATTTTCGAATCCTCCGCGATTTCGCGCCGTAAGTTGCGGCGGCGTAGTGTATTTCTGGCGCCGGATTGGGCGGGTTGGGGGCGGGTTTCATTTAAATGAAGCGCGTCGCCGCGCCGAATGAAATGTGCATGCGTCGTCAAGAAATTTCCTGCCGTGCTTTGCGCGAAATGACGTCGCAACAACGTCATTTTTTTAACTTAGACGTGAGTTACGTCCATCCCTATTCACGGACGACTTACGCAAAAAAAAAAACGACGGCCATACTTAACATGGCAATTGTATGTATACCAGCTTTAACTATACGCCGGAAAAAGCCGACTACAGACGACGTTCGAAAATGCGACGGCCGCGCGTACGTTTGTGGATCGTCGTAAATCGCTAATTTGCATACCCGACACAAAAAAATATAAACATGTATTGAGAATATTACATATAAAAAACATTAACAACAAGAGAACTATAGTATAGTTGTTGTCACTTCCGTTGCATTTGCATTTAGAAGATGAAGAGCCCCACTGGTGTGTGGGGGGCACAGAGATGCTGGTTTAGACGTGGTCCTCAACATGTTTTGCGACAAATGTTGCTTCTTCGGGAGAATTCAACCGTAAACATCTATAGAAAGATACAGTACTCATAGTTACAATGTCAAGAAAACCATTAAGGACAGTATTGTAGCAATGATATCGTGATCTGACTTCTGGTGCGACCTCTATTCAAATCAATGGGCTCCCATAGGGAACCATTGATTTTGAATAGAGAAAGAAACGCTGTGTTAAGCCTCGTTAAATGGCGTTTAACACCCTTTGCCGACATCTGACGTCTTTACAGCTCTAACGCTGCAGCTTCAGAACGCACTGGTCCTGTTTTTTTTTTTTCAGCTTAACCACTTCAATACCGGGCTTTTATACCCACCTCAATACCGGGCCTATTCTGGCACTTCTCTCCTACATGTACAAATCATCATTCTATTGCTCGAAAATTGCGCAGAACCCCCAAACATTATATATGTTTTTTTAGCAGACACCCTAGGGAATAAAACGATGGTCATTGCAACATTTTATCTTGCACGGTATTTGCGCAATAATAAAAAAAAAATGGTTTCATGAATAAAAAAATAACAAAACAGTAAAGTTAGCCCAATTTTTTTGTAAAATATGAAAGATTATGTTACACCGAGTAAATAGATACCTAACATGTTACACTTTAAAATTGTGCACACTCATGGAATGGCGCCAAACTTCAGTACTTAATCTCCATAGGCGACGCTTTGAATTTTTTTACAGGCTACCAATTTAGATTTACAGAGGAGGTCTAGTGCGAGAATTGTTGCTGGCACTCTAACGCACACGGCGATACCTCACATATGTGGTTTGAACGGCTTTACATATGTGGGCGGGACTTACGTGTGCCTTTCACTTCTGCGCGCGAGCTACCAGGGACAGGGGCGTTTTATTTTTTTGATTTTTTTACTTATTTATTTATTTTTTTACACTTTTTTTAAAAAATGTTATCACTTTTATTTCTATTACAAGGAATGTAAACATCCCTTGTAATTGGAAATGTGTGTGACAGGTCCTCTTTATGGAGAGATGCGGGGTCAATAAGACCCCGCATCTCTCCTCCAGGCTGGAAAGCATAAGATCGTGAAAAAAAATTCATCGATCTCATGCTTAGCATTGCTTACTAGCCACAATTGCGGCTTTGTTTACTTCCGGGTACCCGGGCGTGACGTCATCACATCGCTCCCGGGCCTCTGACGGTCATAGAGATGACCAGATGGTCACCAGTCATCTCTATGCTTCCTAGCCTGCACCAGACGATTCTTTCTCCGGGCCCCCGATAGCACCGGATGGCGGCGGGAGGGGGGATGTCCCCTCCCGCCGCCTATAAAAACGATCAAGAGGCGGAACTTCCGCTATGATCGCTCTTATGGTGCCCAGAATCGCCGGTACTAAAGAATGATATTTGAATGATGCCTCTAGCTGCAGGCATCATTCAGATATCACTGCACAAAGCCCAGGACGTCATATGACATCCACCCAAGATGGGAGATCCCATCTGTGGACGTCAAATGACTATGGGCCAGTAGTAAAGCCATTTACAGCTCAAAAACTTCATGGTGGGCATGAGGCCATAGGCTAACATGGAGAGACGTTTTTAAGCTGCAAAAAACGCTCAGAAAAGTGTCTGTAAAAACGTCCGTGGGCATGAGGCCTGAGGATACACAGATCTGGATTACTGGATTGCAGAGACTAGCTCAAGCAGGATTTTTTTTTAAGTCTTGATAGAAGTCACAGACAAAAACATGTTTGCAGTGTGTAAAGTATCTTGATTGAAGTAAAAATAATAGGGCTGTGCAAATTAACTGTTAATTAACCGATTAATCTTTAATATTTTTGATCGATCAAAATCTTTTTGATCGATTAAAATTCTTTTGATTGGTACTCACCTCTCCGCCGGCTTCTGGGCCTTCAGGGAGAGTTCTGTCGGAGATCCGGTGACGTCACGGACACCGGCGGGGCTTGCTGTGTCCATCTGAAGGGCTCCTTTGCTGTGCCTTCATATCTGCATGCCGGCGGGACCTTACTATCTGCCACACACAAGGGCTGTTACACTTCCCTCTATCACTTCCCTCTATCAACCTGGGATTCTACAACCATCCACTGGGAGTTGTGATAGTTCCCTTCTCGGGACATCTACATGCCGACGGACTGATGTTAACCTCTCCTCATCTGGATTCAGCAGTGGTATCGTTGTACACATTTTTATACCAGTATCATACTTAGCTACATTTTTTTATGACTGCTTTTGGTCCTGTTTGGTATTACTCGCACCATTTTTACAGTTTATGTATCTACATTGATTTTATCTCCAAGGAGATCAGCTAAAAGTAGTTGGATCTGTATGTGTGTTATAATTAATCGAAATTAGTAGATTAATCGATAAAAAAAAAACGATTAATCGAACAGAAAAATTTTGATCAGTAACAGCCCTAAAAAAAAATAATAATAGACAACCACAAAAAAAAAAGATATACTATAATTTAGCAGGGCTGATAAAAATGTGTCAAACCTCCCAGGAAACTAGCAAAAAGTGGAGGCATGACTGTTGGAGGCAGCTTAACATTTTTTTGTTTGATAGTGTGCCAACCTCCTTTAGGTGAAAATATAACCGGAGATAAGAAATAAACCTTTTGTTCTCTGGGTTTGTATTAAATCTGATTATAGACAAAGACATTCTACTTTAATGTATATTATTTTGTTATGCAAAGCTTCTTTTCCTAAATGTACAGTATTTTGCAATCAGTTTGTGTAAAAATAATGGATAACATAATCCACAGTAATAAATAAGCCCTTCTATGGAACCTCTATCAATGCCGCTAGTGCTATACAAATTAGACAATGTTAAGGCAGGGGAAGCTGAGCTTTAGCAAGCAATGCTGACAGATTTAGCTCATTACTTGTTATCCAATTAATTTTTCTTGTTCTTTATCCTTGAAACTGAATAAGGGAATCCAATAGCTGCATGAATAAAACAGCAAGAGAGGTTTTGACACATACACTGAACCAAAGAAACACTACCCACCACTGTGCTAACTTATTGATTAGTTACTAAACCAAATTCTTCTGAAAAAGAGGAACATTTTCTTACTTATGTTTAGAATTAAAATGTACTTCAAAATTAAAACTAAAATATATTCACAATTACTATGTTTCTGTATAAATACAGTTTTAATTAACTTTTGATGCAATTAGTCACAATTCTAACATTAATGACATCATTTTTTTTTTTTTTAACAGAACTCCAGGAATGATCTGTATTGCATACTTACATTGGTTCAGCTTGGTGCAGTGTAAATATGCATATCTCATACCTGAAAGACCACTGGGAAAGATGAAAATCACTCAAATAATCGGTGCTACTACAGTGATAGCAGCAATCTCCCAGTCCTCTGTTCTGTGTGGGCAGCTTCCCCTCTGCACACAGAACACCAATGGCAGGGGTGGACTCATAGGGCCCCCGGGCAATAGAAGATTATGGGGCCCCCAGGCATACAGATGGCCACCACGCCAGGAGGCAGTGCAGAGGAGGGGCAGCTAAAATCTTGAGATTTTCACATCAAAAGCATGTCAGTTTCGGACATATCAGGGACAGATGTAAAAAAAACACAGATTTTTACATACTGTCTCTGGTTTTACTGAGCCTGGCAACCCTGATGGGGCCCCCTAGTGGCATGGGGCCCTCGGGCAGTTCCCGAGTGCTTGAATGGTCAGTCCGCCCCTGACCAATGGTCACTTGCTTAGCCCCGCTGCCAACATTCATATATTTTTTTAATGAATACAAGGCGTTCTCTAACTGAATGAGGCAAAGAGGAGATACAGTGATGTCACAAAACCCACCTCGTCCAATCAGAGAACGCTTTAAATTTATTGATTTTATTGTTCTTTGAATGGTGGCAGCAACAAGCGAGCATTCTACTGTAGTCAAAGTACAGAGGGAAAGCTGCTCTTACAGAACCCTAGCAGAACCCAGAAGACACGGCGCTTGCGCAGTACGAACCTCAACGGAGCCGACGAAAATAGCCAAAGAATGTAGAGCTGAGGTCAGCTCTACACGGCACCTGCACAAGGACTATGACACATGTCGCACGCTCCCGATGCTAGTGCTACTCTGCAAGGGGCGGGTGTGATTTTAGCAATAAAGTACATGTCTTAGAGGGGCGTGTTAAAACAAATGATGGCCGGGTTTTGCAATGTTGATAAGTGGGTTTTGCAATGGGGTTAAGTCATAAGCATAATAAGAATAAATTGTGACAGGTATTGAAATTGGCCATCAACATTGAACTACTCACCCTTATCATCTCTGTCCATCATTTTAAAATACCGCCTCTTTTGTGAGTTAAATAGTTCATGCAACTCCGCCCATCAACATTGCAAAACCCTCCCTCCATTTGTTTTAACACGCCCCGCTAAGACGTGTACTTTATTGCTAAAATCACCCTCGCCCCTTGCAGACTAGCACTAGCATCGGGAGCGTGCGGCATGTGTCATAGTCATTGCGCAGGCGCTGTGTAGAGCTGATTTTCAGCTCTACATCTTCAGCTATTTTCGGTGGCTCCGTGCTGTGCCTGCGCAATACAGGGGGTCCTTATCTGCATTACACCGGGACAAGAGGATTTTTTCAACCCCCTGTTGCCGCGGCGCCGCCCCTGCACCCACTGCCGCCCCGAGGCCTGGCCTCAGTGCCCTTGTCAGGAATCCGGCCCTGACGCTGGACCAATATAAGTATGCAATATAGATTATTCCTTGAGATCAGCTTTATAGTTACATATCAGCAAGGTTTTTGGTCAACGCTTTCCAACAAATTAATTCAGTGACATCCTTTATCTCTTGGGAACCTCTGCATTTGGGTAACAGCTTTCTTCTGTCTACTATGGAATATCTCTCTCTGGCAGTTAGAGGTTTTGTAAATTTATTAATTTTACATATATATATGGAAAATACAGTAGGAGTGGTAGTCCCTCCGTAGGAATGGCATTCCCTCACACTAGATGATGGCTTGTCAGGGGTTGGGCCAGAAACTCTTGCTAGGTGGGTCAATATTGGAGTCACTGAGAGGTATAACAATCCATTTGGTGGTTTAGTACATCAATACCCAGTAAGTAACTGACATATCAGTTTAAAGCAGTCTGGTCTTTTAGTGATTGGTAATTTCAAGTTATACTGGCTTTAAATTGCTTTTTTTCAGCTGGAACTTGGTGGAACTCAGTTTCATCACGTCTGGCTCAGGCCCTTTGCTCCCTGCTTACCACTATCACTTGTAAACACAGAGGTTCGGCTTCTTCGTTTACAAGTGACAGCTTGTCTCCCTATTGCTCCTAAAGATCTGATCTCCTGAGCGGCTCCCACTAAGTGCAGGATGGGGACGAGGGAGATGCAAGTGCCTGTGGTGCAGTGCATATGCCGACACCCCCACTGGATGATCTCCCTGCAAGTGAGGTGGAGACACCTACAGTGAGAAGGAAGGTATTATAGCTGGTTGGGTTCTTTAGCTTTAATATAACAACAGAAGTAAGACATGTGAAAGATGGTGACACTTTTAAGGAGGGGAGAGAAGATGAGGGCAGTGAAGAGGTAGGTTGCATGCAGAGGTCATAACTGAAGAGAAGTGAAAGTGAGATGTGGATGGGTGGTGCAGAGGGCTGAAGGAACTCTACACTCTGTGAGTAGTGAACCCCCTGAATTCTGCACTATGTACATAGCACACCCCTGAACTCTTCACTCTGTGTGTAGCAGTGGCAGCCCGTCCATTAAGGGCGCACGGGCACCGCCCCCTCTCTCCAGCCACCCCCATATGACTAATGGATAGATCCATGCATAGCATGAACCTATCCACGAATGGATGGCTGCACACTGAGGTAGTGATGAATCACTTTATTGTAGAATCTGTAACATGAATAACACCACAGGACAGGCAAACAGGTACAGGTAGACGCGTTTCACACAGCAACGCTACGCTTATTCATTACTTTTCCTGCAACGCATGTTATTCATGTTACGGATTTTACAATAAAAAGATTCATCACTACCTCGATGTGCAGCCATCCATTCTTTTTTATCCACGACAAAACAAGGCTAGCACCCCTGGGAGGAGTCCATTCCCCATCTTACCTGGTTCCATCACTCACCTGGAGCGGCATTTTCTTTTCCTATTGCATGAATCTATCCACAGCCGCCTGTCAGGGAAGGTTCCCCCTGCTGGTGTTACTGCCTGGTATTTGGCGTGCAGTACTGTGGCCGTCGTTCCCGCGTCAAAAATTTGAAAATTTTACATTGTTTGCGTAAGTCGTCCGTCAATAGGGATTTACGTCAGTTACGTCCACGTCGAAACCAATAGGACCGTGCGGCGTACTTTGCCGCAATGCACACTGGGATATGTACACGGACGGCGCATGTTATTATTTGTATTATGTCAGTTATTTTCGTTCAGCCCACTGGGTTGAATGAAAAAGGAACTGTGCAAATACATCTTTGAAAGTTTGCAACTTGAAGGTTCGTATGTAGGGGACTTACTGTACAATGATCTAACTTGTTGTCCAGTGTGGCAACCACAACAGCGGCTCTACAGAATTCTTAATCCTTTAGCAGGTAAAATGATACACATACATATACATTCCAATTGTGTATGTATTTGTTTGCCTTCCCATAATCCTAGCTTGCCATTGCCTGACAAAATGCATGTAGTGCCCTCAAATTTTTTTGTCTGAGGATGACTAGCAGGAATGGGTAGAGTGCAACATAATCGTATCTTCATTGTTCTGAACATTCTATTAAATGACTACATTGCATTCACATGTCTCCAAATTGCCAAGCATATGGTGAATATAAATAAGTGAAAAGCTCAAGATACAATTACACATAAAAGTCTGAACAGTGTACCTGGCAACATTCGCTGAGCAGCAGGTTCTCTGTTTCCAGAAAAAGCCTCCAAGTTCTCAACACTTCCTATGTGTACCATTTATATAATACACAGCAGTTTGTTAAATTATTTAAAGTGTGTGTTAACCCTAACAATAAAGGTATCTTATTTGCTCCATTTTGGTTTGTTAAATATACCATCGAAAGGCTTTTATTATATCGGCTCTGTTGACCCTGCCAGAAATCCAACGAGCATGTAACTTCTTGTAGCGTGCTGATAATGCTGCATTGAAACGCCAAAGTTATCAGCCTAGTTTTTCAAGGAATGCAGAACGCTTCTCTCCAGTATATTATGGAAATCAGATGGTGTTGTAGCCCTTACACACTTTTCTGTCCTATAGCCATGGCCGCCATTTAGGGGGTCCTGAGGTCCCCAGGGGCCCGGAGGCCCACAAGGCCCCAGATGGCAACCCCCCCCTTTTTTTTTTATTTATTTTTTATAAAAAAAAAAAATTTTTAAATATATTTTTATTTTATTTTTTATTAAAAGGCCAATTTATTTTTTTAGAGGTTCGGAGGTCCCCAGGGACCCGGAGGCCCACAGGGCCCCAGATGGCAACCCCCCTTTTTTTTATTTTATTTTTTATATAAAAAAACATTTAAATATATTTTTATTTTATTTTTTATTAAAGGGCCAATTTTTTTGAGGTCTGGAGGTCCCCAGGGGCCCAGATGACAACCCCCCCCCCCTTTTTTTCATATTTTTTTTATAATTTTTTTTTTTAATATATTTATTTATTTTATATATATATATATATATATATATATATATATATATATATATATATATATATATATATATATATATATATATATATACACATATATAGAGGGCCCCGGATGGCAACCCCCCTTTTTTTATACATTTTTATATTATATATATATATATATATATATATATATATATATATATATATATTAAAGGGCTCAGAGGTCCCCAGGGCCCCATGTGGCAAACCCCCCTTTTTTTTATATAAAATGTTTATTTATTTATTTTTTTATTTATTTTTTATTTTTTTTGTTATTAAAGGGCCTAGAGGTTTATTTTTTTATTTTTTTATTAAAGGGCCCAGAGGGGCGGATGGCAACCCCCCTTTTTTTGTAATTTATTTTCATAAAAAATGAGAAATTATTAAAGGGCCCAGAGGTCCCCAGGGCCCCGGATGGCTGGTTACCCCCTTTTTTCTTCTATTTTTTTGTAAAGGTCCCCCCCGCTTCTCAATTTGCGGCAGCCAACCCCACCCCCCCCCCCCCCCTTGTTTACTTGTTTCCAGAAAATCTACCCACGCATGGTTACACACAGCGGGTATTTTTAAGTGTGGTGCCACAGGGTGTGCAAGTTGTACGTATCTAGGTGACTCCCATGTCATTACCCCAAGTTCTAATGGTTACACATTTAACACCAAACAGTTGGTAAATTGACAAACAAGGTTTGCGACATGCGGTTTTTGTAACATTCAGTATGTAGGCAGGACCATGAGACGTCTTTGTGATAGGACACCACGTCTCCAACATAAACACCACATCTCCAACATAAAAACTGGCAAGGACACTGATCTATCTAGACATTTTAAACAATTATGCACACTGGACGTTATAAAAAAAAAGCCAGTAACGTTAGCTGTAGAAAGCTGTAGCTGTAGATTTTCAGCGTTTTTGTAGTAGCTTTTATTAGCTGTAGCGTTAATTAGGTAAATCGCTTTTTTTAGCTTTTTTAAGCAAAACTCTACTTCCATAAAAGATTATGGCTCTAAAACGCTGAAAAATAAAGAATGGACACATAGGATAACATGCTGGAGTGTTTATTGACTGCAGAAAAAAATGTCTGAAGCCAAAAACACCAGCTGTAAAAATGTTCAGTGTGCATGAGGCCTAAAGCCTCGTAGACACGACAGGTTTTCCCAGCAGAAAAACTGCCAGGAGAGCATTTGGCCCGGAATCCAGCCCGTGTGTATGCTCCCTAGCAGTTTTCCCATCAGGAAAACAGCCAAGAATCCTGCCGGAAAATAGAGAACCCTGCTCTCTATTTTCACGTCGGGTTTCCCGGCAGAGTGTTTTCTGCCGAGAAAAACAGTCGTCTGTATGCTTACCTATCCGAAGGTAAACCCGCGCATGCTCGATAAGCCTTCGACGCATGTGCGGTAGCATACAAGGCATAGTGTAGGGTGTAGCAAGATGGCGGTGACGGCATCGAAGTGACGAGCGCCGGCTCGTCGTAGTCAATGATGTCACTGTCGTACTTTTGAATGGCCGTATGTATGCACAGCTTGGCAAAAAAAGCTTGCCAGGAATCCCGTCAGGAAAACGTTTTTTTCCTGATGGGATTCCCGGCCGTGTGTACAGGGCTTTACACTCAATACTTAAGTGTCCAAATCATTGAGAAAATAAATTCTCCCATTCGTGGTGGAAATTGTTTCTTCCCTTCTTTGTAAGAAGGAGGTGTATTGAATTTTTTAACTTGAAGTTCGCATTCCTAGAGGCCTTAACCATGAGTGGAATAGCACTCATTATTATGAATGATTCCCTTCTCTTGGTTGGGGCCCACTATATTTTTCTAATTCTCCAACACAGCTCCCTCTCTTCCCCCTTTCCTCTTTTCCCTTCTGCCCTCCCCCATTCTTTTCCCTTGCATCCCCCCTCCTTTCCTTATCCTTTCCCCTTACCCTCCCCATCCCTCTCTCCCCTTCACCTATCATTCCCTCCCATCCTTTGTTTTTGTTTTTTTAATTTCCCGTCATTTCCTCCCCCTATTCCCTATTTTCCTTGCCCTCACTTTTTTTTCCTCTTCTCCTCTTTTTTTTCCCTCCCCTTTCCCTTTCCCTTTCTCCTTACTATCTCCATTATTGGTCAGTCCAGACATCTTATGCCATGTACACACGATTGGATTTTCCTTGGATGTTTTTTCCGACGGAATTCCGCTCAAGCTTGACTTGCATTCACACGGTCATAAAAAATCTATCTGAACTTTCAACTGTCAAGAACGTAGTGACGTACAACACTACGACGAGACAAGAAAATTAAGTTCAATGCTTCCAAGCATGCCTCGAATTGTTTCTGAGCATGCGTCAGAATTTTGAGCGTCAGAATTGCTACAGACCATAGGAACTTTTTCCGTCGAAAAATTTGAGAACCAGCTCTCAGTGTTTTGTTGGCATAAATTCCGACAGCAAAAGTCAGATGGAGCATACACACGGTCGGAATTTCCATTCAAAAGCTCACATCAGACTTTTTCTGTCGGAATTTCCGATCATGTGTACGGGGCATTACTTTCTGTTGTTATTAATCCACCTGAACTCTCCCTTACTATCAAGATCTTGTTATAAACTTAGGCTGGCCATACATTATACAGTTTTCTTATTTAATTTCCTTTAGGCCGCGTACACACGACCGGTCCATCCGATGAGAATGGTCCGACAGACCTTTTTCATCGGTTCACCGCTGAAGCAGACTGATGGTCTGATGCAGTGGCGGCTGGTGTTCAAAATTTTTGGGGGGGCACAAAGGAAAAAAAAAATTGCAGTCTCACTGTGCCCAAACGCAGCCACTGTTACATGCCATCAAACGCAGCCACTGTTACATGCCATCAAACGCAGCCACTGTGCCATCAATTTGCACCACTGTGCCATGCCATCAAATGCAGCCACTGTGCCATCAATTTGCACCACTGTGCCATGCCATCAAATGCAGCCACTGTGCCATCAATTCGCACCACTGTGCCATGCCATTAAACGCAGTCACTGTGCCATGCCGTCAAATGCAGTCACTGTGCCATCAATTTGCACCACTGTGCCATGCCATCAAATGCAGTCACTGTGCCATCAATTTGCACCACTGTGCCATGCCATTAAACGCAGTCACTGTGCCATCCATTGTCACCACTGTGCCATGCCATTAAACGCAGCCACTGTGCCATACATTGTCACCACTGTGCCATACATTGTCACCACTGTGCCATGCCATTAAACGCAGTCACTGTGCCATCCATTGTCACCACTGTGCCATGCCATTAAACGCAGCCACTGTGCCATCCATTGTCACCACTGTGCCATACATTGTCACCACTGTGCCATGCCATTAAACGCAGCCACTGTGCCATCCATTGTCACCACTGTGCCATCCATTGTCACCACTGTGCCATGCCATTAAACGCAGCCACTGTGCCATACATTGTCACCACTGTGCCATGCCATTAAACGCAGCCACTGTGCCCTTTAATGGTCGCCGCTGTGCCAATTGTCCCCACTGTGCCCTGTAAATTGCTTTCTTCCCCCCCCCCCGCCCGGCACTTACCTTTACTGGTTTTAGGCATCCACGTCCCACGATGTCTTCTCCCGCCCTCGATGACTGACAGGCGTCTCAGCCAATCAGGTTACAGGTAGCCAGAACCATCCAACCTGATTGGCTGAGATGCCTGTCATCTTATTCAAGGGGCGTACAGTCTGTGCGCTCCGAGAATAAGCTTCCGGGACCCGAGGGCTGTATTGGGAAAGCCTATCAGAGCTGTTGGCTTTGATAGACATTTCCGTACAGCCAACCAGCTGGCGTTATTCAGATGGCCGGACATTGAGCGCCGACCATCTGAATAACAGCGACAGTGGCGAAAATAACATAGATTTGTGCAATGCATGAATCTATGTTATTTGACTCAGTGGCGGTGAGAGCCAGAGGGGGCGGCGCTCCAGCGCCCTCTATGGACGAACCGCCACTGGTCTGATGTGCGTACACACCATCAGTTCAAAAACCGATTGGGTCAGAACGCGGTGACGTAAAACACACGACGTGCTGAAAAAAAAGAAGTTCAATGCTTCCATGATTCTGAGCATGCGCAGGTTTTGAACCGATGCTTTTGTGTACTAACCATTGGTTTTGACCGATGGTCAGCCGTCCATCGGTTCGATTTTAAAGCAAGTTCTAAAACTTTGGTCTGAAGGATAAAAGTCCGATGGGCCGTACACACGGTCGGTTTGGACCGATGAAACTGGACTTCGGTCCATTTTCATCGGTTTGGACCGGTCGTGTGTACGTGGCCTTAGATTTACCTTCAACTCTTCAAATGTAGTGCAAGGGCCTGTCTGATTGCATAGAAATGTAAACTATTTAGGTGTGACCTCATATTATATGGTTTTGGTAAATCTAAAGGAAAATTGTACAAGAAAATTGTATAATGTATGGCTAACCAAATTGTATAATAATGCAGTGTTGGTTATAAGGGAGCCCTTTAGTGCTCATTCATTTTTTAGATTTTTGAATTTTTGTCTCTCATGGTTTTAAATTCCATTTAAATTCTTTAAGATTTAAATTATACAGGTGGGAGGGCTTTCCTGGGGGGACTTATTTCCCTAGAAGACATTATTTGATGTTCATTTTCATTTTTATATTGTGTTTTTTATTTTGTTGTAATTTTTTTACAGTTGCATATGTAGAGCCAGGGCAAGCTCTTACCCCCAGCAAGCACCCTTAGGCCCCGTACACACGAGGGGATCTTCGCTGGAAACGGTCCGCCGGACCGTTTCCAGCGGAGATTCCTCCTCCGGATTTGGATCCGATGGCTTGTACTCACCATCGGATCAAAATCCGCGCGGAATTCATCCGCGGTGAAGTGTCGCGCCGTCGCCGCGATGATGACGCAGCGACGTGCGCGACGCCGGAATGTAAGTACTTCCACGTATGCGTCAAATCATTACGACGCATGCGAGGGAGGGGAGCGGACGGATTGATCCGGTGAGTCTGTACAGACCACCGGATCAATCCGCTGGACCCGATTCAAGCAGATAAATTTCTTAGCATGCTAAGAAATTTATATCCGCTTGAAATGGATCGGGCCGAGGAATCTCCGTGGATAAATATCCGCTAGGCTGTACAGACGACCGGATTTGTCCGCTGGAACTGATCCGCGGATCAATTCCAGCGCATAGATCCGGTGGTGTGTACGAGGCCTTAGTGGGAGTCCACTAGATAAAAGGTACCAAAGCAGGCAGAATATTAGCATGCATTAAAAAAAGGGATATACTCCAGGGACAAAACTATAATTCTGCCACTTTATAAAACTCTGGTCAGACCTCATCTGGAGTTTTCCGTTCAGTTCTGGTCACCAGTCCTCCAAAGGGAAGTGTTGGAACTGGAAAGAGTTCAAAGAAAGGCACAAAACTAATATTATGAGGAACGGTAGCAAACACTAAATGTATTCTCGCTGGAGATGAGACGCTTGAGAGGGGACATGATAGCGACCTACAAATATCTCAATGGGGATCCCATCATAGGAAATAAACTATTTAGTCCTAGGGAGTGTAAAAGGACACCAGGCACACAATGAGACTGGAGGAGAAGCGGTTTAGGCTGGGTTCACACTACTACACTACTTTCATCCTACTTTGCTCTGTGTTCAATGTTTCCCTATGAGAGCGTCTTGTAGCGTCCTACACAAGTCGGTCTGACTTTGAAAATGCTCCCTGTACTACTTTTGGTCCTACATTGATCCTACTTCAGGCCCATTGAATATCATTGAAGTCGGACCAAAGTAGTATCCTGTTCATGAAAGTAGGATGGATGTAGGACCAATGTAGGATAAATGTAGGACCAATGTAGCAGAGCAAAGTAGGATGAAAGTAGTGTAGTAGTGTGAACCCAGCCTTAACCTTAAACTGTGTAGGGTTCTTCACTGTTAGGGCAATAAGGATGTGGAACTCTCTCCCACAATTGTCAGTGGATGCAGGGAGTATGGATATCTTTAAAAGACTCTTAGATATATGTCTTAAAGGACACACCCAGGCCCGGACTGGCCATCGGGCAAACCGGGCATACGCCCGGTGGGCCGCGGCCACCGAGATGCCGCCAGGCTGCAAGCCGCGAGGCACAAGCCGCGCCGCTCATCTAGATTCTCCGCGGCCGCCCGGGTGGAAGTAAACACCGAGGGGGAGGAGCTAGATGAGAAGCCTTCGGCCTCTCCACAGCCGGGGGGTGTGACTGCGAGGGGGAGGAGCCAGAGCCGACACCTGCTGGCTGCTGCTACAACACCGGACCGGATTCAAGAAAACGTGAGTGCAGCCCCCCCCTCCCCCCCCCCCGCTCCTGTAACCTGGATAGGAGGAGCAGTGGGGGCGGCTGCATATAAAAAATCTTTTTCTCTATCGTCTCCCTTCTGCTGTATTGGAATGCCTGAGGCTGCGAGAGGTACAGTAAAAGCAGCAGGCATTCCAATACAGCAGAAGGGAGACGATAGAGAAAAAGATTTTTATATGCAGCCGCCCCCACTGCTCCTCCTCCACCTTCCATACACTTTGCCTCCTCGTGATCTCCACCTCCCCCCAGTGCTCTCTGCCACCCCCCCCCCATGGCTCTCCAAGACCCCCCCCCAGGGCTCTCCACCTCCCCCCAGGACTCTCTGCCACCCCCCAGGGCTCTCACCCTCCCCCCAGGGCTCTCTGACACCCCCCAGTGCTCTTTGCCACCCCCCAGTGCTCTCTGACACCCCCCAGTGCTCTCTGCCACCCCCCATGGCTCTCAACCTCCCCCCCAGTTCTCTCCACCTCCCTCCATGCTCTCTGCTACCCCCCTTCAGTGCTCTCTGCCACCCCTCAGTGCTCTCAACCTCCCCCCAGGGCTCTCCGCCACCCCCCGCAGTGCTCTCTGCCACCCCCCCCCCCCCCCCAGGGTTCTCAACCTCCCCCCAGGGCTCTCCGACTCCCCCAGTGCTCTCTGACATCCCCCCCCTCTCGGCTCTCTCCCACCCCCCCCAGGGTTCTCCACCTCCCCCCAGTGCTCTCTGACACCCCCCAGTGCTCTTTGCCACCCCCCAGTGCTCTCTGACACCCCCCAGTGCTCTCTGACACCCCCCATGGCTCTCAACCTCCCCCCGAGTTCTCTCCACCTCCCTCCATGCTCTCTGCTACCCCCCTTCAGTCCTCTCTGCCACCCCTCAGTGCTCTCAACCTCCCCCCAGGGCTCTCCCCCACCCCCCGCAGTGCTCTCTGCCACCCCCCCAGTGCTCTCTGCCACCCCCCCCAGGGTTCTCAACCTCCCCCCAGGGCTCTCCGACTCCCCCAGTGCTCTCTGACATCCCCCCCCCTCTCGGCTCTCTCCCACCCCCACCAGGGTTCTCCACCTCCCCCCAGTGCTCTCAACCTCCCCCCAGGGCTCTCTGCCACCCCCCAGTGCTCTCCACCCCCCCCCAGGGCTCTCTGCCACCCCCCCAGGGCTCTCCACCTCCCCCCAGTTCTCTCTGCCACCCCCGCAGGGCTCTCTGCCACCCCCCCCAGGGTTCTTCACCTCTTCCCAGTGCTCTCAACCTCCCCCAGGGCTCTCTGCCACCCCCCAGTGCTCTACACCTCCCTCCATGCTCTCTGCTACCACCCCAGTGCTCTCCGCCACCCCCCAGTGCTCTCCGCCACCCCCCAGTGCTCTCTGCTACCCCCTGCAGTGCTCTCTGCCACCCCCAAGTGCTCTCTGCCACCCTCCAGTGCTCTCAACCTCCCCTCCAGTGCTCTCAACTCCCCCCCCCCCAGTGCTCTCTGCTACCCCCCAGTGCTCTCTGCTACCCCCCAGTTCTCTTTGCCACCCCCAGGGCTCTCAACCCCCCCCCCAGGGCTCTCAACCTCCCCCCAGGGCTCTTTTACGCCACCCCCCAGTGCTCTCTGCCACCCCCCCAGTGCTCTCTGCCACCCCCCCAGGGCTCTTTGCCACCCCCTAGGGCTCTTTTCCGCCACACCCAGTGCTCTCTGCCACCCCCTAGTGCTCTTTGCCACCCCCTCCAGTGTTATCCACCACCCCCATGCCACCCCCCCAGTGCTCTCCAACTCCCTCCATGCTCTCTGCCACCCCCAAGTGCTCTCCACCTCCCCCCAGTGCTCTCTGCCACCCCCCCCCCAGTGCTCTCTGCCACCCCCCAGGGCTCTCTGCCACCCCCCAGTGCTCTACACCTCCCTCCATGCTCTCCGCTACCACCCCAGTGCTCTCCGCCACCCCCCAGTGCTCTCTGCCACCCCCCTCAGTGCTCTCTGCCACCCCCCAGGGCTCTCTGCCATCCTCCAGTGCTCTCAACCTCCCCTCCAGTGCTCTCAACTCCCCCCCCCAGTGCTCTCTGCTACCCTCCAGTTCTCTCTTCCACCCCCCAGGGCTCTCAACCTCCCCCAGGGCTCTCCGCCACCCCCTAGGGCTCTCCGCCACCCCCCAGGGCTCTCCGCCACTCCCCATTGCTCTCTGCCACCCCCAGGGCTCTCTGCCACCCCCCAGTGTTCTCAACCTCCCCCCAGGGCTCTTTGCCACCCCCTAGGGCTCTTTTCCGCCACCCCCCAGTGCTCTCTGCCACCCCACAGTGCTCTCTGCCACCCCCCATGCTCTCTGCCACCCCCTAGTGCTCTTTGCCAACCCCCTCCAGTGTTATCCACCACCCCCATGCCACCCCCCAGTGCTCTCCAACTCCCTCCATGCTCTCTGCCACCCCCCAGTGCTCTCTGCCACCCCCCAGGGCTCTCTGCCACCCCCCAGTGCTCTACACCTCCCTCCATGCTCTCCGCTACCACCCCAGTGCTCTCCACCACCCCCCAGTGCTCTCTGCCACCCCCCACAGTGCTCTCTGCCATCCTCCAGTGCTCTCAACCTCCCCTCCAGTGCTCTCAACTTCCCCCCCAGTGCTCTCTTCTACCCCCCCAGTGCTCTCTTCTACCCCCCCCCCAGTGCTCTCTGCTACCCTCCAGTTCTCTTTTCCACCCCCCAGTGCTCTCTTCCACCCCCCAGGGCTCTCAACCTCCCCCCAGGGCTCTCCGCCACCCCCATTGCTCTCTGCCACCCCCAGGGCTCTCTGCCACCCCCCAGGGCTCTAAACCTCCCCCCAGGGCTCTCCGCCACCCCCTAGGGCTCTTTTCCACCACCCCCAGTGCTCTCTGTCACCCCCCCAGTGCTCTCTGCCACGCCCCAGTGCTTTCCGCCTCCCCCAGTGCTCTTTGCCACCCCCCTCCAGTGCTCTCAACCTTCCCCCCAGTGATCTCCGCCTCCCCCAGTGCTCTTTGCCACCCCCCTCCAGTGCTCTCAACCTTCCCCCCAGTGATCTCCGCCTCCCCCAGTGCTCTCTGCCACGCCACCCCCCAGTGCTCTCTGCCACCCCCCAGTGCTCTCTGCCACCCCCCAGGGCTCTCTGCCACACCCCCAGTGCTTTCAACCTCCCCACCAGTGCTCTCTGCCACCCCCCAGTGCTCTCTGCCACCCCCCAGGGCTCTCTGCCACCCCCTAGTGCTCCCTTTCACCCCCTAGTGCTCTCCACCTCCCCCATGCTCTCTGCCACCCCCCTAGTGCTCTTTGCCACCCCCTCCAGTGTTCTCCACCACCCCCATGCTCTCTGCCACCCCCCCCCCAGTGCTATCCAACTCCCTCCATGCTCTCTGCCACCCCCCAGTGCTCTCAACCACCCACCAGTGCTCTCCACCTCCCCGCATGTTCTCAGCCGGAGGTGCCGGTAAGAATGTCATGGGCTGCTCAATCAAAAATGCCCGGGCCTATTTTTTGTCCCAGTCCGGGCCTGGACACATCATACAGGGATTATGGGAAATCATTATAGACACTGATACACATGCACCTACACAGGTTGAACTGGATGGACTATTGTCTTTTTGAAGCCTTGCTGTCGTTGCCGACTATGTAACTATGTAATTAATGTAAGCTTATTTTATATTAGCATGCAGAGCAGTATACTGATGTGATTTTTAGTAAAAGGGGGTAAGGTCTGGTTTAAGGACTGATAAGTTACAATAAATTACATCTTTGTTCTTGTGTTTAGATATTCTTTAAAGTTTGTTGCACACTGCACACTCATCAAAGCAGGTGGAAGAGTTCCCCGGGGATTAGGTTCCTGACAAATGGTGGTGTGCATAAGCGTGCCTGAATTTGGTAACTGGGGGAAGGGCAAGCAAGGTGTCAGAATTCATGTGTCTGCAACAGCTGGAGAATGTGCAGCACTGACTCTGTATAGACTATTGTGAAATCTCAAAGGATGAGTGTGGAAGAAAGAATGTCCCAAATTGGAGCCTCTCGACTTATATCTTGTATATGTGTCACAAAATGATGTGCCTGCTCTCTGACAAACCAAATAAATAAACAAATGTTATATTAAAGTTAAAGGGCTAGATTCACATAGAGTTAGGCCGGCGTATCAGCAGATACGCCGACCTAACTCTGAATCTGCGCCGACCTAAGTTTAAGTGTATTCTCAAACAGAGATACACTTAAACCTATCTAAAATACGACGGCTTGCGCCGTCCTATCTTAGGGTGCAATATTTAGGCTGGCCGATAGGTGGCGCTTCCATTGCGGTCGGCGTAGAATATGTAAATCACTAGATACGCCTATTCACAAACGTACGCCCGGCCGACGCAGTACAGATACGCCGTTTACGTAACGCATTATCAGGCCTAAAGTTATTCCATCAAATAGCTGGAATAGTAATGTTAAAGTATGGCCGTCGTTCACGCGTCGAAATTCGAAAATTTTACGTTGTTTGCGTAAGTCGTCCGTGAATAGGGATTTACGTCATTTACGTCCACGTCAAAACCAATAGGCCCGTGCGGCGTACTTTGCCGCAATGCACACTGGGAAATGTAGGCGGATGGCGCATGCGCCGTTCCAAAAAAAGTCAATCACGTCAGGTCAAGCTCCATTAACATAAAACACGCCCCCTCAGCCTATTTTGAATTAGGCGCCCTTACGCCCGCTCGCTTTAGGCTATGCCGCCGTAACTTAGCAAGTACTTTGTGAATCATGTACTTGCCTCGCTAACTTACAGCGGCATAGTGTAAACACGATACGCTACGCCGCCGCAAAGTTAGGATGCCCTCTCTGAATCTACCCCTATATGCGTATGACAATTTGTATGGCAGTGTAAAAAAGGAACTAGGGGCCAGATTCACGTAGAATCGTAGATACGTTACACCGCCGCAAGTTTTCATCGCAAGTGCCTGATTCACAAAGCACTTGCGATGAAAACTACGCCCACGGCCTCCGGCGCAAGGCGGGCGAATTCAAATGGGCGTGTGCCATTTAAATTAGGCGCGCTCCCGCGCCGGACCTACTGCGCATGCTCCGTTTCCTAACTCCTGCCGTGCTTTGCGCGCCGTGACGTCATTTTTTCGAACGACGACGCGCGTAGCGTACTTCCAAATTCCCGGACGTGTTACGCAAACGACGTTAAATTTTAAATTTCGACGCAGGAACGCCGGCCATACTTTAGACAGCAATACGATTGCTGACTAAAGTTAGGGCACCTAAAACGACGACTAACTTTGCGACGGGAAACTAGACTAGCGGCGACGTAGCGAACGCGAAAATCCGTCAGGGATCCGCCGTAACTCCTAATTTGCATACCCAACGCTGGTTTACGACGCAAACTCCCCCCAGCGGCGGCCGCGGTATTGCATCCTAAGATCCGACAGTGTAAAACAATTACACCTGTCGGATCTTAGGGATATCTATGCGTAACTGATTCTATTGCCGCGTACACACCATCACTTTATGTGATGAAAAAAAACGACATTTTCTGTGAAGTAAAAAATGACGTTTTTGAAACTTCAATTTTCAAAGACGAAGTTGCCTACACACCATGGTTTTTCTCACAATGTTCTAGCAAAGCGAGGTTACGTTCACCACTTTTTCCATTGAAGCTTGCTTCATAAGTAGCTTCTGGGCATGCGCGGGTGAAAAAACGTCGTTTTAAACGACGTTTTTTACTACACACGGTCAATTTCTGTGAAGTAAAAGTTGACGTTTTGAAAAAAGACACATAAAATTGAAGCATGCTTTAATTTTTTTTGGTCGTTTTTTAGAAGACATAAAACGACGTTTTCCCCCACACACGGTCAATTAAAGTGACGTTTTTAAAAACGTCATTTTTTTTCATCACATAAAGTGATGGTGTGTACGGGGCATGAGAATCAGTCGCATAGATAGAAACAGGGATACGACGGCGTATCAGGAGAAACGCCGTTGTATCCCTTTTGTGAATCTGGCCCATATTAACTAAAAAATAAAATAAAAAATATGATTGAATCCAGGCACATTCCCATGAGGATTTTGGGCTAAGGTCCTATTTTGCAGTGCATCAGGATGTGCGATGAATGTGTGCAGCAACCTGCAAGAAAAATCAAAAATTTCAGACATGTGAATCAACTGGTAAACACTGAAGAAATCTGTGATTGGTTCAGCATTATGATTGGCCTAGTGTTGTCACATGGAGCGAACTACATGTTCCTCCATCCCCAGTGTCATCTTAAGAGCATTATAGGCCCCCGGGCAATACAGTGCACTGGGGCCCTGTCTACACAATCACGCACGAGAATTTAGTGACAAAAATCATAAAATTTACTGGCAGAACCACATCTTTTACTGCCAGTGCAAAAAAAAGTACCTAAAATTACAGTTTTCAGTGCCGAACAATGCAAATGTCAGTATTTAAACTATAAACATATAGCTAGTGCTATTAGCAATGTGTTTAAGTTAAACAAAAGTAAAAAAATAAAATGTCTTCATTGACATGAAGGTCAGGTTACTATAACCCAGCCAGCACAGAGTTTCCTCTTACATCAGAGTCTGCAGGATTCCCCCTTACAGTGAAAGGGAACTCTTATGTAAAGGGGAATGCTGCAGATCATGATCTAAGGAGGGAACTCTGATGTGGAGGGGGGCTCTGGTGACCAGAGACCACCTTATATCAGAGTCCACTGCTTTTTCTTTCCCACTTACATCAGGGTCCGCAGACTGAGTTCCCCCTTGCATTGTAAGGGGGAATCCTGCATACTCTGATGTAAAGGGGAACGCTGATGTGGGGGGCACTCTGGTGACCAGAGACCACCTTCCGTAGAGTAAATACACTAAGGAAAGGGGGGTCACTAATATAGGAGGGGGAACCTTTATATCAGTGCCCCCTTACATTTTTGCATTCACTCCCCCCTTACAACAGCAACCCCCCGCACTCGTGGAGGATCGGATCTTCTCTCTGATTTCCGCAAACTGGGCATGGGCAGTTCTAACCCGTCACTCTCCACAATTTTTAACTGGAGTTGCTGGGCAGCCGGTGGGGCCCCCCAGGCAAGCGGGGCCCCCGGGTAACTTCCCAGCGTGCCCAATGGAAAAGATGGCCCTGTCCATCCCCAGAAATACTAGGTGTTTTCTATTCTAAACCACATATCTGGAACAAGCATGTAGCAACAAAGTCAGACCTAAAGCCCAACTCCATTAATAGAAAAAATGGGGCTCCTGTACTGCAAGGGTTAATTGCTTGTTTAATCCAGGGGCTGGGGATTAAGAAGAAAATACGTTACCTTACCCCTCATTCCAGCAGGCTTCCTCCAGCACTGTGATCATTCCTCTGCAGCTGCTCTCTAAGCTGCGAATGGCTCCGGTCGCACTTCAGGCTCCTCAGCTTAGCATACAGTATGAGGCATACAGGGTTAAAGGATAAATTCACCTTTTGTAACATGTTACATGTTACACCCATATTAAGGGTGTAACATATAACATGTTACAAATGCACCGTCACGTCCCCAAACTCCAAATGGTTTCAAATTCTGAGGAATAGAACTATGGGCCAGATTCACAAAGGGGATACGACGGCGTATCTCCTGATACGCCGTCGTATCTCTGTTTCTATCTATGCGACTGATTCATAGAATCAGTTACGCATAGATATCCATAAGATCCGACAGGTGTAATTGTTTTACACTGTCGGATCTTAGGATGCAGTACCGCGGCCGCCGCTGGGGGGAGTTTGCGTCGTAAACCAGCGTCGGGTATGCAAATTAGGAGTTACGGCGATCCACGATGGATTTTCGCGTTCGCTATGTCGCCGCTAGTCTAGTTTCCCGTCGCAAATTTAGTCGTCGTTTTGGGTGCCCTAACTTTAGTCAGCAATCGTATTGCTGTCTAAAGTATAGCCGTCGTTCCCGCGTCGAAATTTAAAATTTAAGTCATTTGCGTAACACGTCCGGGAATACGGAAGTACGCTACGCGAGTCGCCGTTCGAAAAAATTACGTCACGGCACGCAAAGCACGACGGGAATTGCGAAACGGAGCATGCGCAGTAGGTCCGGCGCGGGAGCGCGCCTAATTTAAATGGCACACGCCCATTTGAATTGGCCCGCCTTGCGCCGGAGGCACTTGCGATGAAAACTTGCGGCGGTGTAACGTATCTACGATACGTTACGCCGCCGCGATTCTACGTGAATCTGGCCCTATGACTTATGTGTCACTCTGTATCTACTGACTGTATGCCAGATACATGTATTCTAGGATTGAGAGATGTTCCCTCCAAATGCATATTTGTGTGTTTATTGTTTGTTGTGTATTACAAATAAAATAAAATGTACCCTTAAAAAAAAAAATGGCACCGTCACTTCATCCCCCCCCAATTCCTCATTTTGACAGGGAGCTGCAGATCAATCTAAAAAAAAAAACAGGCTCTACCTGCCTGTCTGTGTCATTTATTCACAGTGGTCTGTGAATGGGAAAAGTACAAGTACCTACAGCCTTTGCGGCTGTCAGTTTGTAGTTCTCAGTGACCTACCAGGGCGCTCTTGATCGCTCGTGGTTGTTCACTGAGCTTCCTGTCAGATTGTAACTGCCTGCCCATATTGGAGGCACATGCAGGCAGCTACACAGACAGTTTGCGAGACTGTGGCATTACACCACACTGATGATGGGTGCAATGTTTTACAGGTCCCTAACAAAAAAAATAATTTCATATTCTTTTGCCTGCAAAACAATGTGCATTTATTTAAAAAAAAAAAATTGTAAAAGTGAATTAATGCTTTAATGTCCCATTATGAGACGTGATGACGTTGAGGCTCCAACCCACAGACCAGAGCTTCGGGCTGAGGAGGAAAGAGCCAGAGCCAGCTGGAGCAAGGAATCAGGTTGGTGAAACCAATAGTATACAATGTATAACATGCTGCTAACTGACTCCCATCATCTTACGGGCACAGTTGGCACAAAAACGACAGTGCTCCTGAATCCCTTTTTCCCCATCTCACTTATATATCTATAAATTTCTTAAATCCAGAGTTTACTTTCTGGATTCAGTCTAAACTTGACTCTCCTCTTCCTAGATTGCCCTTTTGCTAGACAAACATGCTGTAATACATGGTGTTATATAACACATACCAGTTACGCAGTAAAAATGTCAAAAGACTGACCACACTCAGCTTGTTTAGATCAGTGCAGTCCCAGCTCTTGTGCTCCAAACCTTAGCAATGGTGTTCGACCTTGTCCCAGCCTCCTGAGTTCCAAGCCTCTCTCTGGATAATTTTTCCAGTTACAGGCATTCAACTGACCAAACCATACTGCCAGACTTTCTCCAGTGTTGCTCCCTCCAGTCTTGCACTGATCTGCCTCTCCAAAAGATACATAGGTAGATTCACAAAGAGTTAGGCCGGCTTATCAGTAGATAAGCCGGCCTAACTCAGAATCTACGCCGAAGGATGTTTAAGCGTATGCTCAAACAGAGATACGCTTAAACATATCTAAGATACGACGGCTTGCGCCGTCCTATCTTAGATTGCAATATTTTGGATGGCCGCTAGGTGGCGCTTCCATTGCGGTCGGCGTAAACAATGTAAATGAGGGGATACGCCGATTCACGAACGTACGCCAGGCCTGACGCAGTACTTTTATGCCGTTTACGTAAGAGATAGGCCGTGTAAAGTTAGAGCTAGGCTCTAGTGGAATAGTAATGTCAAGTATGGCCGCCGTTCCCGGCGCGAAATTCGAAATTTTTACGTCGTTTGCGTACACGTCAAAATCAATAGGCCCGTACGGCGTACTTAGCCGCAATGCGCACTGGGAAATGTAGGCGCCTGGCGCATGCGCAGTTACAAAAAAGTCAAAAACGTGAGGTCAAGCCTCATTACCTTACAACACGCCCCCCTCCAACCCATTTAAATTAGGTGCCCTTACGCCCCCCGTGTTTACACTACGCCGCCCTAAGTAAGGAGGTAAGTGCCTTGAGAATCATGTACTTGCCTCTCTTACTTAAGGTGGCGTGGTGTAAACAAGCTAGGCTACGCCGCCTTAGATTTGCGCGCCCCTACCTGAATCTACCTAACAACAGTGTCATACACGTTCTTTAGCCCTTACTCCGGAGCTTAGACTCTCAAGTGTATAGTCTATCCATGCATTCAGAAGGGGACCAACTCCCCACTGGTAACATCCAATTGGGAAATGTACCAAAGTATTTTGAAGGTCCAGATACCTGTCTCCCTCCTAGACATAACAAGGCTTTTTTGTTTTCTTGGACCGGGGTGTTATTTCTAAACACGAAACAAAAATGTAAAATATTGTAGCTTACCAATGCATTGTTTTTTGTTTTTAGGGTATTTCCTTTATTTTCATCTGGAGAGCCAATCAGTAACACACTTCCTGTCTTGGGGTGGCTCCTTTATCTACGGAGGAGCAATGAAGATACCCCTGGGCAGCAACACTGTTTGGAGAGTGTTGTTAACTGGACTAGTAGACGTAGATGGACTTACAAAGTGACTAACATATTAAAGATTAACTCCGGCTAATACTTTATAAGAAGATACAGCAACAGTTTTTTTTCCTTTTGGGATAAAGATTTTACATAAATTCAGTTGTGGGCACCCCTGTCAGTGTTAAATTGTTTGTCCCAACCCTCTAACTTTTGCTATAGAGCTTGGTTTGTTAAAGCGGAACTAAGGGCAAGAATACTCACTTATGGTTCAACAGTCCAACGCCAATGAGGGGCCAGTTTTCATTTGTCTTGGCTGATATTGAATGACATTAGCCGCGAAAGTCATTAATCCCAGCACACTGAAACTGTGTTGGAAATGTTGCATGTCTCTTTGGCCATAAAGAGCCTGCCTGTTATTTTATTTTTATTTATTTATTGCCTTTAGTTCCACTTTAAAGTAAGATAAAAAAAATAACATCATAATCAACAGGTAAAAAAAAATAAAAAAACAAGTTACAGTGGGACTCGGAAAAACAAATGCTAGTGACTGACTTCATTACATATGTCATTTTTTATTTTGCCTTTAATAAGACTTTAGGCCAGAACTCCCAATCTCCGTTTTTTAGGGCCCTCAAAATCTCCAAACTACGACCCTCCAGTTGTTGCGGAACTACACATCCCATGAGGCATTGCAAAACTCTGAGGCCTCGTACACACGGCCGAACATGTCTGTTGAAACTGGTCCGCGGACCAGTTTCCGCAGACATGTTCGACCGTGTGTAGGGCCTAGCGGACATTTTTCCGTCCGAGCGGACAGGTTTCCAGCAGACAAAAGTTTCTTAGCATGCTAAGAAACTTGTCCGCTGGAAGCCTGTCCGTCGGACATGTCCGATGGTTAGTAAGACTCATCGGACATGTCCGCTGGCCCGAAATCCCACGCATGCTTCGACGCATGCGTGGAAGCATTAAACTCCCGTGTCAGAGAACGTCGGTGTCTTCTACGTCACCGCGTTCTCTGTCCGCGGGGATTTTGGTCTGATGGTGTGTACACACATCAGACCAAAATCAGCCAGCAGACATGTCCGATGAGAACGGCCCGCGGACCGTTTTCATCGGACATGTCTGCTCGTCTGTACAAGGCCTCACATTTACAGACATGGCTAGGCATGATGGGAATTGTAGTTCCTGAACAACTGGAGGGCCGTAGTTTGGAGACCCCTGCTATAGATGAATGTCAGAGACTGTATTATAGACTTGGGGTCTATTGATAAATGGTTACATTTAACCATATGTTCAAAAATGATACACCTAATTTAAACCATGTTCATCATAATTATGCAGGAAAATTCACCAGCATCACCCACATCATAGATTTTAGAACGATCTGTGTGTAAAGATGCTTCATGTAATATTACTTTTTTTTTCTAACTGCAAAAGTTGGCTGTGTTGCAGTTGTCACTTTGAACTAGGCAAATCTAGGCAATTCCTGATTATTTGCTTTGAAGACCTGCAATTCTTATTCATATGCCCCGTATACACCATCACTTTATGTGATGAAAAAAAACGACATTTTCTGTGAAGTAAAAAACAAAGTTTTTGAAACTTCAATTTTCAAAGACGAAGTTGCCTACACACCATCGTTTTTTCACAATGTTCTAGCAAAGCGAGGTTACGTTCACCACGTTTTTCCATTGAAGCTCGCTTCATAACTAGCTTCTGGGCATGCGCGGGTGTAAAAACTTCTTTTTTTTTTTTTTTTAAATTCTTTTTATTGATTTTTAAACACAAAAAAACAGCCACACACACCAGGTAGGCAACATGCCCACCTAGACACTGGCCAGGCAGGGCCGGCACACCCACTAACAGCATTTACAATTGACTGACGTATACCCTCCCCCCACCCCCCACCCCTGACTCCACCCCCAACCTTGACCAACTACCCTCCCATAGCAGTCCAACAGAGCAACACCATGTGAGATCCATAAAGTATAGCGCCCACAGGCATCCCTAGCTCAATAAATTCAGAAACAGGTCATATCCAGATACTCAGATCAGAAAAAAAAAAAAAAAAGGGGAGATACAATAAAATAAAACAGAAGCCTTCTATAAGTGCCAGAGGTGTATAAATCGTTGTACAACATCATTCTTTAGCGTAGACTCCAGGAAGTGGCGGAGCCCTCAGAGAGTCAAACTGCAGCTCTAACCCACAGTATCCGATGAGTCTAACCATGCCTGCCAAACCCTCCTGAATTTCTTTAAAAACGTCTTTTTAAACGACATTTTTTGCTACACACGGTCAATTTCTGTGAAGTAAAAAACGACGTTTTGAAAAACGACACATAAAATTGAAGCATGCTTCAATTATTTTTTGTCGTTTTTCAGAAGACATAAAACAACGTTTTCCCCCACACACGGTCATTTAAAGTGACGTTTTTAAAAACGTTGTTTTTTTCATCACATAAAGTGATGGTGTGTACGCGGCAATAGGCTAAAGAGTGTGGATGAAGGAATCTCCCCATGATGTCCTGATCTTGCCCAGCTTTTACGAACATGTTCTTTAGCTGTAATAAGATCAGTTGTTGTGGTACAGATAATGTGTTCACTGGATTTCAATAATTCCAGGAAACAAAGAAAAACACTTAGAAAAGACACATGGTTCACCCAAATTTAACACACGGTCGGACTTTTGACCGGCCAAAATCACATCGGAATTCCGACAGAATTCCATCAGAGTAAAAGAGAACATCTATCTAAACTCCGACGGAATTCCTCAGAATTTCAGATGAAAAAAGTCCAATGGGGCATACACACGGTCAGAATTCCGATGTGATTTTGGCCGGTCAAAAGTCTGACCATGTGTACGGGGCATTACTTCTCTGCCAACTGCAGCTAGCACCCTGACATGGGTGGTAGCTTAAGATTGCAGCGATTGCCATGATCAATAAATGTGCTTTTCTTGTAGGACTGTTGTGTAATTTCTCTCTTTGAATTAAAATGGTGGCTGTAAGAAAATTATTGATGCTGACACATTTGTAAGCATGTTGAGTTTAGTGCTGCCCCAGCCAGGAGGGTTAACAGTTAATATGCTTCATGGGTCTTTTTCTTAAGCAGGCTTTCTTGGGTCCGACCCACTGGTCCTGTGCTCTATAGGAATGGGACAGGGGTCTGATCCGGGGGCATGCGTGTAAGATATGTTGCCATTGTTGGAGTCTGTCCGTCCGGTCTGCTGCCAACTCGAGTCTGGAGTGCCCATGGATAAAGAGCCTTCTACAGAGATAGATCTACAATTGACCAACAAAATGGACTGGTGACCAGCAATTCCTAAGGAGACATAAAAGGCTGTACTCCTTGTATGAATATCAAGGTTTAAAGAAGAACTATGATTACATCTTTAATGTTATTCAACTCTCCAGCAGGGGACAACGTGCATATAGCAATCGGTCCAGTTCAAATCCATCCACTAGTTTCTAAGCAGCGTGGTCTCCACACACTATCTGATACTACCGCTGGAAAGCAGACAGATTTGTGATTGACAGATCTGGTCACTGGCAGCAGGGGCTGCTATGGAACCCAGCACTGCCATTCATATTTAAAAAAAAATCACACAATTCGTGGCACATCACACAGTGCTTATTGTCAATGGCAGTACTGGTTTCCATAGCAGCCCCTGTCAGCTACAATCCCAGGGTGAGATGGCAGATTAACTCGTGACTACCATTACACCGAAGTGTGGCCGCTTTTCATGGGGGCGCGCTCCTGACTCCTGCTGCTGCATCCATTGACACAGACAGTAGGACTCGGCCCCGCCCCCAGCTCTCTTGCCACTGGATTTGATTGACAGCAGCTGGAGCCAATGGCTCCTGCTGCTATCAATCTATCCAATGAGGAGCCGAGACAAAGGCTGAAGCTGCTGTGCTCGTTCCCGTAGCTGGAACGATCGGGTTCAGGTAAGTAAAGGGGGGGGGGGGGTGTTGCACTACAGAAGGTTTTTCACCTAAATGCATATAATGCATTGGGGTAAAAAACCTCCAGGGTTTACACCCCCTTTAAGGCGAGGACTACAGTCAAATTATAATGATTTCTCTGTGAGTCAGGCAAATCTTGCCAAACATCTCTTAGGCCTCGTACAGACGACCGAACATGTCTGCTGAAACTGGTCCGCGGACCAGTTTCAGCAGACATGTTCGGTCGTGTGTACGGCCTACCGGACAGGTTTCCAGCGGACATTTGTCCAGCCGACCGTTTTGCAGTGGACAAATGTTTCTTAGCATGCTAAGAAACATGTCCGCTGGAATCCTGTCCGTCGGACATGTTCGGTCGTCTGTACAGACTCACCGTACATGTCCGACCGGCCGCCATCTCTCGCATGCGTCGAATCACTTCGACGCATGTGTGGAAGCATTGACCTTCCAGCGTCGCGCACGTCGCCGCGTCATCGTCGCAGGGACGGCGCGGACACGTCACCGCGCTGTCTGTCCGCGCGGATTTCTGTCTGATGGTGTGTACAACCATCAGACAGAAATCTCCGAGGGGACATGTCCGCTGAAAACGCTCCGGCGGACCGTTTTCAGCGGACTGTCCCCTCGTCTGTACAAGGCCTTACATACTACACATCTTATTAAAGACCCGGTGGTCCCTAATCATACCTCATACAATCAGTCAGACTATCCAGAGTTTGAGCTATAAAGCTGAAAGGGTCCCTCCACAATTAAAACCAGTGAACAAGGATTGGTGGAAGAGGGTTGTCAAACCTATTTTGAACAAATTTCAGAAACGGATACTTCTATGTCACATGTTTTAGGACATCCAATAAAAATTATCTTCACCTATCAGTGTTTGCGTTCTTTTACAATATCACCTTACAAACACCTTTAGAAGGATTGATGGACCTAACCAAGATTCACCACTTGTGAACTATCAAAAAGGGCCCCAACTAAGCTAGCAAAAAACAAAAAGAAAAGAAAGGTTATATTTTGGGGACAAAATTGCCCTATCTTAATTATTAGCACTTGTCTAACTATTTTTTTTATTAAAGATAATTTTTTGAACATACAGTATATCAAATCTTCTTCAGGCACCTTAGATTTAACAGGGCCATCCCTGAGTCCCTGAGGTTGTTTAGCTCTCTGAATTAATATTTTTTAACGTTCTTTTAGCTACTCTGTTTGGTGGTCTTGTTACAGGTCAAGATATAAACGTGGTGGGATCTGGGCCCAGTCACTGGCCCAGATTCAGGTAACAATTGCGTCTGCGTAACCATAGTTACGCAGCGCAATTGCTTACTTGCGCCAGCGTTTCGAATGCTCCTGATTCAGGAACCTCGTTACGCCGACTGCAGCCTAAGATATGACTAGCATAAGGCTCTTATGCCAGTCATATCGTAGGCTGCATTCTTACGATGGCCGCTAGGGGAATGCAAATTGCATACTAACGCCGATTCACTACCCTACGCGAGCCCTGCGTACACAGTTTACGTAATTTCCGTTCGTCGGGTTTCTACGTATACCCGTCGTTCCCGCATCGCGAAGTTTAAATTTAACGTCGTTTGCGTAAGTGAATCGTGAATGGCGCTGGACGCCATTTATGTTCACTTTGAAGCAAATCATTTGCCGCAATGCACGTCGGGAAAGTTTCCCGACGGAGCATGCGCACTACATTCGGCGCGGGAACGCGCCTAATTTAAATGATCCACGCCCCCTACGGGATCATTTAAATTACGCGCCCTTACGCCGGGCATTTTTGAGGAGTGCCCACGCAAATTACGTGGCTACTGCTTCGTGAATGAAGCGTAGCGCAGATAATTTGCGGGGAGCGCAGGGCAAAAACGGGACGCTGCGCCTCCGTAAGAAGTGCGCAGCGGTACCTGAATCTGGCCCACTATTAGTAAAAAAAATCCCCAGTCTGCTTTGTGACTGCATTGCATAGTAGTAAATTATTACAAGGTTGTGATTATAGTTGTATTCCCTTGTCTTTGTTGACTCATTTACCTTCAATATACTCAAGGTCATTTTAAACTGATGTGGTATCTTTGTGTAAATGGTGCGTCAGAGTGGTTGAGGTGTTAGACCACTCAATTCAGTGAAAGAAGAATAACTCCAGGGGTATTACCAAGCTGGCGGCTTATGTGGGGGGGGAGCTATATGAGGGACACAGTTTTGAGCAGTAGCACTTTATGCACATAGTTGGTTTAAAGGATTAGTGGAGCATTAGTTGTATTGTGTTTATTCATATTTTTTGCACAATATTGCCAAAAATATCATTTATGTGAGTAGGTTATGTTTTAGCACTGCACAATTATTATTTACAATACTTACCAAAGTCTATGTTGCCTTAGTACATTATAGTGGGAATGACTCTGTGCATCTGCATTGTTTGCTTGGTTTCAGAACAGGTGTGTAACTGCATGAGGGAATCTGAGTAGGGTGACATTTTCTTATGGGAAGCAAACAGGAACGAGTGGCATGATATAACACAATTCCTGATCCCCATTAGAGTGATGAACATGTTCTGCAATGCAATCTTTAAACCAAAGTGTCCTTATACTATTAAAGGGGTTGTAAAGGAAAAAAATGTTTCCCTAAATAGCTTCCTTTACCTTAGTGCAGTCCTCCTTCACTTACCTCATCCTTCGATTTTGCTTTTAAATGTCCTTATTTCTTCTGAGAAATCCTCACTTCCTGTTTTTCTGTCTGTAACTCATGACCGTAATGCGAGGCTTTCTCCCTGGTGTGGAGAAAGCCTCTTGAGGGGGGAGGGGGGCGAGCAGGAGTGTCAGGACGCCCACTAACACACAGCTCCTTTCTCTATCTGCAAAGTAGAGAATGTTCTGACTTGCCAGCTTGCCCCCTCAAGAGGCTTTCTCCACACCATGAAGAAAGCCTTGAATTACTGTGGTGAGTTACAGACAGAAGAACAGGAAGTGAGCATTTCTCAGAAGAAATAAGGACATTTAAAAGCAAAATCGAAGGATGAGGTAAGTGAAGGGGGACTGCACTAAGGTAAAGGAAGCTATTTAGGAAAGAAATGTTTTCCTTTACAACCCACTTTAACATCCCTGTGTTCATATTTGTACTATATGCAGTATATAGTATAGATTCCAGGCAACCATAAAATATTTAGCGTTCATGTGGATGAGCATTTGCTACTCAAATGCAAATGCTTGTGTTTTAATGGCAAACACAGACTTTGACAAGAAAAGGCTGTGTATGCCTTGCTTTGCATGCAGTTCAAACACACCTCTATAGAGCATGCTGCATCCAAATAAACACAGTACAATGCAAATCAGGTCCGAAACAGGCCTCTGAACTGCCATGTGTACTGCTGGAATCTGCTGACCTGCATTTGATGTGCACTGCGTCCTTTTCCATTTTTCAGACTTACATGTCATATAAGGTCTGTCTACATCCAGCATGGGGCCACTACTGCCTGCTGTTATAATGCAGACACAAACTGAATGGGCACAGATGTAAAAAACTGACACCTGTCCTGTTCAGCACTTCAACTTCAGGATCCCTTGCTAAATGGAGTGAACAAAGCCCACGTGAAAGGGCCCTTACAGTGTTTTATATACACTTACTAGCCAATTTATTAGGTACACCTGTTCAATTGCTTGGTAACACAAACTGCTAATCAGCCAATCACATGGCAGAAACTCAATGCATTTAGGCATCTAGACGTGGTGAAGATGACTTGCTGAAGTTCACACCGAGCATCAGAATGGGAAAGAAAGGGGATATGAGTGACTTTGAAAGTGGCATGGTTGTTAGTGCATGATGGGTTGGTCTGAATATTTAAAAAACTTGAATGCCTCATACACACGACCAGTTTACCTGGCAGGAAAACTGCCATGAGAGCTTTTGGCCAGGAATCCCAGCGGGAAAAAAGAGAACATGTTCTCTTTTTTCCCGCCGGGATTCCTGGCGGTTTTTAAGCCGACTGTTTCACTATGGAGAAAACCTGCGATGGAGCATACACACGGCGGGGTTTCCCAACCAAACCTGTCGGAAAACCATGCCGTGTGTAGGGGAAAAAGCTACCGTGCAGGTTCTCAGTTTTCTCCTCGGTTTTCCCTGCTGCCTTTTTACCGCTGGGAAAACCCATTGTGTGTACAAGGCATATTGGGATTTTCATGCACAACCATCTCTAGGGTTTACAGAGAATTGTCTGAAAAAGATAAAATATCCCGTGAGCAGCAGCTGTGTGGATGAAAATGCCTTGTTGATGTCAAAGGTCAGAGGAGAATTGGCAGACTGGTTTGACATGATAGAAAGGCAACAGTAACTCAAATAACCACTCGTTACAAACCAAGGTATGCAGAATACCAGTTCTGAATGTGCAACACATCAAACATTGAAGCAGATGAGCTACAGCAGCAAAAGACCACACCGGGTGCCACTCCTGTCAGCTAAGAACTGGAAACTGAGGCTACAATTCACACAGGCTCACCAAAATTGGACAATAGAAGATTGAAAAAATGTCTGATAAATCTCGACTTTAGCTGCGACATTCAGATGGTAGGGTCATAATTTGGAGTAAACAACATGAAAGCAAGGATAAACCCTGCCTTGTATTAACAGTTCAGGCTGGTGATGGTTTAATGGTGTGGGGGGATATTTTCTTGGCACACTTTGGGCCCCTTAGTACCAATTTAGCATTGTTTAAACCCATTGGCCTACCTGAGTAATGTTGCTGACCATGTCCATCCCTTTATAACTATGCTGTACCCATCTTCTGATGGCTACTTCCAGAAGGATAATGCACCAGGTCACAAAGCTCAAATCATCTCATCACTGGTTTCTTGAACATGACAATGAGGTCACTGTACTCCAATGGCCTCCACAGTTACCATATCTCAATCCAATAGAGCACCTTTGGGGGGAACAGGAGATTTGCATCATGGATGTGCAGCCGACCAATCTGCAGCAACTGTGTGATGCTATCATGTCAATATGGACCAAAATCCCTGAGGAATGTTTTCAACACCTTGTTAAATCTATGCCACAAAGAATTAAAGGGGAAGTAAAGCCTCCTGAAAATAAAAATAAAAAAAATAAACATTGCAAAACAAAGTCATTCATAGCATACTAGCTCATTAAGAGGTACCTACCTGAGATCGAAGCCGCCGCAGCAGCCTCGTTCGCCTTCTCCGTTGCCGCCATTACTCCCGGAGTGACTTCCGGGTATCGCGGCTCCGGCGATGTGATTGGATGGAGCCGCGATGACGTCACTCCCGCGCATGCGTCGTAGACATCGGCTCAGTCTTTTCTGCAAATATCTCCTAAACCGTGTAGGTTTAAAGATATTTCTTGTACCTACAGGTAAGCTTTAATCTAGGCTTACCTGTAGGTAAAAGTGGTCTGGAAGGTAAGGTGACAAGATTTTTTAAATTAAATCCGGGGACATATTTATTTTTTTACTAGTAATGGCGGCAATCAGCGACTCTCTGCCCGTCGCCGCCCGCCTCACAGACGGTCAAGTCTGAAGCCTTGTACACACACTCGGTTTTCTCGGCAAGAACCAGCAAGAAAACTGCTGGCAGAGCTTTCTTGCCGAGCGTGTGTACGAGGCTTTCAGGTTTCTCGTCTGGAAATCTGGCCAGAATCTCAATGAGAAAAATAGAGATCCTGCTCTCTATTTTCTTGTCGAGATTCTTGTCGGCCTGTTTCCCGGCGAGAAACCCGAGAGTGTGTATACTTACCTGTCGCCGTGGAAACCTGCGCATTCTCGAAATGACTTTGACACATGCGCGGTAGCTTCCACGGCATAGGTAGGGTGAAGCAAGATGGCGGAGACGGCATCAAATGTGACGAGCGCATGCTCGTCGTACGTGATGATGTCACTGCGTTATTGCCTTTCAAGAGAACCGCAGTTCTTTTGAAAGGTCTGTGTGTACACTCGGGCGGCAAGAGATTCTTGCCAAGAATCTTGTCAGGAAAAACAAAGTTTTTTTCCTGACGAGATTCTGGCCCGCGTGTACGAGGCCTCACTCTCCGGACCCCGGCTACTACTGGGTGGGGTGCGGAGGAAGATCACTCCACCAGAGATAAGCAGGCAGGCGGCTGGCCGGGACTTGAGCCAAGGCAAAAGGAAATGCGATCGGAGCTGAATGGGCATGCACCCGAAACTGAAGAAATATTCCCTCTGCTCCGACCAGCACACGATCATCAGAAAGGGGCACAGATAATAGAAAAAAATACACACCCCTAAGCTAGTGGGAGCGGCGAAGCAGGGGTTGTGTAATTCAAATGAATTTTTTTAATTCTGCACTGTCTTTGAAATTGCCCCAGCCCCTGTTCAAATCCAATCTGGGGACAAAACTGGGGACAGACTTGATCCGGGGACAGTGCCCTCAATCCGGGGACTGTCCCCTGAAACCAGGGATGTCTGGTCACCCTACTGTAAGGGTTTAGAACCACTTTAAGGCAGTTGTGAACGCAAAAGGGGGTCCAACCCGGTGCTAGCACCCAATAAAGTGCCTGGAGAGTGTATGTATCCCATCTGCATTATAGTAGACCAAGTGACATTAGATTTTTTTAAATAAAGCATGTCTTCGATGAGTTTGTCCTTGATTCATTTGCTGTTAAAGGAATTGCTTCGCTGCTATCTGTAGGATACGGTTTATTCACTGGGTCACTGAACTCTTCAATAATTCACTTTAAATTGCTTGTCTCTCTATTCTAAAAGAACAGAAGTTACCTGGTGCTGGCCTAAGCTGTCTTGCATCAAGTTTCCATTGAAACCCAAACCCTTTCTATAACAATTCTTGGCTTCATTACCTGATAGTACCAGTCTTTTCTTTTCTTCCTGAGCTTTTCTCATTGTAATCATATGCCTCCAACCCTTGTCAGTGTCTCAAACCACTCCATTGTCATCCTATATTACTCTTCTGCTTCTCAATAATTCCAGTGTTAGCCACGGAATCTATGCCAGAGCAATTCAACCTACCATAAGAAACACGTAACCCTATAAGTTAAATTATAACTAAAGGCAAAACTTTTTTCTTTTTTTTTTTACTTTTGGATAGATTGGAGAGGGATTAGAATGCTTATCAGCTTTTATTACTGTCTGTGCCCCCATTTTCGCTATTTGTTCTTCCGGGGATTCCCTTCTGTGGAGCCATTGTGTTCTCCTGGCGGAGGAAGCTGTCCCCCGCCAGGAGAACACAGTGATTATTGCCAATACGACAGGCTGGTTGTACCCAAGTTGATTGATCAATCAACTTGGGTATATTCAGCCTGACCATACATGGTTTGAATCTCGGCTCGGCAGGAATCGAACCATCTATGGCCGGCCTTACTCCCCTCTCCCAACTTGAATACAGCTGATTACAAAGATCCCTAGAATTATCTGTCCTATATACAGCATATTACTGGATTAAATTATGCTTTTTTTATATATTTCTATCTGGTTTAACTTTAACGTATTTAAAGCGGTAGTTCCCCCTCAAAAAAATTGTTACCCTTAGATTGATGCTCATTTTGTCTAGGGGAATCGGCTAGTTGTTTTAAAATCGAAGCTGTACTTACCGTTGTAGAGAGCGATCTTCTCCGCCGCTTCCGGGTATGGTCTTCGGGTCTGGGCGTTCCTTCTTGATTGACAGTCTTCCGACAGGCTTCCGACGGTCACATCTATCGCGTCACGATTTTCCGAAAGTAGCCGAACGTCGGTGCGCAGGCGCAGTATAGAGCCGCGCCGACATTCGGCTTCTTTTGGCTACTCGTGTCGCGATGGATACGACCGTCGGAAGCCTGTCGAAAGACTGTCAATCAAAATAGGAACGCCCAGTCCCGAAGACCATACCCGGAAGCGGCGGAGAAGATCGCTCTCTACAACGGTAAGTACAGCTTCGATTTTAAAACAACTAGCCGATTCCCCTAGACAAAATGAGCATCAATCTAAGGGTAACATTTTTTTGGAGGGGGAACTACCGCTTTAAACTTGTAAATACTAATTTCAAGTCTTAAAACATAATATGTTTCATGTTTACAAAAAGGAATTGGAGATTGAATTCTTAAACTGATTAAAATATTAACAGTTGCATGGAAAATATTTATACCCATTTATGGTTACTTACAATAAATGTAACCAAGCTGGACCAAGGGGCTTACTGTGTTCAAAAGCATTAACTATCACTGATTACAGAATCACTTGTAGCCAATCGATACTAGGCAGCCTATGGGAGTAATTACACAGTAGAGCCGCGTATACATGATCAGAATTTTCGATGGAAAAAGTCAGATGGACTTTTTCCATCGGATATTCCAATCGTGTGTAGCCCCATCTGATTTTTTTTCATCGGAAATTCTGATGAATTCCATCGGAGTTTAAATATAGAACATGCTCTATTTTTCTCCGATGGAATTCCGATGTGATTTGGCCGGGCAAAAGCCCGATCGTGTGTACGCGGCATAACAGATACATAAAATAAACCAAGCTCAATCACACAAAGTCAGGTATTGCTACCCATTTGTAGCCATGTTCTTAAGAATCAACACACTTACCCAAAGGTCTTTGAGACCAGCAGTTTGTGTACACAAACATTTGCAACTGAAAGCCCAGTTGAACTTTCAGTTTAAATCAGTTAAATACATTCCAGGTATATAAAAACAAAAGGAGTGCAAAGTCTTACAATTTGTTTTCTTTAGAAATCAGCCACAGCCTAGATAAAAGCCCCACCAACATGCTGCAGTGTTGGACCTGTGCTCTTATACTTATGTAAGTTTAATGCTGTCAATAGTACGAGAACGTTTTTGAGTAAAAATGTTATTGCAAAACATGTTTTGTTGATGTGCAGTGCCTTAAAAAGAGTCTTCATACACCTTAAAATTTTCCACATTTTGTCATGTTACAACCAAAAACGTAAATGTATTTTATTGTGATTTTATGTGATAGACCAACACAAAGTGGCACAATAATTGTGAAGTGGAAGAAAAATGATAAATGGCTTTCAAATTTTTCTACAAACAAATATGTGGAAAGTGTGGAGTGCATTTGTAGTCAGCCCCCCTGAGTCAATACTTCATACCACCTTTCACTGCAATTACAGCTGCAAGTCGCTACCAGCTTTGCACATCTAGAGGGTGAAACTTTTGCCCATTCTTCTTTGCAAAATAGCTTCAGCTCTGTCAGATTGGATGGAGAGCATCTGTGAACAGCAATTTTCAAGTCTTGCCACAGATTCTCAATTAGATTTAGGTTTGGGCTTTGACCGGGCCATTCTAACACATGTATATGCTTTGATCTAAACCATTCCATTGTAGCTCTGGCTGTATGTTTAGGGTCGTTGTCCTGCTGGAAGGTGAACCTCCGCTCCAGTCTTTTGCAGACTCGAACAGGTTTACTTCTAAGATTGCCCTGTATTTGGCTCCATCCATCTTCCCATCAACTCTGACCACCTTCCATGTCCCTGCTGAAGAAAAGCATCCCCACAACATGATGCTGCCCTACCATTTTTCATGGTGGGGATGATATGTTTAGGATGATGTGCAGTGTTAGTTTTCAGCCACACATTTTGCTTTTAGGCCAAAAAGTAAAATTTTGGTCTCATCTGACCAGAGCACCTTCTTCCTCATGTTGTCTTCTCGCAAACTGCAAACTGGACTTCTTATGGCTTTTTTTCTACAATGACTTTCTTATTGACACTTCTCCATAAAGGCCAAATTTGTGGAATGCACAACTAATAGTTGTCCTGTGGACAGATTCTCCCACCTGACCTGTGGATCTCTGCAGCTCCTCCAGAGTTACCATGGGCCTCTTGGCTGCTTCTCTGATTAACCACTTCTGCAATTTTGCTGGTCAATGACCGAGCCACTTTTTGCGATTCGGCACTGTGTAGCTTTAACTGACAATTGCGCAGTCGTGCGACATGGCTCCCAAACAAAATTTTTATTTGTTTGGGAGCCTATTAAATGAAATGCAAAATGACGTTATATTACGTGATTTTGCGCAGTCGAGCCGACCTGCCGCCGTAAAACTACGGTGGCTGGTCGGCTAGTGGTTAATGCTATCCTTGCCCGGCCTGTCAGTTTAGGTGGAAGGCCATGTCTTAGTAGGTTTGCCAATGTGCCATACTCTTTCCTTTTTCGGATGATAGATTGAAGAGTGCTCTGTCAGGCCCCGTACACATGACCGAGTTTCTCGGCAGAATTCAGCCAGAAACTCGGTCGGAGCTGGATTCTGCCGAGAAACTCGGTCGTGTGTACACTTTTCAGCGAGGAACCCGTCGAGGAACTCGTCGGGCCGAAAAGAGAACATGTTCTCTATTTTCTCGTTAGTCAATGGGAAAAGTCGGCCCGCCGAGTTCCTAGGCGGCTTCCACACTGAACTCGACGAGGAACTCGATGTGTTTGGCACGTCGAGTTCCTCGGTCGTGTGTACGGGGCCTCAGATGTTCAAAGCTTGGGATATTTTTTTATACCCTAACCCTGCTTTAAACTAAACTACTGTATAGTGTGTCGTTGGCCTTCATGATCCTTGTTTCCCTAATAACCCAAAATTCAGAAATGAGAGATTATAAAGTTTGAAAAAAGTCCAAAATAATAACTAAGTAACTAATAATAATAACTATTACTAACTAATAAATTATAGGTATTGGAATTTACTTTCAAATTTGCCTGTTAGTGAACATTAAAAATTTATCCAAAGTTAAGAATTATCCAAAATAATGAATATCGCATACAAACGAATGAAACGTAACAAATTATATTAATAAAAAATAATAATAATATGATTAATACAGGCGGTCCCCTAATTACAAACATCTGACTTACAAACGACTCCTACTTACAAATTGAGGGAGACAACAGGAAGTGAGATGAAATCTACCCCTTGGAAGGGAAATTCTCTCCTCTAAGTGTTAATATGGGAAAAAGGTATCTCCACTGATGCTTTATCACCAATCCTTGTTTCCCTAATAACCCCAAATTTTCAAAATCCAATTGTCATTGGAAAGTGAGGTGAAATCTTCTGAACAGGGGAACAGATAGCAAAACAAATGTTACAGGGTTGATAACTATTCCCTATGCTATCCAAAAAGCTGAATTATTTTTTTTTGGCTGGAGCTACACTTAAAAAATTTACCTGTTCCCACTTACAAACAGATTCAACTTAAGAAAAAGCCTACAGTCCCTATCTTGTTTGTAACCCAGGGATCACCTGTATATATATAAATATATTATTATTATTATTTATTATTATTAATTTGTTAAGTTCCATTTGTTTAGATGTGGCATTCGCTATTTCCGATATTTTGTAACTTCGGATAAATTCCTATTCATTACGTTCACTAACAGCCATATTTAAAAGGAAATTCCAATACCTATAATTTAATAATTAGTTAGTTATTATTTAGTATTTTAAAATTTTCTGATTTCTGGATTTTCGAATTATCGGATTTATCGGATTTTCATTATTTTCAATTATTTTCATTATTTCAAATTTTCTAATTTTCGTTCTGATTTTTGAATTTTCAGATTTTCAAATTCCAGAATTTTTGAATTTCCGAATTTCCAAATTTTCACATTTCTAATTTTTCCAAATTATAGAAATAACAAATACCGCATCTAAATGAATGGGACATAACAAATTCAAATTTTTCCTAATCTACTAATTCATTCAAAATAATGAATTTCCATCATAACGAATGACCCAAAAATCAGAGAAAAAAAAACGAATGAAACTAATACGAACACATTTTTTGGCAGTGCACATGTCTAGTTAAAACAATCCCTTTCTCTAACCAAAATGAAAAACAAAGTTTTTCCTTTAGTTATACTTTAATATGGAGCACCATTTGTTAATGCTCTGAAGGCAGGTGTTAAATGACCCAATTTCTCCCTCAATGAACCTTTTATTACTACCACTTTGAGGTGCCCAGACTTGGGATATGCACAAACTCCTTACATGTACTGACAAGAGGTAAAAGAGCTCTGATGTTAAAAACAAGCAAGGAGAAATAAAACCCTGTTACACATTTGCATACAACATTTGATTACATTTCCCTTCGGGACAAAATGTTCATCCAAGTTGAAAATAATATTCTTTAGTTTAACCTCACAGAATCAGACATCCAATAATAGTCATTTAGATTTATAGAAGACCTTGTACTCATGAAGCCCATGACACTTTACAATAAGTTGGCCATTATTGTTTCGATTAATCGACTAATCGGATAAAAACGTTAAAAAAAGGTTGGTGTATGATTTAGTTAACATGTAAAGTAAAAAATAAATATTCCTGAATATCTATATGCAGTGGTAAATATAAATATCCAGCTATATGGTTGGGGAAGAAAATATATAATCCACTCTTATTCCGCATACACACAACCATTTTTAATGGTCTAGAAAAAACAACGTTTTTTTTCCCGACCTGATTCTTGTCAAGCCTGCCTTGCCTACACACGATCGTGAAAAAAAATGCTTGAGCAAAGCGCGCTGACGTACAACGCGTACATAGGGGAAGAACCATTCGGATGGCGCCACCCTTGGGGCTGCTTTTGCTGATTTTGTGTTAGTAAAAGTTTGGTGAGAGACGATTCGCGCTTTTCAGTCTTTTCAGTCTTCGTGCTTTTCAGTCTGTTACAGCGTGACGAATGTGCTATCTCCATTACGAACGTACGAGCGCTGCCGTCTCATAACTTGCTTCTGAGCATGTGTTTTTTTCACGTCGTTAAAGCCTACACACGACCGTTTTTCACGACGTGAAAAACGACAACGTGAAAAACAATGCGAAAAAATAGAGCATGTTCTAAATTTTTAATGCCCCTTTTTCACGTCAAGAAAAATGCTCTGGAGCCCACACACAATCGTTTTTTTTTTTTTTAAATGTAATTTTTCACGTTATGAAAAACGGTCGTGTGTACGCGGCATTAGAATAACAGACAGAAGAGATCTACTGTATCAAAATTTTTATTTAAAGAAATAAAAATGAAAAAGACCTTAACCACCGTTTTGCAAATTTTCAGACAGGACTGTAATATATTATTAAAATGGCGTCAAATCGACTTTTGTTTTTGACCACAGTGACAGGAAAATTCGAAGGAGCAGAATAGAACACTTTTCTCGGCCGAATGAATTTTCGGACAGTGTATGCTTTTTTCGTTCTGAAATGACATTCATTTTAAAATTGAATGTCAAAAGCAAGTGAGATTTTCGAACGACACTTGTCCGTTCATTGAATGTACAAAGAATTTTTGCACAAATATTTGTGCAAATTTTATCGTCAAAAAATTAACCACTTGGCGCCCAGAGTACGTCATATGACGTCCTGGGCTTTGTGGTGGTATATCTGAATGATGCCTGCAGCTACAGGCAACATTCAGATATTGCAATTTTCACCCGGCGATTCCCTTTACCATGAGAATGATCATAGCGGCTGTTCTGCCGCTTGAGCATTCTTACGGGTGGCGAAAGAGGACGTCCCCCCTCCCGCCGCCCTCCAGTGCTTCTCCCAACTCACCTCTGCGATCGGGGAGTCAGAGACAGGATCCGCCGGCCCCGGGTTATGTCATAGAGATTTCCGGCGGACCAGATGGTCGCCGGAGTCTCTATGATCGCCGGAGGTCGGGCGCGATGTTATGACGTCACGCCCGGCCTCTGCATTCAAAAAAATGGCACCACTTCGGCTGTGAAGCGGTTATGCCATATTCCTATTATATTCCTTGTAATAGGAATAAAAGTGATCAAAATATAAATATATATATTTTTTAAAATGTGAAAATAAAAAAATATAAGTAAAATTAACAATACATTTTTTTTTAAAGTGCCTTTGTCCTCCTGTGCTCGCACGCAGAAGCGAACGTATACGTATGTCCCGCCCACATATGAATACAGTGTTCAAACCACACATGTGAGGTGTCGGCGCGAACGTTAGAGCGAGAGCAATAATTCTAGCCCTATACCTCCTCTGTAACTCAAAACTTGTAACCAGTAAAAAAAAATTAACGGTCGCCTATGGGGATTTTTAAGTACCGAAGTTTGGCGCAATTCCATGAGCATGTGCAATTTTGAAGCGTGACATGTTAGGCATCTATTTACTCAACGTAACTTTAATTTCACACAATGCAAAAAAAAAAATGGGCTAACTTTACTGTTTTTTTTTTTTAAAGCATGAAAAATTGCTGCACAAATAGAGATAAAACGTTTCAATGACCGCCATTGTATTCTCTAGGGTCTCTGCTAAAAAAAACATATATAGTGTTTCGGGGTTCTATGTAATTTTCTAGCAAAAAAATTATGATTTTTAAATGCAGGAGCAAAGTGTCATGCCGCGTACACACGATCATGTAAAAAACAAAGTTTTAAAAAAATTAAATTTAAAATGATCGTGTGTGGGCTTCACATCATTTTTCGGGTTCTGAAAAACGACAAAAATTTTTTTTGAACATGCTGCATTATTTAACAACGTTTTAAACGATGTCGTTTTTCGGGTTGTAAAAAATGATCGCGTGTGGGCTTAAACCACGTTAAAAACCTGCGCATGCTCATAAGCAAGTTAGGAGACGGGAGCGCTTGTTCTGGTAAAACTACCGTTCGTAATGGAGTAAGCACATTCATCACGCTGTAACGGACAGAAAAGCGCGAATCGTCTTTTACTAAACACAAAATCAGCTAAAGCAGCCTAAAGGGTGGCGCCGTTTGAATGGAACTTGCCCTTTAGGCTGCATTCACACCTGAGCGTAGGTCTCCGGCGTTTTTTTCCGGCGTTTTTCACGCGTATTCATGTTTATTTGCGAGTTTGCATACAGCGTCGTCCGACGTTTTTGTACTTCGACGTTTTTTTATTTTAGCCAATAGGAAAAATGATCATCTTTTCATCACTTGTTGCTATGTTGGTAGATTTTTTTTATCTTCTGCCTGGGTGAAATGTTCTATTGATTAAAGCGACAAAACGCCCGTAGCAAACGCTCATTGTCGCGCTAGTCGCTTGAATCAAGCGTTTCCATTACTTTCTATGGGAAATGGAAACGCTCAAAAACGGCCAAACCGCCCGATTCGCGCGTCCGGAACTTGTTTGAGCTTCAGGCGCTCGGTGTCAGGCATTTTGGAGTGGAGATGTGAACCATCTTTATAGGGAATAATGTATTTTTTCCCCTCTAGCGTTTTTGAGCGTTAAGCTTCAGGCGACAAAACGCTCAGGTGTGAGGCTGCATTTATAGTGCCATCATACGTGTTGTACGTTACGGCACTTTGCTAGCGCATTTTTTTTCAAGATCATGTGTGGGCAACGTCGTTTTAATGATGAAGTTGGAAAAAAAATCTTTTTTTCTAGAGGCTGAAAAACATTGTTTTTTCTAGAGGCTGAAAAACGTTGTTTTTTTACAAGCCAAAAAATGATCGTGTGTACGCGGCATCAGAATTGGCCTTGGCTTCAAGTGGTTAATAAGTGTATGGCCCGCAGAAAACATTTAGTAATAGCAGCAGCATGCTTGTATCACCTGTCATGATGGGGTTAAATATATATATATATTTTTTTTTTAATTATTAGACCTTTATAGTACAAAATCACTGCAGATGATCATTTATACTGTTAAACAGTCAAAGTAATACACAGCTTACATCATTTATACACTGATCAGCCATAACATTATAACCACCCACCTAATATTGAGTATGGCTAAAACAGCCCTGACCCATTGAGGCATGGACACCAAAGTAACATCCACACGAATGGCAGGACCCAAGGTTTCCCAGCAGAACATTTCCCAATGCATCACACTGCCTCTGCCGACTTGCCTTCTTTTACCGCATCCTGGTGCCATCTATTGCCTAGGTAAGTGACGAACACGCACCCGGCCATCCACATAATGTAAAAGAAAACGTGATTCATCAGACCAAGCCACCTTCTTCCATTGCTTTATAGTCCAGTTCTGATGTTCATGTGACCATTGTAGTAGCTTTTGGCTTTGGAGATGGGTCGCCATGGGCTTCAGAGTCCCATACACTACAAACTACGATTTTTTTTCCTGCTTTCACCACATTAACTTCATGGACAAATGTTCACTTGCTGCCTAATATCTCCCACCGATTTTTAGATGCCATTGTAACGAGATATTCCCTTTACCTGTCAGTGGTCATACAGTTATGGCTGATCGGTGTATATAATATTAATAAATACACCCAGAAGTAGGATATACCGATAATTTAACTGGGAGTCAGACATGAAGCTATATGAAGGGTGGATGGGGGGATATAAAACTTTTATATTAAAGTCGTACTAAAGGCTAATGCCGCGTACACACGATCGTTTTTCGGCATGAAAAAAACTTTGTTTTCAGCATGTCCAAAAAACGACGTTTTTCCAACTTCATTATTAAAAACGATGTTGCCCACACACCATCGTTTTTGAAAAATGATGAACAAAGCACGGTGACGTACAACACGTACGACGGCACTCTAAAGGGGAAGTTTTATTCGCTTTCGGGCTGCTTTTAGCTGATTCCTTGTTAGTAAAAGACGATTTGCGCTTTTTTGTCTGTTACAGTGTGATGAATGTGCTTACTCTATTATGAATGGTAGTTTTACCAGAACGAGCGCTTCCGTCTCAAAACTTGCTTCTGGGCATGCGCAGGTTTAAAACGTTGTTTTTGCCCACACACGATAATTTTTACAACACGAAAAACGACATTTTCAGAAGCCGAAAAACGATGTGAAGCCCACACACGATCATTTTAAATGACGTTTTTAAAAACGTCGTTTTTTTTCATGCCGAAAAACGATCGTGTGTACGCGGCATAAGACTTGTTTCATGGATATAATCACTTAAATATAATGCACGATACTGGTAAACTTTTACTTTAATTTTAATTGTAATGCCTTATATTACCTCCAATCTTTCAGCATCCAGCTTCTCTGGGTTCAGGTGCTGATGCCTTTAGATTTTTAGAATCACTCACTTCCTTTTCCTGCACAGGGACTACATGTCCCATGAGGCATTGCTCCTCACACATTCACAAGTTCTAAGTCACTTACTGACATATATGGACAGCGTACTGAGCTATATGTGTGTTACCAACTAATCGGCTGACCAACTACAATCGATTATGTCGATTAGTTGTTTCAGGCCTGTTTTTATGCACACCACACTCACACGCTAAAAGCAGGATCAATCAGACAACCCCAAATGTAGCATCAACAGCTCATGGCCATAAGCTCAACAAGGGTGAGTCATATGCAAGCAGATCTTTTACTGACATTATGGCTGGTGACAACTGTCCTCATCCTTGATTATAATGTTCTATCTACATCCTTTTATATATGTGGGTATCTGCCCTTTCCCAAAACATTTTTTTTTAAGATGACAACCTGAAGCTCAGAACGAGGTGTGGTCACTTCCTTATTATTTTTAATGCGGTGAGTCAGTATGCCGACGGTGCCCCAGGATGATGTCATCTGTGACGAAACGCATAGAGAGGAGCAACATGCTGACGTCACCACGTTTGCGCAAGTCCCAATACACGGGCTGCTACTATTATCCGGCCGTCTTGAATTTTTATCTTAAAGATTACATTCCAAAATGTAAGTGCAACCCGAATAAAAACCAATAAACATTGAAGATTTTACACTATGGAGGTCTTATCTCTTTTTGGGGCTCACGTGTGATCTAATCCTTTTCGGGTGGTGGAAACTTGACAGCGCGATCTCCCTGGATGATCAAAGGCCCCATAACAGGAGGCCACGAGGAGCTGGTAAACGGCCATTCTATAAGGTAGAGGCTTTTCTTGACAACTCACGATTACTTTGGTGAAAGTGTAAAGCACTGAGGGATACATTGGACTTCACGTCACTTTATGGACTTCTTTCCTGTCTTCTCTCCTTATGTGTTTATGAACACAGATTCATCAAAATTTTACAACCATTTAATGCAATTTCTTTTTGATTTATTGTTATGTGCTGTGTGCATCTCACAAGAAAATTGCTGCTTAGACTCACTATTATTTTTGATTGCAGTTATTTTTGATAGCGCTCTATTACTTATTGCTTCTATCAACAACCTGCCATGATCATCTTGCCATCTTGGCCTTCGTGTGTGGGTATACTGGTTGTTCTAAAAATCAATGACTGTCCAGTGCCCATATATTGTCCAACCTGCTGGAAAATATGTGTGTACAATAAGTTGAGCTTCTGTCACCTGTTGCACACTCATTATCATGATCTAATTAATATCTACATGTCAGTGAACTCAAATGATGGACCTACTTTAATCTGGATGTGTATAGAAATTCTTAGGGATGTACAAGTAAGGCAGCCCATAGATCAGGGGTGCTCAACCTTATGAAGCGCTTTGGCCACTTAAGTGATTTGGTAACCATTCGTGGGCCATAATAAAATGAAATGGTTCAGGATTACATTTTTTTTAGTTTAAATAGCATAAATTTCCTCCTGCAGCTGCTGAATGCCGGCCGGAGGGAGAAGAGGAGAAGGCCGCTTTCAATGGTTGCAGGAGAAATATGGAAAGGATCAGTTACTGTATATTCTGCCCCTGCCACCCCTCCTGTCCAAGTGGAAAACAGAATGTGAAAGGGCCCACTTGAACATGATGCAAGGTCACCATTGTGACCCCTGATGCTACACCAGTGATTAAGGGGGAGGGGGGCAAAAACATATCTCAACTATGGTGCTTTACCGCCCTCCAACCTGCAGATGTAAATGAACCCTTACTGTCCTGAGGCCCCTATAAGGCTGCTTTCACACTGATGCGCTGTGGTTTACCCACAACACGGGTGCAGCGCAGTGCACCTGTGGCTTTTCTCTGATTAGCTGTGCTTTGCCATAGACTTCTATTACATCCTGCAGGTGTGGTGCACTTTCAAAAAGCGCACCAAACCCGAAGGCTATAATAGAAGTGTAATTCCCTGGTTTTGAGGTCAAGGGCCACATCAGAGGGCTCCAAGAGTCCCATGTGGCCCGTGGGCCACAGGTTGAGCACCCCTGCCATAGATGATTTGATTTTCTTCCCTTTTTACCATGAAGGAAATTCGCTTGATTCCCCCAACAAATGTAGTGTTTATGAAGGAATGCCTCACACATCGCTATTCTGTTCTGCAGGTGGAAAGGCACAGGGAGCCTCCCTGGCTGGCAGAACACAATGGTTACTGCTAGAAGCCATAGCCACCAGAAGTAATTGCATGACAAAAATCTGCCAGGCTGGTTGTACGCAAGTCGATTGATGACAAGTACAATTAGCCTGCCTATACATGGATCAAACTTCAGACGCCGAATTTCGATTCATGTGGCGGGCATCAATCTCAATGCAGCTGGGCAATGGTGCCGTCATACAGTAAGCACAACCTGACGGTTGAAATGACTAGGTGACAATACTGTTAGGGGAGAAAGATAAAGTTAAGAAGCAAGTGAGAATTACCATCGGCCTTTCAAGTTGGGGACTTGAGAAGGATCTAAAATACACAGCTGCTGTGTGGTCCTTTCAGTTTCCTATGTTATTATATACAGTAAAATGTTCACCTAACATGTGGGTACAGTTTAGTATTCATCTTTTCATTTGTCAGTTTTGCAGTTTACAGTATTCCTACACATAATAAGCCATACAGCTATAGTGCTAATATGTTCTATGTGTTTCAGCCCAAACTATCTACCTGTGGTATGTAACTACTGTATATTAAAGAAGATCTCAACTCTAACTGGTTGACATTTAATTTGCTAAAGCACTGTGCATCAACTCCAATTTTTTTTTATTAAATATGGTTGTCACCTTACTTTTATACTTTTTTTGTATCTTAGTGCTGCTAAAAACCTCCAGCTATTTTTTATCTACATGCACTTGCTTCAGCGTTGGCTGAACACCATTGCTCCGTACTGGCCCCCAACAAGGGTGCATGTGACAATTGACAATGCAGGGGCACAGTTGGGAAACAGTGGTCACCCAATAACAGAATGTGCCAGAAAAAGGACCTTTTGTGATAATGATTCCTAATGAAAGTTGCATTTTGGGAAAAAAAATATTAAAAGGACTTTTAAAAAAAAATATGTTAAAGCTTTTATGAGATATTATCGATTGTGTACTGGTCTCTTTTAACACACCTACAGGCGACATGGAAATACAGTGAAACCTGGGATTGCGAGCATAATTCATTCCGGAAGCATGCTTGTAATCCAAGGAACGTGTATATCAAAGCGAATTTCCCCATAAAAATGAATGGAAACTCAAATGATTAGTTCCACAACCATTTATTCATACGTCCTTCAGTTTATAGTCCATATCCAAAGATTATAGCAAGGTTGTGTAACCAATAAAATGTCCATCCACAAATGGAAGCCTCCACAAGGGGATTAGAAGAAAAATCCAGCAGGAGCTTCAGAGTATAAAAGAGAAGAGAGGCGCCTCTAAGTGTAGCAATATGGTTACATTTAATGAAGGTACAACATTTAGCAACTCACATGGGTTTATGATTAAAAGAGGCACATCTAAGTATGCAGGCATTCGGGGTAAATCGATCCACATAGACCGTCCCCCGCACCGCCGGCTCTCACCACTGTCAGACTGCAATCGTGACCGGGAAGACTACCCTGCAGTAGAGAAATCTAAAAGCGAGGCTTGAACCGCTCATGGAGAGCAGCGTGGAAGGGACAACATCAATGGCAGTGAGGAGGATGATCTATGTGGACATCTTTACCCCAGATGCCTGCATACTTAGATGTGCCTGGTTTATTCATCAACCATGTGAGTTACTAAATGTTGTACCTTCATTAAATGTAACCATATTGCTACACTTAGAGGCACCTCTCTTCTGTTTTATACTCACTTGTAACATGACGCTACTTGTTTATCAAGACATCGCTTGTATATCAAGTCAAAATGTATTTAAAAATGTTGCTTGTCTTCCAAAATGCTCTCAAACCAAATTACTCTTAAACCAAGGTTTTCCTGTGTATAAGATTGCATACATATATAAACAGATAAAAAAAAGATAAAAATTAGATAAAACATTTTTGTCTGACTGAAGGAAGCTGGACAGGTCACCCCAATTTCTCGCCCGCTGCCATGTATTGATGAGACCAGTAGTGTAAGATTTGGGGAAGAGATGTAAGTAATAAACACCAAGACAAGATTCTCACCTCATCTTATTGCAGGAAAGGCCCTGCTAAAATTAACAAGCACATTTGTGCACAAATAGGTGAAAAAGGACTACAGCTTCTGGATACGAAGTGTTAATTTAGACTTTGTATAGATGGTGTTAGAGGGATGTGACCCTCCATTGACATGCAATTTCCACACCTTTGCACTTTCTTAAAACAGTTAAAATAGCTTATTTAGCATTTACAAGAATGAGAGCCCATTCAAGGATACCTTTCTTTATTTTGTACGAGACAAATCTTTATATATTGTGTAAAATAGGTATGTTTTGACCTAATTGATGTACATGCCCACTCATAGCATGAGATAATTATCAAAGTCAACTTAAAAGTCAAATATTTGCCTACCAAAGCTTGCACTCAGTAATACAGAGAGCAACCCTCTGGAAGGTAATTCATCCCTTTCAATTACAGCACTCGTAGACTGTTTACGCACAGTGACTTATCTACTTGGTGACTATTTTACAACAATAGGAACATTATTAAATGCTTAATGTGACCTTTCCTGGAGATTAGTTGTTAAGGGTCTCCTTAGGGCTTGCCCATATGACCTCTGAGATCACATTGCACCCACAGCATATTTAAGGGTTTCAGCATTGGCGTCTCGTTCAGCGCACTTTTGAGCAGGAGGAGCCTGTTTGAAGAAGTAAACTAAATAAATTAACCGTGCAACATCGGGCAAAGAAGATACTTTGGGAAATATTCACACTATGCAGCGCCTAAAGTGACACTAAAGGTACCGTTTTAAAAAAAATAACAAACATGTCATAATTACCTCCACTGTGCAGTTTGTTTTGCACAGAGTGGCCCCGATCCACCTGTTCTGGGGTCCCACGGCGGCTCTCGTGGCTCTTCCCCGCATTAGATAACCTCCTCTGTGAAGCCCTCTCTTGAGGGGGTTACCTTGCGGGCATTTATTCGGCGTCAAGTCAAAATGCATTTAAAAATGTTGCTTGTCTTCCAAATTGCTCTCAAACCAAGTTACTCTCAAACTAAGGTCATGCCGTATATAAGATTGCATACGAACATATAGAGATAATTATTTTTATTTTTTTTATAAAAATTAGATAAAACATACTATTGAACATTTCATATACAAATGTATTAATACAGTAGATATAAAGGGCCAGATTCAGAAAGAGTTAGGCCGGCGTATCAGTAGATACGCCGACCTAACTCGGAATCTGCGTCGTCCTAAGTTTAAGTGTATTCTCAAACTGAGACACACTTAAACCTAGCTAAGATATGACAGCCTGCGCCGTCGTATCTTAGGGTGCAATATTTAGGCAGGCCGTTAGGTGGCGCTTCCATTGAGGTTGGCATAGAATATGTAAATCACTAGATAAGCCTATTCACGAATGTACGTGCGCCCGTCGCAGTAAATATACGCCGTTTACGTAAGTTATTCCATCAAATAGCTGGACTAGCCATTGTTAAGTATGGCCGTCGTTCTCTCGTCGAAATTTTAAAATTTTACGTCGTTTGCGTAAGTCGTCTGTGAATAGGGCTGGACGTAATTTACGTTCACGTCGAAACCAATACGTCCTTGCAGCGTACTTTGGAGCAATGCACACTGGGATATGTACACGGACGGCGCATGCGCCATTCGTAAAAAACGTCAATCACGTTGCGTCACAGTTAATATACATAAAACTAGGGTTGTCCCGATACCACTTTTTTAGGACCGAGTACAAGTACCGATACTTTTTTTCAAGTACTCGCCGATACCGAATACCGATACTTTTTTTAAATGTGTCCCCAAATGCAGCCATGTCCCCCACATATGCAGCCATGTCCCTCTAGCCATGTCCCTCACATATGCAGCCATGTCCCTCACATATGCAGCCATGTCCCTCTAGCCATGTCCCTCACATATGCAGCCATGTCCCTCACATATGCAGCCATGTCCCTCACATATGCAGCCATGTCCCTCTAGCCATGTCCCTCACATATGCAGCCATGTCCCTCTAGCCATGTCCCTCACATATGCAGCAATGTCCCTCTAGCCATGTCCCTCACATATGCAGCCATGTCCCTCTAGCCATGTCCCTCACATATGCAGCCATGTCCCTCACATATGCAGCAATGTCCCTCTAGCCATGTCCCTCACATATGCAGCAATGTCCCTCGATGCGACGGCGCGATGCGGCGGCAGCGGCGGGGGGGGGAAAGGGGGGGGAAAGTATTCTATTTAGGTATCGGGGGTATTTGCGCGAGTACGAGTACTCCCGCAAATACTCGGTATCGGTCCCGATACCGATACTGGTATCGGTATCTGGACAACCCTACATAAAACACGCCCCCCACATCCTCATTTGAATTAGGCGCCCTTACGCCGGCCTATTCACGCTACGCCGCCGTAACTTAGGAGGCAAGTACTTTGTGAATACAGTACTTGCCTCTCTGACTTACGGCGGCGTAGTGTAAATACGATACGCTACACCGCCGCAAAGATGTGCGCCCCTACCTGAATCCAGCTAAAAAAGTCTACACACTCTAATTATAAACTCCTCATGCAATGGTACTATACGCCATCAAGGCTCCACAAATTTTCTACCGAAACTGCAGATCGCTGTTGGCGCTGCGGTGAGGAGAGGGGGACCCTGCTACATATATTCTGGGCCTGTTCAAGGATCAAACAATATTGGTTAGAGATCCAGAGGATTTCTCAAGGACTTACAGAATTTTCAATTCCGGATGACCCCGCTCTCTTTCTGCTTCATTGCTCTCAAATCCCGGTGCAGACATAAAAAAAAATGGTGCTGTGTCACTTGATCAACGCTGACAAAGTTGGTGTTACCCTGCACTGGAGGGATCCTAGGCCACCCTCCTTTGCAGGGTGGCTCAACAGGGTAAGAGAGATAGGGAACATGGAGGACTTGGTCTCCTCGGCTCAAAATCGGAAAGAACAGTATAACAAAATATGGATGGTATGGAACTCATTTATGTACTCAAAGGAAGGGAAAATAATTCTGGAAGTGGTAACAGAGGCGTGAAGACCGCTTGATCTACGGTGTGTGTTGATAGAGTAGAAATAATAGAAACTGAGTCCCTCCATCTCTTTATGTTTGGGGGGGGTTCTGCTGTTTTTTTTTTTACTTATTTTTATTTATTTAAAAAAAAATTAGGGGAGGGGTAGCTTGGTCAGGAAAATAAAGAGAAGTATTGGGGAATTCAGAAGGGGAAAGGTGAGATACTGGTGATGAATATTTTAGGGCCCTAGGGCCACGGTGTTGGTGAAAGAGAAAAATATGTATGTACATATAGGTATAAACACTGTGGACTCCCAAGTTGGCCTAAAGATAACGGTGCTGGGAAAAAAAAAAAAAAAGTCTACACTCCCCTTTTAAAATGTCAGGTTTCTGTGATGTAAATAAAAATGAGACAAAGAAAAATAACTTCAGAACTTTTTCCACCCTTAATGTGACCTATAAACTGTACAACTCAATAAAAAAAATAAACTGAAATCTTTTAGCGGGAGGTAGTAAAAATAAAAAAATAAAATAATGTGGTTGCATAAGTGTACACACCCTCTTATAACTGGGGATGTTCAGAATTTAGCAATCCCATTCAAACTCATGTTAAATAGGAGTCAGTACACATCTGCCATCATTTAAAATGACTCTGATTAATGCCAAATAAAGTTCAGCTGTTTTAGTAGGTCTTTCCTGACATTTTCTTAGTCGCATCCTACAACCAAAGCAATGGAAGCATCAGAGGGATCTCATTGTTAAAAGGTATTACTCAGGAAAAGGGTACAATGCATTGGATATACCATGAAACACAGTGAAGACAGTCATCATCAAGGGAAAAGGGAGTAGCCGCTCCAGATGGGAACTCAGATGAATATCCTCCGCTGCAGACAATTCAGGTGCAGGCAATGCACTTAGCAAAGCAGGAACAAAAATTGTCTCTGGACACTCTGAACAAATTGTAGCCTTTATTAAAAGAAGGACAGCACTACAAGTCACAGCAAAATTTGCAGTCGGGTTTTATTTATTTTTTTGCTGTGTTCCTGCTTTACAGTCATCAAGTGGAGAAAATATGGCACAACAGTGACATTACCAAAAACTGGACGTCCCTCCAAAATTGATGAAAAGACAAGAAAACTGGTCAGGGAGGCTGCCAAGAGGTCTACAGAAACATTAAAGAAGCTGCAGGAATATCTGGCAAGTACTGGCTGTGTGGTACATGTGACAACAATCTCCCGTATTCTTCATACTGTATGTCTGGACTATGGGGTACAGTGTCAAGACAGAAGCCTTTTTTTATGAAAAAAAAAAAAAAATCCAAGTCTTGCTAAATTTTGCAAACACACATGTAAAGTCTCCCAAAAGCATGTGGAAAATGTGTTATGGTCTGATGACATCAAGGTTGAACTTTTTGGTCATAATTCCAAAAGATATGTTTGGCACAAAAACAATACTGCACATCACCAAAAGAACACCATACCCACAGTGAAGCATGGTGGTGGCAGCATCATGCTTTTGGGCTGTTTTTCTTCAGCTGGAGCAAGGGCCTTAGTCAAGGTAGAGGCAATTATGAACAATTTCAAATACCAGTCAATATTGGCACAAAACCTTCAGGCTTCTGCTAGAAAGCTGAACATGAAGAGGAACTTCATCTTTCAGTATGACAACGACTCAAAGGATACCTCCAAATGAACAAGGGAATGGCTTCACCAGAAGAAGAATACATTTTTGGAATGGCCCAGACCTAAATCTGATTGAAAATCTGTGGAGTGATCTGAAGAGGGCTGTGCACAGGAGATGTCCTCGCAATCTGACAGATTTGGAGTGTTTTTGCAAAGAAGAGTGCGCAAATATTGCCAAGTCAAGATGTGCCATGCTGATAGAATCATACCCAAAAAGACTGAGTGCTGTAAAAAAAATCAAAAGGTGTTTCAACAAAGTATTAGTTTAACCACTTAAAGCGGGGGTTCACCCGAAAAACTAATTTTTAACATTAGATTGAGGCTAATTGTAGGAAGCACAATCGGGTGTTTTTTTTTAAATAAATGCAGTAAATACCTTTTTAGAGATAGATGTTCTCCGCGGCTTCCGGGTATGGACTGCGGGACTGGGCGTTCCTATTTGATTGACAGGTTTCCGGCCAGCTTCCGACCGTCGCATACAGCGCGTCACGCGTTGCCGAAAGAACCTGAACGTTGGTGCGGCTCTATACGGCGCCTGCACACCAACGTTCGGCTACTTTCGGCAACTCGTGATGCGCTGTATGCGACGGTCGGAAGCCTTTCCTCCACCTAAAAGAGTTCAGTTAGTTGTTCAACTGAGTTGTACAGTTTATAGGTTACATTAAAGGTGGAAAAAGTTCTGAAATTATTTATCTTCGTCTCATTTTTTTTACATCACAGAAACCTGACATTTTAACAGGCTTTTTATATCCACTATAGATGGGATTGAATCGGTGGAATCAGCTATTTGCTAACATTTTATATGTCTTGAAGTGTCTTGAAGAATTGTGTACAGATCTGCAGTAGTGTATTTAGGTTTTGTGCTGCCCTAGGCCTGACTAAACTTGTGCACCCCCTAATTTAAGTATGACCCACCCCTTCCTGTCAAGGCCACACCCCTTTCTGTTTAAGACTCGCCCTGGAATTTTCGAGTGGGAACACTAGTTCTTAGGCCCCATACACACGATAGAATCCATCCGCAGATAAATCCCAGCGAATGGGTTTCTGCGGATAGATCCTATGGTGTGTACACGCCAGCGGATCTGTTTCCGCGGAGAAATCTCCTCTGGGATGGATTCCAGCAGATCGGATGTTTGCTGACATGCACAACAAATCCATCTGCTGGAATCCATTCCAACGGATGGATCCGCTCGTCTGTACAGACTCACCGGATCCATCCGTCCAAAGGGATTCCCCGCACGCGTCGTAATGATTTGACGAATGCGTGGAATTCCTTATATGACAGCGTCGCGCCCGTCGCCGCGTCATAATCGCGGCGACGGCGCGACACGTCATCGCCAGAGGATTTCCGCGCGGATTTCAATGCGATGGTGTGTACACTCCATCGCATCGAAATCTGCGGAAATCTTTGAGAGGATTTATCCGTGGAAACGGTCCGCTGGACCGTATCCGCGGATAAATTCTCTCGTGTGTATGGGGCCTTAGGGTCTGGGGAAGGCATTTAATTTCCCTTAATTTGCATAGATTTCCTCTCACTTCCTGTTTGACTATGGGGCAGGAAGTAAAGGGAAATCTCTGCAATGGGACAAGGATGGTAAAAAATAAACTGACAGGGGCTATAACCCTCCCTTATAAAAAATGAAAGAAAAAAATCTGATCATTTTATGGAGAGGACTAAGAAGATTTAACCATGCCAATGGTGAAGCAGAAAACATATAGCACAGTAAGGAAGGTTTGTGGTCTAGGATGATAGAACAGTCAAAATTAGAAGCACACTAACAGTGTAGCCCAAGCCGGCGGGGACACTTTCCATGCTGCCCCCCTGCAAAGTGCTGCCCTAGGCCTGGGCCTTGTTGGCCTAGGCCAGGATACAGCGTTGCAGATCTGTCGGACTTGTGGAGATTCACACAATTTAGGAATCCAGGTAATTGTGTTATATACATGTATTATTATTAATTAAGAAATAGGCAAGTTGCCAATTCTCTAATAACTTTGAAATATAGTACGAGAGTCATACTTGCACTCTGTGACATGTTTGTGATGCTTACCATTTAAATTGAGCACTAATGAGAGTTATGGAGCCGATTGATATAATGTACATCTATCGATGATTAACTTATTTCAGATTTGAACTTAAAGCGAAGGTCCACCTAAAAAGAAAATATTAAGAGCCAGCAGCTACAAATACTGCAGCTGCTGACTTTTAATATATGGACACTTATCTGTCCAGGGTGCCCGCGATGTCGGGAGCCAAAGCCAATCAGTCCCTCGGCTCTCGGCTGCCCCCGCCGCCATCCTTTATGAGGAAATCAGGAAGTGAAGCCTTGTGGCTTCACTTCCTGGTTCCCTACTGCGCATGTGCGAGTCGCGCTGCGCATCCTCACTGGTTCCTGCTGTCTTCTGGGACCTGTGTGTTTCCCAGAAGACAGCAGGGGAGGACAGTGTAGGTGCAGGAAGTGGCGTAGGTCACCGCGATCACCCCAGTGATTTATGCCAGGAAGTGGGAGCAGGTATCTGCTCCCTCCTCCCCCCTGAAAGGTGCCAAATGTGACACCAGAGGTGGGGAGGATTCCAAAAAGTGGAAGTTCAATTTTTGGGTGGAACTCCACTTTAAGCAGGCAATACATGGATCAAAATTTGGCCGGTTCAGCAGGGACCAGCCAAGATTCGATTACGGGCAGGCTGATTGTACCCAAGTTGATCAATTGATCGACTTGGGTACAACCAGCCTGTCGTATTTTTGTCTTTCAATTACTGTCCGCGGCTATAGCCACTAGCAGTAATCATTGTGTTCTGCCAGCTGGGAAGGCTCCCTGCACCCCTCCACTCGCAGAACACAACAGCACTTCAGGAGGCATTCTCCCATTAACACTGCCTGTTTCGATGGGGGAATCAAGAGATTTTCTTTCCTCTCTTCTTTCCATGGTGGTGGAAGGAAAGAAAATTGAGTCATCTATGGGCTGCTTTAGGCTCTACTAAACCATTGCACATCCAGATTTAGATAATCACTAACACATGCAGATTGTGATCAGCCTAAGGCTTTATAAACATAGACCTTAAAAGTGGTCACTGAATGTGAATGCTGAGTTGCCAGAGGCAGATTTAGACCAAACAAGGCCCCAAGCAATGTGCCTTCCATTCATAAATGGAAAGCTCGTCCACCTCCTTTATTGTTCTCCTAGTGCATACGCTAATAGATTGCAAATTCTCTCTCTCTCTCAGCTTCTGTATCAATCTTTTATGCCCTTGAAGGCTGAAGATCCTATACCTTATGTGCCTACTTATGCCCTAATTAACTTTTAAAAAAATTATTTTTTGTTTTGGAAAGAGTAGGGAAAGTTGGAACCACTGGCCCGGATTCAGAAAATCGTAAAATTCGAACGTCGCGACGCGGGAACGCCTGGTATAGTTTAGCATTGGCTGCCCCTGTTATTAGAAGGGGCAGCCTTACGCTAAACACGCCGTACGGAAACGACGTAACTTGCGTACGCAGGGGGCGCGCAACATTGTGAATCGGCGTAAGTATGCAATTTGCATACTATACGCTGACCACAATGGGAACGCCCCCTAGCGGCCATCGCATGAATGCAGCCTATAATCTGCGTGGCATAAGAGCCTTATGCCACGCAGATTTTAGGCTGCAGTCGGCGTAACGAGTTCTCTGAATCAGGAGAACTCGTTACGCCGGCGCAAGTCAGCAATTGTGCTGCGTAACTATAGTTACGCAGGCGCAATTGCTTACTGAATCTGGGCCACTGTCAACGTTATACTGCTGACTGGGAAGATTTCCCCTCCTGTCTTTGTGAAAGGGGGTCCGAGGGACAGAAAGTGATTGGAAATCTCTCCTGTGGGGTCAGAGACAACAACAAAACTTTTTTTATAGCACAAACTGAAAAGGTTAGAATCTTTGTGAGATTTTTTTTATAACCGTATTTTCCGGCGTATAAGACGACTTTCTAATCCCTTAAAATCTTCTTGAAAGTCGGGGGTCGTCTTATACGCCGGTAACCTAACCTTACCTTATCCTAAAGACATGCAGAATCGCGGCTGTATGTTTTTTCAAAAGCCGCGCCTCCTACGTCTTCTGTTCCATGATAGGTGGAACACTCAGCTTCCCAGGAGGCACTGTGTTCAGTGTCCGCCTATCACGGAGGCCCTCTCGTCCTGAGTTTAGTGTCCTCGGACGAGAGGGCCTCCGTGATAGGCGAACAGTGAACACAGTGCCACCTGGGAAGCTGACTGTTCCGCCTATCACGGAACAGAAGATGTTGGAGGCGCGGCTTTTGAAAAAACGTACAGTACGGCCGCGATTCTGCATGTCTAATGCATGTCTACCTTAGGATAAGGTAAGGGCACAGCGAGGGGGGACACGGAGCGGAGCGCGGACGGGGAGAACATAACAATGGAGGGGCAATGTAATGTAATGGGGCACAGTCTGGCATGTAATGGGGCACAGTCTGGCATGTAATGGGGCACAGTCTGGCATGTAATGGGACACAGTCTGGCATGTAATGGGGCACAGTCTGGCATGTAATGGGACACAGTCTGACATGTAATGGGACACAGTCTGGCATGTAATGGGGCACAGTCTGGAATGTAATGGGGCACAGTCTGGCATGTAATGGGACACAGTCTGGCATGTAATGGGACACAGTCTGGCATGTAATGGGGCACAGTCTGGCATGTAATGGGGCACAGTCTGGCATGTAATGGGACACAGTCTGGCATGTAATGGGGCACAGTCTGGCATGTAATGGGGCACAGTCTGGCATGTAATGGGGCACAGTCTGGCATGTAGTGGCACAGTCTGGCATGTAATGGTGGCACCGTGAGGCGAGGCATGACTAGTAGGAAGGGGGTAGTCTTATACGGTGAGTATATCCCAAAACCAACATTTTGGCTGGAAAATTAGGGGGTCGTCTTATACGCCCAGTCGTCTTATACGCCGGCAAATACGGTATATTCTGTGCCTTTCTGTATTGGTGACCCTTTTTTTTACTAATTTCTTCTATTGGTGTACATGTACCTTCATGCATTCCAGGCATGAAGGTTAAAAAAACTTCAGTGTGCAGCTCCCCTATTACTTAACTGAGCATCATCTTAATCCAGCCGTGTGCACAGAAGCAGCAACTCTCCCGGGACTCTCCCTTCTCATTGGCAGAGGCACAGCTGCAGGAGCTATTGACTCACGCTGCTGTCAATCACAGCCAGTGAGGAGGGAACAAATGGCGGGACTGAGCCACACTCTGTGTGTCCCATAGACACACAAAGCCGGCTCGGGAGCGAGCACACACGAGTGCTCCCTGAGCAAGCAGCTTGTTATGGTGGCACTCAGCAAGAGGGAGGGGCCAGAAATTCCGGCAGGGGGCCCGGCAAGAGGAGGATTAGGGCTGTTTGGAGCAAAATCACATAGTCAAGTATGATGTGTTTATTATTTTAAAAGGAAAAAAAATCGAACCTTTAGAACCACTTTAAGCATGTGTTTTTCTAAAAGTCAATACTTGTAGCTGCTGATTTTTCATTTTCCCATAACCATGTGAAGTTCCTCTTTAAAGTGACACTTAGGGCTATTTTACACTTGCTTCAAAATATGCCTTCGGACATGGTTTGTTAAAGCTCTCTGAGCGCCAGTCAAAGCTCCTGTCTATAAAATGGTTTGCTTACAGTCCTGTTTTGGTGCTTCGATGAGGCTTCGATGGGGCTTTGGTGGAGCTTTGATGGGGTTTCAGTGGGGCTTTGGAGGGGCATGGCTTGGGTGAGGCTTTGTGGGGCTTCGATGAGGCTTTGGTGGAGCTTCAGTGGGGCTTCAAGTAAGCTTTACCTTAGACTTCTATGTTGGCTTTGAAGATGCTTTGAAACACCAATGAAACTACATGGGGTATAATTTTTGATGCAAAGCAAAGCAAAAGCAAGGTGTAAACAGAACTGTAAGTGAACCATTTTATTTAGTGACAGGAGCTTTGACTAGAGTTCAGAGAGCTTTAACAAAGCCTGTCCAAAGCCTTGTTGAAGCACAAGCAAGTGTAAATGAGCCCTAAAGGATATCTTTATTCTCAAAAAATAGTCCATGCAATTAATGGAGCGGTAATCTATTGTTAATGAAATTGATTCTTGCTGTATTTTTCTGCCTCCCTGTACATTTTCCACAAGCTTCTGAACCTCCCCTTTTCCCTCTCAATTTGATTGTTTGGAACAAGTAGTGCATGTGGCCATGTGCACTGCTCTACGCACACTACAAATCATACAGTCCATAGGCCCTAGTTCATCTTGGGAGCAAGTGAGGGCGGCTAAGTTCCTAGATGCAGGAGACCATGGAGAGCGAACGTACAAATGTTACAGTCTCCAGTTCTGATCTGTTCTTTTGCCATTCATTGTTGGCAGATTTTATCATTGATTTCTAAGAAGGGCATCTGTTTGCTAACACACCTTACAGTCAGTAAAGATTTTAGCCTAAAATGCTCATTTGTATTGCTGCCATTGATGCTCTTCCCTGTCACAAATCCCCTTCTGCCTTGGTGAATCTAAGCAGGTAAAAAAGTATATAGATTCACCCCCTTTTTATTTTAAAGCGGAGTTCCACCCAAAAGTGGAACTTCCTCTTTAAGCACTCCTCGCCCCCTTTAGGTGATCTCTTTAGGTGATCTTCAGGGACACGTGACAGGTCCCAGGAGATCACCTGTCTACTCATAGAGCGCAGCGCGACTCACTCATGTGCAGTGAGTGCCCGGCCGTGAAGCCGAAAGATGTCACGGCCGGGTGAGGGGGGCCGGCCGGAGAAGGGGGGGAAAGGAGCGGAGCGGAGCTCCGGGCGTCCGCGTCGCTGGACCGTGGAGCAGGTAAGTGTCTGTTTATTAACCACTTCCCGCCCGGTCCATAGGTAATTTACATCCGGAAAGTGGTTCTGAAATCCTGACTGGACGTCCATTGACGTCCTGCAGGATTTCATGCCGCACGCGCCCGTGGGGGCGTGCAGCGCGGCGATCGGTGATGCGGGGTGTCAGTCTCACACCCTGCATCTCCGATCTTGGTAAAGAGCCTCCGGCGAAGGCTCTTTACCACGTGATCAGCCGTGTCCAATCACGGCTGATCACGATGTAAACAGGAAGAGCCGTTGATGGCTCTTCCTCACTCACGTCTGACAGACGCGAGTAATGGAGAGCCGATCGGCAGCTCTCCTGACAGGGGGGGTTCGCGCTGATTGTTTATCAGCGCAGCCCCCCCTCGGATCGCCACACTGGACCACCAGGGAAGGGAAAAAAAAAGGGGGCAAAAAAAAAAAAAAAAGTCAGTGGGAAAAAAAAGAGCAGTAAAAAATAAAAAAGATGTCAATCAGTGCCCACAAATGGGCACTGACTGGCAACATGGATAAATCAGTGCTGCCCCACAGTGTCCATCAGTGCCACCCCACAGTGTCCATCAGTGCCACCCCACAGTGCCCATCCATGCCCAGTGCCCACCTATCAGTGCCCATCTGTGCCACCCATAAGTACCCATCAGTGCCACTCATAAGTGCCGCCCATGAGTGCCCATCTGTGCCGCCTATGAGTGCCCAGTGCCGCCCATGAGTGCCCATCAGTGCCGCCCATGAGTGCCCATCAGTGCCGCCTATGAGTGCCCATCAGTGCCGCCTATGAGTGCCCAGTGCCGCCCATGAGTGCCCATCAGTGCCGCCTATGAGTGCCCATCAGTGCCGCCTATGAGTGCCCATCAGTGCCGCCTATGAGTGCCCATCAGTGCCACCTATGTGTGCCCATCAGTGCCGCATACCAGCACCGCCAATCAGTGCCACCTCATCTGTGCCCATCAGTACTACCTCATCGACGTCCATCAGTGCCATCTCATCGGTGACCATCAGTGCCGCCATATCAGTGCCCGTAATTGAAAGAGAAAACGTACTTATTTACAAAAAAATTAACAGAAAAAAAATAAAAACTTAATTTTTTTTAAAAAAAATCAGTCTTTTTTTAGTTGTTGCGCAAGAAAAAAAAAAGGCAGAGGTGATCAAATACCACCAAAAGAAAGCTCTATTTGTGGGGAAAAAGGACGCCAATTTTGTTTAGGTACAGTGTAGCATGACCACGCAATTGCCATTCAAAGTGCGACAGTGCTGAAAGCTGAAAATTGGCTTGGGCGGGAAGGTGCGTAAGTGCCTGGTATGGAAGTGGTTAAAAGTCAGCAGCTACACTTTTTGTAGCTGCTGACTTTTAATAAACACTAAAAGGCTGGAACTTTGGGCCAAATCCTCAGCCAGGCGGCGTAACTTAACTTTCAGCAGTTAAGTTACACTGACTTAAAGTTTTTACCTAAGTGCCTGATCCTCAAAGCACTTACGTAAAAATTTCAAGCAGTGTAAGTTAAGTGCCGCCGTCGTAAGGCGTTCCTCCTCTCCGGGGGGCGTTTACAATTTAAATGAGGCGCGCTCCCGCGCCGGCCGTACTGCGCATGCGCGTGACGTCATTTTCCCGACGTGCATCGCGCGAACGTAATTGACGCCGGGCGGCTTTGTGGATTGCGACGGGACACTAAAGTTACGACGGGTGAAAAAAAGACGCGCCGGGAAAACAAATAATTTTAAAAAAAAATGACAGCGTCGCTCGGCATGCATTCCTGAGGGAGAACTCCATGCCAATTTTCAATGAAAAAAACGGCATGGGTTCCCCCTCAGGAGCATACCAGGCCCTTAGGTCTGGTATGGGTTGTAAGGAGACCCCCCTCCGCCGCAAAATTGACGTAGGGGGTCCCCCTACAATCCATACCAGACCCGTATCCAAAGCACGCTACCCGGCCAGCCAGGAAGGGAGTGGGGACGAGCGAGCGCCCCCCCCCCCCTCCTGAGCCGTGCCAGGCCGCATGCCCTCAACATGGGGGGGTTGGGTGCTCTGGGGCAGGGGGGCGCACTGCGGGCCCCCCCACCCCAGAGCACCCTGTCCCCATGTTGATGAGGACAGGACCTCTTCCCGACAACCCTTGCCATTGGTTGTCGGGGTATGCGGGCGGAGGCTTATCGGAATCTGGGAGTCCCCTCAAATAAGGGGGCCCCCAGATACCGGCCCCCCACCCTAAGTGAATGGATATGGGGTACATCGTACCCCTATCCATTCACCTGTAGGCAAAAAGTAAAAGTTAATAAACACACAACACAAGGCTTTTTAAAATATTTTATTATTCTGCTCCGGACGCCCCCCCTGTCTTCGTTATTAGCTCAATTACCAGGGGGGGCTTCTTCTTCCACTCTCCGGGGGTCTTCTCCGCTCTCCGGGGGTGTTCCGCTCTCCGGGGGGGGCTTCTCCGGACTCCGGGGGGCTTCTTCCATCTTCTCCCCTCTTCCGCTCTTGACTCGGCGAACCCCGGTTCTTCTGCAGCTCTCCGGTGCCTTCTTCTTCAGCGCTGGCTGCCTGCTATGTTTGTGTGTTAGCTCGATTTCAAACAGGCAGCCGGCGCGGTCTTCTGTGACGTCAGGGTCTTCTGGTCTTCTGTTCTTCCTATGTTGCCTCGTCGCCGGTTGTCGCTGTAATGATGGAAGCGCGCCTTGCATCACATTTATATAGGCATCGCCGTCCCATCATGCTCCGGTAGGTACCCACGTGGTGGGTGCCTACCCACGTGCACCCACCACGTGGGTACCTACCGGAGCATGATGGGACGGTGATGCCTATATAAATGTGATGCAAGGCGCGCTTCCATCATTACAGCGACAACCGGCGACGAGGCAACATAGGAAGAACAGAAGACCAGAAGACCCTGACGTCACAGAAGACCGCGCCGGCTGCCTGTTTGAAATCGAGCTAACACACAAACATAGCAGGCAGCCAGCGCTGAAGAAGAAGGCACCGGAGAGCTGCAGAAGAACCGGGGTTCGCCGAGTCAAGAGCGGAAGAGGGGAGAAGATGGAAGAAGCCCCCCGGAGTCCGGAGAAGCCCCCCCGGAGAGCGGAGAAGACCCCCGGAGAGCGGAAGAAGAAGCCCCCCCTGGAAATAGAGCTAATAACGAAGACAGGGGGGGCATCCGGAGCAGAATAATAAAATATTTTAAAAAGCCTTGTGTTGTGTGTTTACTACATTTTACTTTTTGCCTACAGGTGAATGGATAGGGGTACGATGTACCCCATATCCATTCACTTAGGGTGGGGGCCGGTATCTGGGGGCCCCCTTATTTGAGGGGACTCCCAGATTCCGATAAGCCTCCGCCCGCAGACCCCGACAACCAATGGCAAGGGTTGTCGGGAAGAGGTCCTGTCCTCATCAACATGGGGACAGGGTGCTCTGGGGTGGGGGGGCCCGCAGTGCGCCCCCCTGCCCCAGAGCACCCAACCCCCCCATGTTGAGGGCATGCGGCCTGGCACGGCTCAGGAGGGGGGGGGACGCTCGCTCGTCCCCACTCCCATTCCTGGCCGGCCGGGTAGCGTGCTTTGGATACGGGTCTGGTATGGATTGTAGGGGGACCCCCTACGTCAATTTTGCGGCGGAGGGGGGTCTCCTTACAACCCATACCAGACCTAAGGGCCTGGTATGCTCCTGAGGGGGAACCCATGCCGTTTTTTTCATTGAAAATTGGCATGGAGTTCTCCCTCGGGAATGCATACCAAATGCCGTCGCTTGAATGGGCCTTTACAAGGTGTGACTAACTTTACACTTTGTAAAAGCAGCCCTAGTTTTACACCAGGCAAACTAACACTTACGGCGTAAAAACTAGGTACAAAAGCTTTGAGGATCGCCCTAAGTGCTAATTTGCATACTAACAGAGGCATTTCGACTCGAAATGCCCCCAGTGGCGGATGCGGTACTGCATCCTAAGATCCGGCAGTGTAAGTCCCTTACAGATGTCGGATCTTCTGCCTAACTTAGGAAAACTGCTTCTGAGGATCAGTTCCAAAGTTAGAACCAGAGATACGACGGCTTACGCCGGAGTATCTCTTTTGTGGATTTGCCCCTTTAAGTATATCTCCAGGTTTTAGAAAAAAAAATATAGCCTAGCAGGTGTGTAAGGAATTTTTTGAACAATCCTTGCTGAATCATCTGGTCACCCTCCATTTTGTGACAGCCATTAGAAGTATGCCGCCTATTTTAGGGATGATTTCATTAAAAGTTTAATAGAGGTATATGTTTAGACATATCTTAAACTTGGTAAACAAGTTTTTGAGGAGAAGTCCTGCATCATCTTCTCATGACTTATGGGCATGGTAATGAGTTATAAGGGGGATTTCCAGAACCAAAGAGAAGATGGGAATTCCGCAAAGTCCTGCTAGACAACATCCAATGGAACAACAGAGACTTCAGTGTCTTACCAGCCTTGTCTATACTTATTCTCCCAAAGACACCAATTACGAAGCACTGTTCTTTCCACTGACACCAATTATGAGGCACTATTTTTTCCACTGATACCAATGATAGGGGCATTATTCCAACCACTGACACCAATTATGGGGCACTATTGCTCGCACTGACACCAATGGTGTAAACTTTTTTTTACTCTCACTGATCACCAAGCCTATGGCATTGTTTACTCCCACCGATGCCAGGGAATTTTCTACTCCCACTGGACACAGTACGCCCCCCCCCCCCCTAAAGTTTGAAGGGCATTAAACTGACTTTTTGTTTTGAAAGTTTGGAGACCCGTGTTCTAAATTCAAAGGAACCATTGTTCTAAATGTTGCTAAATGCAATGTAGAAGTGCCAATAATTTGTATTGTACAAAAACGGTTCTGTAAATTTCACGGTAAAGTCCAACTCCAGCCAAAATGTTCTAATTCTGGATAGACTTATTAAAAGTACACTTTCATTTTTTTATTGTCTGTCACCCTGCTGGGGAGCTATCACCTAACTTCCTGTGCCTTTGACAGCAGGGAAAGAAACATTACAAAGAGGAGAAAAGTCACTGATAGGTAGATTCAGTAAGAGTTAGGCCGACTTATCAGTAGATAAGCCGGCCTAACTCAGAATCTACGCCGACTTATGTTTAAGCGTATGCTCAAACAGAGATACGCTTAAACATGTCTAAGATACGACGGCTTGCTCGGTCCTATCTTAGATTGCAATTTTTCGGATGGCCGCTAGATGGCGCATCCATTGCGGTCGGCGTAGAATATGTAAATGAGTTTGTACGCCGATTCACGAACGTACACCCGGCCTTAGGCGGCCTAAAGTTATTCCACCTATTAGGTGGAATAACAATGTTAAAGTATGGCCGCCGTTTCCGCCGCAAGGTTCGATTTTTTTACGTCGTTTGCGTAAGTCGTCCGCGAATCGGGAGTTACGTCATTTATGTCCACGTCGAAATCAATAGGCCCGTACGGCGTACTTAGCCGCAATGCGCACTGGGAAATGTTGGCGCCCGACGCATGCGCAGTAGCCAAAAAACGTCAAAAACGTGAGGTCAAGCCGCATTGCCATTAAACACGCCCCCCTCCAACCCATTTGAATTAGGCGCCCTTACGCCCGCCGCGTTTACACTACGCCGCCCTAAGTAAGGAGGCAAGTACTTTGTGAATCATGTACTTGCCTCTATTACTTAAGGCGGCATAGTGTAAACACGCTAGGCTACGCCGCCGCAAATTAGCGCGCCCCTACCTGAATCTACCCATAAGATAAGAAGACACTTTACACACACTACCCCGAATCCTGGCTTTCTAAAAAGTCTGGGCTAAGCGATCTTCTCCATGTGACCGTTTACGAAACTGATAACTGGCTGCTTAGACGCCAAGTGCCAGGGGGAGTGTCAGGTGCATAACTAAAAGTAATTTTTTCAGAGGCCGAAAAGGTACATCAGAGTTACATGCATTCGATCACTATAATTGTTAACTGATCAAATAATATAACGCAACTGAAAACAAGTATCAAATGTGCCTTCTTCAGTCCGATCACTTTATGTGCTACACGTTTACTTTTAAAATAAACATTTTAATAATTGCGGCATCCATATCCCATTGCCATTGGAATAAAAACAACCTGGAATTTCCATCTAATGGCTTTCATCTTAAAGGGGCACAAAAGGTTCCTGTTTAAAAAAAAATAACAATATGTTATATTTACCTCCACTTTACAGCTCGTTTTGCACACAGTGGCCCCGATCCTGGTCTTCTGGGGTTCCTCTGCGGCTGTCTCGGCTCCTCCCCGCATTAGCTAACCCCCTTCATGGGAAGCGCTCTCCCAAGGGGGGTTAGCTTGCGGGCACGCTCCTGTGATACAGCCGGTGGCCATAGCCACCGACTGTATCACACGGCCCCGCCCCCCCGGCACGCTGTATCATTGGCAGCAGCGCAAGCTATCAATCTGCTATCAATCTAGCAAATCTTAGCGAATCGACTGCCAGACTTGGAGAAGAAGAGGATGCTGTGGGACGCGCACAGCAGATTCGGGGCTCGGGTAAGTAAAACGAGGGGGGGGGGGTGCCCGTCATTGCCAGTTTAATTTTCACCTTAATGCACCTTTACAACCCCTTTAAATTGCAAAATGTGTTAAAGGTGATTGGTAACAAAAAACAATCACAATATGCTAGATTTCGAATATTTAAAAAGTTGATTCATTTGTTGATTAGATGAATATTTGTATGCCAGTCCAGCAATAGATACCGTGAAACATAAAATTATAGAAGAAAAAGTTAGGTCTGCTCTTTATTTTTTGTGGTAAACATCAAACATTCTCTTATAAGAGAATAAGCCAAATACATGGATCACAATTATGTCAGACTGGTATCCAGTAAGCACTGTAGAGTGAAGGGTAAAGATGTGACATTGTTTCTGGAGTGTGCCCCAGACCAATGCGAAGAATATTATATCAGCACAATGAGACTTGGGCCCAGATTCACAAAGGAGATACGACGGCGTATCTCCAGAGTTGTGCCGTCGTATCTATGGGCCTAATTCTTAGAATCAGTTACGCATAGATTTCTATTAGATCCGACCGGCGTAAGTCTCTTACGCCGCCGGATCGTAACTGCATATTTACACTGGCCGCTAGGGGCGTATACGCTGATTTACGCCTAGAAATATGTAAATCAGCTAGATACGCAAATTCACGAACATACGCCCGGCCAACGCAGTACAGATACGCAGTTTACGTTAGGCTTTTCCCAGCGTAAAGCGTAAAGTTACCCCTGCTATATGGTGGTGTACATGCGGCGTACCAATGTTAAGTATGGAAGTCGTTCCCGCGTCGAATTTTGAATATTTTACACCGTTTGCGTAAGTCGTCCGTGAATGGGGCTGGATGTAATTTACGTTCACGTCAAAACCAATACGTCCTTGCGGCGTATTTGGAGCAGTGCACACTGGGATATGTCCACGGACGGCGCATGCGCCGTTCGTGAAAAACTTCAATCACATCGGGTCATGGTTATTTTACATAACACAACGCCCCCCTGTTCCAAATTTGAATTAGGCGGGCTTACGCCGGCCTATTTACGGAGGCGTAACGTAAATCGGATACGTTACGCCCGTGCAAAGATACGCCGAACTACGAGAATCTGGCCCTTGATGTCAAAAGTTACATCATACATGTGGGGCAAGTAGACCAAGACAGTCAACCGAGAAAGGAAAAAAATAAATAAAAAGGAATGGGGGCAATGTAGGAAGAGAAAGAAAAAAGAAAAAAGAAAAAAAGTAGACAAGATGGGGAGAGAGAACAGGAAAGATATTAAGATCTTTACTAGAGGAAAGAAGAGGAAAGGGAAGGAGGGCTGGTGTAGGGGACCCCTTGTGGCACAGGGTTAGTGGGACAGTGGCCAAAATAAGTCACCTATCACAGAAGAAGTTGGGGGTGACCCAAGGGTTCCAGATCCTATAGAATTTCCTGTGGCTGTTGGTAATGATGCTAGTCAAATGTTCATTGATATTAAAGCCATCCAGCCTAGTTTCAGCTTCGGAAAAGTAAGTGAACTGCTTCTTCCAAGGTTTAGCGATTGTCAGTTTAGAGACCAAGGGGCAGATCCACAGAGAGAGTACGCCGGCGTATCTACTGATACGCTGGCGTACTTTCAAATTTCCCGGGTCGTATCGTTGTTTTGAATCCTCAAAACAAGATACGACGGCATCTGGGTTAGATCCGACAGGCGTACGTCTTCGTACGCCTTCGGATCTAAGATGCAATACTTCGGCGTGCGCTGGGTGGCGTTTTCCGTGTCGTGTATGCAAATTAGCGATTTACGACGATCCACGAACGTACGCGCGGCCGTCGCATTTTCTAACGTCGTCTGTAGTCAGCTTTTTCCGGCGTATAGTTAAAGCTGGCATTTTTCGGCGTATACATAGACTTGCCATGTTAAGTATGGCCGTCGTTCCCGTGTCGAAATTTGAATTTTTTTTTTTTTTGCGCAAGTCGTCCGTGAATAGGGATGGACGGAACTCACATCTAAGTTCAAAAAATGACATCGTTGCGACGTCATTTCGCGCAAAGCACGGCGGGAAATTTCTTGATGACGCATGCGCATTTCATTCGGCGCGGGGACGCGCTTCATTTAAATGAAACCCGCCCCCAACCCGCCCAATTTCAAATCCGCCGCCAGAAATACACTACGCCGCCGTAACTTACAGCGCTAAATTGCTGAGGATTCGAAAATGCGCCAGGTAAGGTACGGCGGCGTAGTGTATCTCTGATACGCTGCGCCGTTCTACATGTATGTGGATCTGGCCCCAAGAGTACATAATGTGCCAATTTGGATAGATGAACTGCAGGGGGGGGGGGGGCAAACACTTTAGACAAAAAACTCCTAGCATCAGGCAGGTCCACCATATATGGAAAACATCTCCTGCCGTTTGGCATCCCTTAAAGCATAATCCAGAATGTCCAGGGATTATGTGTACAAGTCTGGTAGGTATCATGTACCACTTGGTCAGGACCTTTTTTTTCTGAGTATAGACCTATATTATTCAGCCCAAATTCATTGTTCGACGCACTACCTCTGCTGGATGTCTGTTGCAGGCATCTATTACTTTTGTGGTACAATAATACTTCCTACTATTGCTCTTGAATTTTCCTCCTGATTTGAGGTCTTGGGTCTGTGTTTATGAGCTCCGGTTTATAATAAAAATACTGCTCCACCTTTAAAAAAAAATTAAAAAATTGTCCATCTTAAACTAAAAAGAAAAAAAAATTCACTGAACTGTCTACTGCAGACTCGCCCCTCTGTCATCCTTGACTCTTTTCCAATTAAATGATATACAGTGTCACCCAACCCACTTTCTGTGCACCTAGGCCAGTGATGGTGAACCTTGGCACCCCAGATGTTTTGGAACTACATTTCCCATGATGCTCATGCACTCTTCAGAGTAGCTGAGCATCATGGGAAATATAGTTCCAAAACATCTGGGGGGCCAAGGTTCACCATCATTGACCTAGGCCATCATGGACACACCACATCATGGTAGCCTGGGCTCAAAGTACTACTGAACATAATGGTGCTTGCAGGTCATCGTGTAAATGCTACTTTGTCCAGAAATAAGGACCATCATTTGCTGACTAGATCAATATTTGTATGCCAGCATTTGATACCGTAAAACATAAAAATATAAGCAACACTTGACTGGCATGAAGACCTCAGGATATAAGTTATGTATCAACTAATTTAAAGCCCAACTTCAAGCAGTGTTAATCACAAATGCAAACATTTATTATATTGCAGCTTACCAGTTCTTATGCCGCGTACACACGATCATTTTTCGGGTTCTAAAAAAATTACGTTTTTTTTATGTCATTAAAAACGATCATGTGTGGGCTTCAGAGAATTTTTCGGGTTCTAAAAAATGGGCAAAAAAAATTCAAACATGCTCTATTTTTTCACTATGTTTTTAACGTTGTCGTTTTTAAGGTTGTAAAAAATGGTCATGTGGGGGCTTTAACGACGTGAAAAATCTGCGCATGCTCAGAAGCAAGTTATGAAACAGGAGCGCTCGTTCTGTTAAAACTACCGTTCGTAATGGAGTAGGCACATTCATCATGTTGTAACAGACAGAAAAGCGCGAATCGTCTTTTACTAAAACAAAATCAGCTAAAGCAGCCCAAAGGGTGGCGTCATCCGCATGGAACTTCCCCTTTATAGTGCCGTTGTACGTGTTGTACGTCACCGCGCTTTGCTAGAGCATTTTTGTTTCACGATCGTGTGTAGGCAAGGCCGTTTTAATGATCGGGTTGAAAAAAACTTTGTTTTTTTTAGACCCTTAAAAACATCATTTTTTAGAACCCGAAAAACAATCGTGTGTACGTGGCATTAGATATGATGGCTGCATTTGTTTCCACTTTAGGCTTTCTTTCTTCTATTTTCATCTGGTGATCTGGCCAGTAAGTCTAATGTTTTGTAACAGAACAAGCACTCTTGCAGTTACAGGGATGAGACAAACTATTTATTATTTAAACCATTATTAGCACAGGGGTGCTTACAATGATCAGCTTTTATTTATTTATGTAAAACCTTTATCCCAAAAGGAAAAAAAAATGTTTCTTATAAATGATTACAAAGTATTAGCTGGAATTTGGCTTCAGTATGTTAGGGCCAGATCCGCAACCAGCGGGCGCAACGTAACTTTTGTGATTTAAGTTACACCGCCGCAAATTGCCCAAGTTAGTGCCCGATCCACAAAGCACTTACCTGGAAATTTGCGGCGGTGTATCCTAAATCAGTCCGGCGCAAGGCGGGCCAATTCAAATGGGGCGAGTCCCATTTAAATTAGGCGTGCTCCCGCGCCGGACGTACTGCGCATGCTTCCGACGCTATTTTCCCGACGTGCTTTGCGTTACGTTACGTTGCGCCGAGTTTTGCGAATCGCTATGGGTAAAAAAGAGATGCGGCGGGGAAAAAAAATGTAAAAAAAAAATTGACAGCGACGCGGGAAAGACGGGTACACTTTTACATGGTGTACTAAGTTTACACTTTGTAAAAGCAGCCCTATCTTTGCGACAGCAAACTAACACTTACGGCGACTTCACGAAGGGAAAAACCTTTGTGGATCTCCGTAAGTGCTAATTTGCATACCCGGCGCTGGTTTACGACGAGAAATGCCCCCAGCGGCGGCCGCGGTATTGCATCCTAAGGTCCGACAGTGTAAAACAATTACACCTGTCGGATCTTAGGGATATCTATGCGTAATTGATTCTATGAATCAGCCGCATAGATAGAAACAGGGATACGACGGCGTATCAGCAGATACGCTGTCGTAACCCTTTTGTGGATCTGGCCCTTAGTGTATTTAACCATTAGACCTTTGGAAGGTTTTACCCCCTTCATGACCAGGGCATTTTTTGCTATTCAGCACTGTGCTACTTTAACTGCCAATTGCTCAGTCATGCAACACTGTACGTAAATTACATTTATATACTTGTTTACACAAATAGAGCTTTCGATTGATAGTATTTAATCACCGCTAAGTTTTGTATTTTTTGCTATATAAACAAGTTTTTCTTTGTTATAAAATTGTGCAAACAAAAAATCGTACTTCGTAAATTTAGGTCAAAATGTATTCTGCTACATTTCTTAGGTAAACAAATAACTAAAATCCGTGTATATTATTCAGTCTGTGTGAAGGTTATGTCTACAAACCATGTTACATATATTAGAAAATTGATCAGTCCTGATGTACTGACAGCCTATAATTTCTTTAGGCTCTAAAATGCCAGGACAGTGCAAATATCCCCCAAATGAAAGCAACCAATCCAAGGTATTTAGTAGGATGCGTGGCAAGTTTTTTGAAGTTCTAATTTTTTCAATTTTTGGGGGAAAATAAAGAAATTTAATAAAATAAAAAAAAAGATTCTAATTTTTTTTTTTTTTTTACATACGGCCACCAGTGCAGTACAGTGTCATCATATGACTGGTATGGCAGTGATCAGGGAAACTGACTGGTGACAGTATGTAAAAAAAAAAAAAAAAATGTATTACATTTTATTTTTTTTCATTATTATTATTATTACACATTTTTTTTTATGTTTTACATACAACAGAATGGTTTAGTATAATTGTGTTTAGAGGAAAATAATTCTAATACTATTCACTGGTGTAGCCTAATGCCTTGTACACACGATCGGAATTTTCAATGGAAAAAGTTAGACTGAATTTCTCTTTTTTTCCCGATGAAAAAAATTCAGCGGAAATTCCGACGGAGAAAAAAAACATGCATGCTCAAAATCAAGTCAACGCATGCTCGGAAGCATTGAACTTAATTTTTCTCGGCTCGTCGTAGTGTTGTACGTCACCGCGTTTTGGACGGTCGGAATTTGGTGTGACAGTGTGTATGCAAGGCAGCTTGAACGGAATTCCGTCAGAAAAATCCGTCTGAGTTTATCCCGACTGAAATTCCGATCGTGTGTATGGGGCATTAGGGCCGATTCACACCTATGCACCTGCAATTCAGCTTCATTTCATTTCCAATGTGTGCTGTAATGTGTTGTGATGCGATTCCTTACCATGTGTTAAGACTTTAAAAGAACTGCTGTAGTACAGCAAAAAAAAAATGGGACAGATCATATTTTAAAAATTTCTCTGAAAATCAGCGCAGAAATAATAGCAGTGATAGCAGTGAAAACACAACCATAATAACTAATCACAGTGGGCAATTCAAATTCAAAAACAAAGCCAGGAGAACAATAAGCACTCATACAACACTAAGAGGAGTATACACAAATGCTAGGAGTCTAGCTAGCAAAATAGTGGATCTGGAGCTGCTATTACACGAGGAGGACTTAGACTTTGTGGGAATAACTGAAACTTGGTTTGACAGCTCACACGATTGGCTGGCCAATATACAGGGGTATTCCTTTTATTGAAAGCACAGGGAAGGTAGAAGAGGCGAAGAGGTGTGGTTACATGTTATATTAAACAAAGTTATCAAATAGTGCATTCCATTGCGCAATAAATATAGTAAAGCGAAAATTAGACCTGGCTGGGTAAACTGTAATGTGAGTAGCCTCATTAGGAAAAAAAGTATGGCCTTTAGAAAATATAAAGGGAATGGGTCACAATCAGCATTTCTGCACTACAAGGTCAGGGCGGCTGAAAAAGATTACAGGTGTGCGCAGCCTATTGCATTAGGGTGTGCACTCCAAAGCAATAGGGCAATGGACAGTGTCGGAGAGCAGTGGACAATGTGGAAAGGGCAGAGACTGGTGTCAGTTTATTTTTTATATTGTTTTATTGTTACTTTTTTACAATTTTATAATTTTTTTTACAATATATTCAGTTTTTTTACAATATTTTTTTTTTTTCTGGAGCCCAGTGGGGGCCTAGGTGAAATATCAGGGGTCTAAACAGACCCCTGATGTCTTGCTTTTGAGACAGAGAAAAGGAACGAAGACAGAGATTCCCCAGTTCAGCTTTCTCTGCAGGGGAAACCTCCCCACACAGGGTCATTAGGGTGTGCCCAGGCACACCTGGCACACCCTGTGCGCACGCCTATGAAAGACACATAGCGGAAGAAAGTAAAAATAACCCCAATTTTTTTTAATATATATTAACAAGACAAAATTGGAGCACGTTGCACACTTAAAAGACGTACTCAGACAGGTCTGGAGTGGTGAGTGGGGTACCCCAAGGTTCTGTCTTGGGACCAATTATTTTCAACATATTCATAAATTATATAAAGGATGGTATAACTAGTTCAGTCTCATGCCTTGTACACACGATCAGAATTTCCGATGAAAAAAATCAGACGGAATTTTTTCATCTGATATTCTGCTCGTGTGTGGGCCCCATCTGACTTTTTTCCGTTTTTTTAGAAATAGAATCGTCTGTGTGGAACACCGACGGAGAAAAAAAACATGCATGCTAAGAATCGAGTCAACACATGCTCAGAAGCATTGAACTTAATTGTTCTCGGCTCGTCGTAGTGGTGTTTTACGTCACCGCGTTTTGGACAGTCGGAATTTGGTCTGACAGTGTGTATGCAAGACAGCTTGAACGAAATTCGGACGGAAAATTCAATCGAATTTTATCCCATCGGAAATACCGATCGTGTGTACAGGGCATCAGTCTTTACGGATGACACAAAGATACGCAGAGTAATAAACTTGCATCAGGACATATACATTTAGCAGAAAGACCTATATATGATAAAGGAGTGGGCAGACAAATGGTAAATGAGGTTTAATGTGGAGAAATGTAAAGTAATGAACTTGGGGTCAAAAAACATAAATGAGAAATATTCACTAGGTGGAGAACAGCTGGGAGAATCAAGGATGGAGAAGGATCTAGGGGTGCTAATAAATGACAGATTGAGCAACAGCATATCAGTGCCAAGCTGCAGGTACCAAATAGGGATGAGCCGAACACCCCCCTGTTCGCACCAGAACTTGCGAACACACCAAATGTTTGTGTGAACTTTAGAACCCTATTAAAGTCTATGGGACTCGAACATTTGAAATCTAAAGTGCTAATTTTAAAGGCTAATATGCAAGTTATTGTCCTAAAAAGTGTTTGGGGACCCGGGTCCTGTCCCAGGGGACATGTATCACTGCTCCCGAAAAAACAGCCGTTTTTAAAACTTTTTTTGCATTGATACATGTCCCCTGGGGCAGGACCAGGTCCCCAAACACTTTTTAGGACAATAACTTGCATATTAGCCTTTAAAATTAGCACTTTAGATTTCTCCCATAAACTTTAAGGCCCGGTACACACGAGCAAACATGTACGATGAAAGCGGTCCGTCGGACCGTTTTCACCGTACATGCCTGCCAGAGGGCTTCTGTACGTTGGTTGTACTAACCATCGTACAGAAGTCCGCGCGTAAACACTACGCGGGGCGTGTCCGCGTCGTCGCCGCGACGATGACGCGGCGACGTGGGCGGGCCTGCCATTTAAAGGCTTCCACGCATGCGTCGAAGTCATTCGACGCATGCGAGGGACGGCGGGCGCTCGGACATGTACGGTAGGTCTGTACTGACGACCGTACATGTCCGAGCGGGCAGGATTCCAGCGGACGGTTTTAAAACACGTCCAGGAATATTTGCCCGCTGGGAAAAGGCCCGGCGGGCAAATGTTTGCTGGAATTCGGCCCACTCGCGCCTACACATGACCGAACATGTATGCTGAAACTGTCCCGCGGACCAGTTTCAGCATACATGTTTGGTCGTGTGTACGGGGCCTTACAGGGTGTTCCGTGGCTTTTCGAATTTGCCACGAACACCCCAAATTGTTCGTTGTTCGGCGAACAGGCAATGTTCGAGTCGAACATGAGTTCGACTCGAACTCGAAGCTCATCCCTAGTACCAAAGCAGGCAGAATATTAGCATGCATAAAAAAGGGATATACTCCAGGGACAAAACTATAATTCTGCCACTTTATAAAACTGGTTAGACCTCATATGGATTTTTCCATTCAGTTCTGGTCACCAGTCCTCCAAAGGGATGTGCTGGAGAGAGTCCAAAGAAGGGCAACAAAACTAATTGGGACTGGAGGACCCTAATTATGAGGAACGGCAGCAAACACTAAGGGCCAGATCCTCAAAGAAGTTACGCTGGCGTATCTATTGATACGCCACGTAACTTCTAGTTTGCTCTGGCGTATCTTTGTTTTGTATCCACAAAACAAGATATGCCTGAAGCTGTGTTAGATCCGACTGGTGTACGTCTTAGTACGCCGTTGGATCTAAGGTGCATATTTACGCTGGCCGCTAGTTGGTGCTTCCGTCGAATTCCGCGTCGAGTATGCAAATTAGCTAGATACGCCAATCCACAAACGTACGTCCGGCCGGCGCTTTTTTTTACGTCGTTTCCGTAAGGCTTTTTTTGGCGTATAGTTACCCCTGCTATATGAGGCATACTCAATGTTAAAGCGGTAGTTCACCCCCCCCCCGACACATTTTACCATCGAGACAGGCATTGTAGCGCGAGCTACAGTATGCCTGTCCCGATTTTTTTAACCCCGTACTCACCTTGTAGTCGTCCATCGTAGATTTCGGCTCCCGCGGGGAATGGGCGTGCCTATGGAGAGGGAGGATGATTGACGGCCGGCCCTGGCACGTCACTCTCCCCGAAGACAGCCGGAGTAGGTCTCGGCTCTTCACGGCGCCTGCGCACAGGCTATGCGCACGCGTCGTGAAGACCAAGCCTATTTCGGCTATTTCCGGAGAAGCGTGACGCGCCAGAGCCGGCCGTCAATCATCCTCCGTCTCCATAGGCACGCCCATTCCCCGGTATCTTCGATGGACGACTACAAGGTGAGTATGGGGCTAAAAAAAACGGGACAGGCATACTGTAGCTCGCGCTACAATGCCTGATTTTAAGGTAAAAGAAAAAAAAAAAAATTTTCCCGTCGATAGGGTGAACCCCCGCTTTAAGTATGGCCGTCGTTCCCGCGTCGAATTTTGAATTTTTTACATTGTTTGCGTAAGTCGTTCGCGAATAGGGCTTTGCGTAGAATGACGTTCACGTCGTAACGTCACGGCTTGTTGCGGGTTCATTTCGAGCATGCACACTGGAATACCCCCACGGACGGCGCATGCGCCGTTAAAAAAAAACGTCAATTACGTCGGGTCAAGACGAATTTACATAAAACACGCCTCCATCACATCCATTTGAATTGCGCGCCCTTACGCCGCCAAAGTTACACTACGCCGCCATAACTTACGGCGCAAATTCTTTCAGGATCAGGAATTTACGCTGTAAGTTACGGCGGCGTAGTGTATCAGAGATACGCTACGCCGGACGCAACGATGCGCTCGGGTACGTGGATCTGGCCCTAAATGTATTCTCGCTGGAGATGAGACGCTTGAGAGGGGACATGATAGCGATCTACAAATATCTCAATGGGGATCCCAGCATAGGAAATAAACGTTTCAATCCTAGGGAGTGTAAAAGGACACAGGGGCACACAATGAGACTGGAGGAGAAGCGGTTTAACCTTAAACTGTGTAGGGTTCTTCACTGTTAGGGCAATAAGGATGTGGAACTCTCTCCCACAATTGGTGGTGGCTGCAGGGAGTATGGATATCTTTAAAATGCTAGTCTCATATTGAAAACGAATAGGTTACTAGAGCTACAAAAATCCTTGTAAAACAGAATACGAGGAGGTAATGTGTTGTGTCGTATTGTGATATAAGGTGTTCAGGGCAGGCATTAGAAATGTTGGGGCCCCTCGGACAGCTCCAGGCAGGGGCCCCCTGGAACAGAGAACCAGGGGGGGGGGGGTGCTGCCATCTCACTCACCTCAAACTGAAAGTGTTTTCTCTCCTCTCGCTGCGACATGAGAGGGGGGGACTACAGAAATGAATGTTTTCTCCTCTCAGCCGTGAGCTTAGAAGGGGGGGCGTCCGGGCCCCTGGGAACATTCGGGCCCCTTACAGGTCTAATGCCTGTACCCCCCTGATGGCGGCCCTGAATGTGTCCTTTTGTTTCTAAGTATGTACAGTATTGGTCACTCAATTTTTTGCGGACGATTATTGTACTGGTTAACCACTTGACCTCCGGAAGATTTTACCCCCTTCATGACCAGGCCATTTTTTTCTAGTCAGCACTGCGCTAATTTAACTGGTCATGCAACACTGTACCCAGTGACATTTTTATCATTTCATTTCACACAAATAGAGCTTTCTTTTGATGGTATTTGGTCACTACTGTTTGTTTGTTTTGTTTTTGCGATATAATGTAAAATAGATGGAAATTTTTTCAAAATTTAATAAACAATATAAAAATATAAAAAAAATATTGAAAAGAAAAATAGATGGAAAATGTTGAGAAAAAAAACCAAAACAATATTTTTCACTTTCTGCCATGAAACATATCCAATTAAAAAAAATTATTCTGCTACAGCTTTGGTAAAAAAAAAAAAAAAATCCCAATAAGTGTATATTATTTGGTTTGCGTAAAAGTGTCTGGATTTTTTATATATTTTTTGTATTACTAGTAAGTGCCCATTCACACCTAGGCGTATATACGCCTGAAGCGCGACGCCGCAGCAACCCCTGATACGCTGGAGGGGTGAGTTTACATTGTCGGCTATGGAGATGGTTCACATCTCCACGCCGAACGCCGTACGCCTGCCGCCTGAAAACAAGTCCCGGACCTTTTTTTCAGGCGGCTTTCGGCGTTCGGCCATAGCTGACAATGTTGTCACCCCTCCTGTGTATGTTACCGCGGCGTATTTTACCGCGTTTTGTCGCGGCAAAATACGCCGCGGTAACATACGTCTAGGTGTGAATGCAGCCTAATGGCGGTGATCAGTGACTGCTTTGCAAGGAATAAAAAAAAAAATCAGGAAGATCGCCTGTCAGTGTTTGGAGCTCTGTGTTGTTTACAACACAGAGCTCCCTTCCCTGAATGAAGGAGTCGATCAATGATTGATAAATGATTGTCTGGCACCTGCTGATCAGCTTGTGCTGTGACAAATAGAGCACAGCTAAGGCGGCGGCCTGCCCGCCCTGCGTGGGCCAGTCGGGAAGGGGTAAATGAAAATCGTTCATTCTGTTATCATACGAGAAAATGTCATGTTTGTCCGTAATTGTGCATGAACTGTTTTGATTGGCTCTCGAAAGCTGTGTACCAATGATCAGATTATGGGACGATCGCTCCCCAAGCGGTATTTTTCTTCCGATTTTCTCATCGTGTGTACTGGGCGTTTGGACGCAACTTTGTGTCGATCCATGGTGTGCTGGCAAATATCTACTTTATGACTTTAATCAGTTTCCAGATGGTTGTCGCTGCAGCACCCAAACTTTGAGAGCTCATCCAGGAACGTGTGCGACGGGAATATGAAGTATGTTGGTCACGCGGTTTCCGTTGCTTCAACCAATTTTCCAACGGCGGCCCTACGCACCGCTAAACACCATACTGTGACACCATGTTTTACCGCACCGGGTGACACCAACTCTAGTGACGCCATGTTTTACCGCACTGGGTGACACCAACTCTAGTGACGCCATGTTTTACCGCACTGGGTGACACCAACTCTAGTGACACCATGTTTTACCGCACCGGGTGACACCAACTCTAGTGACGCCATGTTTTACCGCACTGGGTGACACCAACTCTAGTGACGCCATGTTTTATCGCACTGGGTGACACCAACTCTAGTGACACCATGTTTTACCGCACCGGGTGACACCAACTCTAGTGACGCCATGTTTTATCGCACTGGGTGACACCAACTCTAGTGACACCATGTTTTACCGCACCGGGTGACACCAACTCTAGTGACGCCATGTTTTACCGCACCGGGTGACACCAACTCTAGTGACGCCATGTTTTACCGCACTGGGTGACACCAACTCTAGTGACGCCATGTTTTACCGCACTGGGTGACACCAACTCTAGTGACGCCACTGACGCAATCAACCGATAACCTACGGAGGGGGAAATGGATTTTGCTTGATATTTGAAGAACGCAAATTATCGTATGTCTGTTTTCATCATCTGATGGAAAAATGATCACATTTAGGAAAAAAGAAAAGTATATGAGCGCTGCCGATGGACGCAGCGCGTTCGATCGTTTTTTCACCCTGGTCAATGGACTGAGTTTGAAGGAATTTGATGGGGAAGGGAGATGATGAAAGTGATGGGATGTGAACTCTCTTGCACCCTCACTCCTCTATCCTGGGGCTCCTCTATAGAGAAGGCAGAAAGTTGTGTGTTGCTGGTGGCTGTGTACTTCCCTCTAGCGGGCCGTGTGCACATTATCAGCCCTCATTATCATGGAGCCTCCCTGGGAGGTGAGCGGCAGTGGGGCACACACGCTCTGCGGGTAACCAGATCCCCCTCCCCCCCCCATCTCTCCGGAGACAAAGGGGGGCCCGGCTCACGTCTCTCCAGCTGTTGTGAGCAGCTGCCCGCCCGGGGAAATATGCAGCAGGTGCAAGGGCAGCCAATGGGCGGCGGCGGGGCATCTATAGCCCGCCCCTCTCAGGGGAGGAGACTCCCTCCCGGCCGGCCGCTCATAATGCCCAGGGAAGAAGGAGCGGGCCAGTCAGTCAGTGTGCTGGTATTAGTTCTCCGTGAGAGGCTCGCAGTAAGCCGGGAGTGCGGGACACCCTGCGGAGCCCCTTCGTACTACCTCATAGACCCCGCACAAAGGGAAGCGCCGCCCCGCTCCTCCTCAGCTGCCGGTGTATGAGTGAGAGCGTCTCCTGAGCCCAGGGAAGGTGTGTGTGTACAGAGACACCGACATAGACACCCACAGAGACACCGAGGACCGGAGAGAGGAGGGAGCCGGACAGAGCCCCGAAGATGCACACCACCCAGAAGGACACCACCTACACCAAGATCTTCGTAGGGGGGCTTCCCTACCACACCACCGACTCCAGCCTCAGGAAGTACTTCGAGGTGTTCGGGGACATCGAGGAGGCGGTGGTCATCACCGACCGACAGACCGGCAAATCCCGGGGATATGGCTTTGTAAGTTCTCTATACCCACCCCGGCTGGGCACCGGGCACACAGGCATGGCACCTCATCCATCCTACCTTCCTGCTCATTCATTGAGGTCCCCAGGATCAAACCTGTATTATGTTATTGATTAGGATTCCCAGGGCCGTACCTTCCTAGTGATCAATGTTATACTATTGATTGGGATTCCCAGGGTCAGACATGAACAAACCTTTCCTGGATCAATTGTATACTATTGACTGGCATTCTCAGGGTCAAACCCATATTCCTGGTTATGTTATTGATTGGGATTCCCAGGGCCAGGAATTCCTGACTTTTTAGTGATCAATTATATAGTATTGATTGGGATTCCCAGGGTCAGAAATAAACATACCTTTGCTGGATCAATTGTATACTATTGATTGGCATTCTCCGGATCAAACCTATATTCCTGGTTGTTATTGATTGGGATTCCCAGGGCCAGGAATACACATACCTTCCCAGTAAACACTTGTATACTATTCATTGGGATTCGCAGGGCCAGGCATACACCTACCTTCCCAGTGATCAATTGTATACTATTGATTGGGATTCCCAGGGCCAGGCATACACCTACCTTCCCAGTGATCAATTGTATACTATTGATTGGGATTCCCAGGGCCAGGCATACACCTACCTTCCCAGTAAACAATTGTATACTATTGATTGGGATTCCCAGAAACCCAAAACCTATATTCCTGGTTATGTTCTCTATTGAGATTCTTAGGTCCAGAAATACACACACCTTACTGGTGGTCAATTTTATACTATTGATTGGGATTTCCAATATCAAACCTATATACTTGTATTTCTGGTTATGTTATTGGTTGGGACTCCCAGGGCCAGGAATAACCCTACCTTCCCAGTGATCAGTTTTATACTATTGATTGGGGTTTCTGGGATCAAACCTATATTCCTGGTTATGTTCTAGATTGCGATACATAGGGCTATACACATATACATTCCTGATGATCAATATATTTATTGATTGGAATTCTCAGTATCGCACCTATATTCCTCGTTGTTTCCCAGGGACAGAAATAAACTTACCTTCCTGTTGATCGTTATTATGCTGTTGGTTTTCCCAGGATCAAACCTATATTCCTTGTTATGTTATTGATCTGGTTTCCCATGGCCAGAAATGCATACCTTCCCAGTGATCAATTTTATACTATTGATCAGGATCAAACCCGTATTCCTGATTATATCATTAATTGGGATTCTCAGGATCAAGCACTAGTTCTGGTGATCAATTTATATCATTGATCTTCCAGGATCAAAAATATATTCTTGGTTATTATTGGGATTCCCAGGGCCACAAACATGCCTTCCCAGTGATCAATTTTATATTAAATGACATTCCCACGATATGTTGTTGATTGGGATTCCCAAGGCCAGCAATAAGCTCCTCCCTGGTAATCCATTTTTGTATTATTGATTGGGATTCTCAGTATCAGATCCTATATTTCTGGTTATTGGGATTCCCAGGGCCACAAACATACCTTCCCAGTAATCAATTTTATATTAAATGACATTCCCAGGATATGTTGTTGATTGGGATTCCCAAGGCCAGCAATAAACTCCTCCCTGGTAATCCATTTTTGTAATATTGATTGGGATTCTCAGTATCAGATCCTATATTTCTGGTGATCAATTTATATTGATATTCCCGGGATCAAACCCATTTTCCCCCAGATTCTTGATTGGAACTCCCAGGGCCAGGAATAAACATGCCTTCCTGGTCAGTTTTAAAGTACTGGGTTTGGATTTCTCAGCCTAAACTTTTTGATCCAGTTTATTATTGATTGAGATTTTCAGGATCAAATGGTTATGATTGCAATTTTCAGGATTAAACCTGCTGTGCCCGTGATCAGTTTTATATTCTTTATTGGTCCTGGGAATCCCAATCCTTAATATAACCAGTAATATAAATGTAATCTTGAGAATCCCAATCAATAATAAAATTGATCACCATAAATATATAAGGGTAAGCCTGAGAATACCAATCGTCGTGAAACCAATCAACAAGAACGCAGGTGTAAATCTGGGAATTAAAAGCAATAATAGAAAACTGATCACCAGAAAAGGAACGTGTGTTTAGTCCTGATCCTGGGTGCTCCAATCAATAGGAAGGTACGTTTGATCAGTTTTCTATTGATTGGGATTCGCAGGTTCAGAATTAAACATGCCATCCCGGGGATCAGTTAGGCTTACTCCTGCAAATTAAAACAATGTTCTTGGCGATCGGTGTTACACTATTGGCAGCTGTTGAATTGCCTATCTCCTGGTCTGTTCTCATTGGTTGGGCCCACACAGTGCAAATGTACTGCTGCGGTCAATAGCTGATCGATCGCTGTGGACAACTGAGTGTAGGAGCAGTTCATCACGCAATGCTCTGTATTTATAATGTGCAGCAATCGATAACTGTTGACCAATGGCAATTTTCTTTGCTTTCAGAGTTTAGGGGTTTTACATACGAGAATTTGAAAATTCCAATAGACAAGGAATGATCATGGGGGGGTCAATATTACAGTTGGTATCCGCTGACCTCCCAGTATTAACATAAACCACTCAGTTTACATACAACGGCATCAATGGCAGTTTTTAGTAGCATGGTGGCAGTACAAAAATTTGCCCAACTGGGCATTCTACAGTCAGATTGTATGAGGACAGACCTAAATGGCCCATTCAGTCTGTATCCCAGGGATCCTCCAACTACGGCCCTCCAGCTGTTGTAGAACTACACATCCCATGAGGCATTGTAACACACTGACATTCAGACATGACTAGGCATGATGGGACTTGTAGTTCCTGAGGGCCACAGTTTGAAGACCCCTGCTGTATCCAGTAAGACAGGCCCTTGTACTACATAGTTGATGGTGGATCTTAAGGGGATTGTGCAATCAGATTGTCAAGTGTGTGGTCTTGTGCTGGCTATGCATTATACAATTTCCATTAGATCAGGGATATGTAATTGGCAGACCTCCAGCTGTTGCAGAACTACAAGTCCCATGAGGCATAGCAAGACTCTGACAGCCACAAGCATAGGCATGATGGGACTTGTAGTTTTGCAACAGCTGGAGGTCCGCTTATTGCGCATCTCTGCATTGGATTTACCTTGAATTATGTAGTGCAAAGGCCTGCTTATTGAAAAGCTATATTGTATGGTAAATCCTAAAGGAAAATTGTATAATGTATGGCCAGCCTTGGCCTGACACACAGGTTTATTTATTTTTTGCAGCAACTCCCCTCACTTTGTTAGTAAATTGTCCCCTGAGAAACTCCTAATTTTCTATAGTAATGGAAACCTTGTAGAGGTTCAGTGATCCTAGATGCATCAGCATTTTGTCTCGGTAGCAAAATCTGTAGAACAAAAATTGGCTTTTCTATGCGATATTGCAATCTCTATGGTTGGCTACAATTTCAGAGAGGGCTTTATATTCCAGGGCTGTAGTAAATTGCGAGTGTCTTTAGCGAATAATTCGCAGGCATTGGTGATTTGTAGCAGCGTAAAAACTTTGCCTGTGTGTCCGCAGCCTTGCTCAGCAGATCGTTCCCTACTGTTCAGCGGTAAACCATGCGTGATTGCTTCCAACTTGATAATCCAAATAGAAACGGAGTAACTACAACACTAATAGTTGCGTCTGTCTCCTGTGGAATTCTGGAAGGGATATGAAGTCGGGCTGCAAGGGTTAAATCTTGCGGTTTACCTATTATCAGCTGCTGTTGTTCCTGTAGTTGCATGGACACCAGGGTCATGTGATGGCTTTCAGATCTTTGATGCTAAATCAGGTAGGGCTGCAGAGCTGTTAAAGCAGGTGGAAGAGTCTTGTGAACAGCCCCGGGTCAAACGGAAACTAATTGTGGATATGGAAAGTAGCCCCCACCTACTTTACCTACAGCCCTGGCAATGCAGCCAACAATGGCAAGGAAACGCCCTCCCTAGATCCAGCCTGTGCCCTCCAGCATTGGAGGGAGGGTTCACCTCCAATCACGGTTTAATAATCTCACTATAGGCAGGTACTGTCTGTTTCCTAATCATGACTGACACCACCATCATCTTAGAATTGCTGAATTCTCTGTAGCATGGTCAGGTTTCCATTGTCCTGAGATGTCATTAACTGTTTGGCAGCTTCTAAATGGCTTTGGTGTGTCATAAAATCTGATTTAAATCTTCATAGTAAAGGTCTGTATGTCGCACTTAACAATCATATCGTTCTACTTTCTTATGATCGGCTTTCTGTCCACATTGATCAGAATAATTTCAGAGAAATTGAACATGGTGAGGGAAATGTTATCAAAACTAGAGCAGCGGGGCATAGTAACGAAATGGCTTTCATTTTAAAAGTTTTAAAGTCTCCATGTTTTTCACCTTAATGCAGGGATCCTCAAACTACGGCCCTCCAGCTGTTGCAGAACTACACATCCCATGAAGCATTGTAAAACTGTGACATTCAGACATGACTAGGCATGATGGGAATTGTAGTTCCTGAACAACTGGAGGGCCGTAGTTTGAAGACCCATGCATTAAGGTGAAAAATCTTCTGTGTTGCAGCTGCCCACAGAGCAACCCCCCCTTTTTTTTTTTCTTACCTGAGCCCGTCCGTTCCAGTGACTCCAGCCACTGTTTCTGTCCTCATTGGATAGATTGATAGCAGCAGGTGCCGTTGGCTCTCGCTGCTGTCAATAAAAAAAAAAAACTGAGATGAGGGCAGGGCTGAGTCCTGCTGTCTGTGTCAATGAATGCAGCAGCAGGACTCATTATGTTAATAACATGTTATACCTAACTGCTCTGTGCAAGGGTGTGTCTTGCAAGCGTGCCAGCACAGTTGCCCCTTGGAAAGCGGCTCTCTGTGGGGGCACCAGATGAGGAGTGCCCCGGCGGAACTCCTGGCTCCTTCACCAGGTGCCCCCACGGAGAGCCGCTTTACTAAGGGGCACTCCTTCATCTGGTGCCCCCACGGAGAGCCGCTTTCCAAGGGGCAACTGTGCTGGCACGCTTGCAAGACCTGCTGCGTCCATTGACACAGCAGGACTCGCCCTTGCACAGAGCAGTTGGGTATAACAAAAAACCTTACAATCACTTTAAGGCACGGCTCACACTAGTGTTGACAGACATCGCATGTGATTTGCTCAGTTTTGCTGTGCAGATCACATGCAATGTCTATGCAATGCAAATTCAACCATACAAATCACATTCGCACCAAAATGGCGCAGGACCCTTTTTTGGTCCGCACTGGAATCTGATTGCATGGGTGTGAACACGCTTGCAATCTGATTCATGTACCATTTGACAGTTGGCACTGCAATTTGTGAACCGATCTGGGGGTATCACTTCCATTATATTGATACCCGCAGAGGGCAGTGTGACCTGCGATGCGGGAACCCGCAAAGGAATCGCGCTGGTTCCCACATCGCATATGTGTGAAGCGGGACTATCTGAGGAAGCTGATTGGGTGCCATGAGCAGCTTGCCTTCTCCAGGTTTGATGAATTCCCCCTCTATTGCTGTTTGAGAACTTGGTTTCAACTATATTGTCCAATTGTGTGAGGAATTGGTCTGATTGTGCACAGCCATCCTAAGAGAGCCCTTCTCCACTGACCACCAATTTTGGGCACATTTTTTCAGTTTCCTTTCTATTTTTATATTGCTGTAAACCTGTCGGAGCCGCTCAGGATGTCTTGCACATTCCCTTTTCCTATTAATCTTGTACATCAGCCTACTGTTGGTACTAATGTACAGTAGATATAGTAATTATTAGCAGAGGTTCCCTAAAACTTGAAAGTTGGTTATTTTAGGGGTTTCTCCTTTTTAAAAAAGCTGATAAATGCTGCTCTAACTTCAGTCCCACCCAAGAGCCTTCTAATGAATATGCAAGCCTGTGCTGTTTATACAAGTCATATGGTTGTCATGTTTCTGCTGTCTCTTGATAAAAGGCCTGTAGATAACATGTGAAAAGCGTCTGCTAAAGTGAAACTGCAAGTGTACTTGAAAGGTCGTTTTCCTCGTATGACTCATTTTTGGCAAAGTCATTCTTTGAGTTGCATCCATAATAAGCATTCGAGCTCCATAAGGCTTAAGATAATATAAGCAGTTTATTATAACAAATACTTGGAAATGCTAATTACTAGCTTTTTATATGGATGTGGAATAATCTACCATTTAGATGGTGTGTTGTGTTTTTTTTTTTTTCTTGTGTTGTAATTCAGAATTTTTATGTTCTAGGTTACAATGGCTGACAGAGCTGCCGCAGAAAGGGCATGTAAAGATCCAAATCCAATAATTGATGGGAGGAAGGCTAATGTGAACCTTGCATACCTGGGAGCCAAGCCCCGCATAATGCAGCCAGGTATGGGGATTTTCTATACATTTTAAAACTGGCCACACAGGTTACCAATGATTGTGTAATGTTTACTTCTGGCTACTTTGTGGTGTAAAGCAGGGCTGGACAAATGCCAGGAGCCAGGCAGCCAATGCTCCCTAAATATTACAGCTGGCACCTAACTTGAGGTTTTGGAGTTGGCTGCTGGACTGGACAAATCGCTCCTGAATTCCATTTTTAATATGTTCATTAATGGTGTTGGGGTTTATCTGATTGGACATACACTGATCATCCATAACTTTAGCAAGCCACCTAATATTGAATAGATCCCCCTTTTTGCTGCCAAAACAGCATTGACCGGTCAAGGCATGGACTCCACTAGACCTCCGAAGGTATGCTGTGTGGTATCTGGCATCAAGTCCTAAGATCCTTTAAGTCCTGAAAACTGCAAGGTGGAACCTCTTGTGGCTCAGACTTGTTATTCCAGCATGTCCCACAAATGTTTGGATTGAGATGTGCAGGCCAGGTCAACTTCCTCAAACTCTGTGTTCCTCAAACCATTCTTGAATAATTTTTGCAGGGAGTGTTCTACTAAAAATAGTTTCCATGATGGTTATACTTGGTCAGCAATAGGGTTTAGGTAGGTGGTACTTGTCAAAATAGTATACACATGAATGGCAGGACCCAAGACCATTGCCCAAAGCCTCTGCTGGCTTGCCTTTTTACCATGGTGCATCCTGGTTCTATCTTCCCCTGGGTAAGCAACACACACCTGGCAATCCACATTTTGTAAAAAAAGAAAATGATTCATCAGACCAGGCCTCTTTCCATGGCTCTGAGGTTCAGTTCTGATGCTCGCATGCCCGTTCTAGGCACACTTGGCTGTGGACACGCGTTAGGATGGGCAGTCTTACTGGCTATGCAGCCCCATACACAACAACCTGTGATGCACTGTATGTTCTGGCACCTTTCTATCAGAACCAGCATTAACTTTTTCAGCAAACTGAGCTTCAGTAGCTCTTCTATTGGCATGGACTAAACAGGCCAGCCTCTGCTCCCAGCTTTCATCAATTAGTTTTTGCCGGTCTGCCAGTTATCTTTCCTTTGCCCACTTTTGGCCATTACCTTGGCTCGCTCAGATCTTTACACTTGCCCATAATTTTTTTTATTCTCCTTTCAACACCAACTTTTGGAGAAACATGTTAACTGGTTGCCTACTGTATCCCACCCACTTTAAAATCCTATTGTAACAAGGTGATCAATGTTGTTCACTTGTCGGTTGTCATAAAGATATGACTGATCAGTGTAAAGTTTAAAGCGGCTGTCCGCTGAAAAACAAATATTAAAAGTCAGCAGCTACAAATACTGCAGCTGCTGACTTTTAATATCGGCACTTTTGCCTGTTCTGGAGTCCAGCGCTGTCCGCAGCAGAGGACGAGCGATCGCTCGTCACTCTGCTGCTCCCACCGCCATGCTTGGTGAGGGAACCAGGAAGTGAAGTGCTCCGGTTCCCTACTGCGCGAGTCACGCTGCGCCTGCTGATTGGCTCCCGCTGTGCTCTGGGAGCCAAGTGTTCCCAGAACACAACGGGAGGTGACGTCCTGCCCGCAGACTGTGGCCGGAGATGGGTGCAAATACCTGTCTTTAGACAGGTATCTGCACCCCCCTCCCCCTGAAAGGTGTCCAAATGTGACACCGGAGGGGGGGAGGGTTCCAATCAGCGGGAGTTCCACTTTGGGGTGGAGCTCCGCTTTAATCATGGAAGCCTTCATACTACAGAGTGGTTGGTAAATGAAGAGGATTACCATAAGTGCCCGTTCACACTACCGCGACTTGGGATCCGACTTGTGTCGCCCGACATGAGAAATTCTATTGAAGTAAATGAGAGCGGTCTTAATGTACATTACTGAAGTCGCTCCGACTTCAGAAAAGGTTCATGTACTTCTTCAAGGCGACTTGTACCCATAGATTTCAATGGAAGTTGCCTCCAATGTCTGATCACTGTCTAAACTGAAGCAACTTGACAGGAAGAGGAAATGTTTTTCTCAGGCAAACCCCCTACCTCCCACAGAGCTGATTATTTGATTGGCCACAGCCAAAGTTGCCTTTTTCTGGAGACGACTTGAAGTCTCGTAAGTCGCACTGGAAGTTGTGTGAACCGGCACTAAAGAGCCATTAAATGGGATTGTATGGTCCATCTGTAGTGTGGCTATTTTACTAATAAAATAAACAAAAAACTTGTTTGATGCATATATTGTACATATAATAACTGTCATATGTTTCTCTAGGTTTTGCATTTGGGGTTCAGCAGATTCACCCAGCACTTATTCAGAGGCCTTTTGGGTAAGTCATTATCGTGTGGGTTTTTTTTTTTTTTTATTGTCACCAAATACTTGAGCATGGAAAAAACACAAGATGACACTGCCTATGACGTTTTGTCTAAGTAATATAAACTGGCCTTGTAGGTAATATACTGGATCTGCCCCTCTCGTCAGTATGTAAAAATGCCACCTGCAGAGTGCTGGAACATCGGCTGCAACATTACTTCACTTTTTTTACTCAAAAACCTCTTGCTACTAACTTTTCTTCAATGTAACCGATAATTTTTTATTTATTATTTCTCAGTATATAATGCCCTCTCTGTGGGTAAACTCATTAGTTGTTCCCAGCCAACTTTAAGAAGTCAAAGGGTCTTTTCCTGTATAAGGACACCTATTGGACCCCCGGGCACACCAGTCATTTCCAGTGTCACTCAATGTTATCTATTTCTTTCTAATCTGACAGGGGTCGTTGACAGTTAAGATAACTGACAAGAATTTGATGATAAGAAATGGAATAGTTCTATTTGGAATTAAACTGTGTTACCAGTAGACTCAGAAAACAAGCTAAATGGTGATTAAAGATGCATGTATGTTGGTTGGTTGGTTTTCTTTTAAAGTGTACATTTTATAGCTCCTAGTTTTGTGTGCCTTTTTAATGATGGCAATGAAGTGGTTTTCACAGCTAAACTGTGTGTCCCCTTTTCTTTTTTTTTTCTTCCAGCCCTAGAGAATATTGTGTTTTTTGAGGGGGTTGGGAGGGAGCCTTGACTTGTGTTATTTGTTGAGGAGTGTTGGTTTTGCTATGAGTAGCCAAGGGCCCCTTTTGGCTCCTGCTTCAAAGTTGCAGCTTGTGACTTTTTTTTTTTTTTTTTTTAACCGTATTGTAGTGATTTGATATTTCTTGGTGTGACATTTTACTTTTGAACTATTCAGCTTGCATGCAACACTTTTTTTGTTTGGTTCTTTTTATTAACCCATGTGTTCATTGGGCTTTCTAATTTTTGTTTTCTTGTGAGCCAACAATTTCTGTATTGGTGTATAAACATTCTAGCCGATCTTTCGAGGAAATAATGCAGGCCACACATAAAGCAAATTTCTTTCCTGCAACCATGGGTTGCAGGAAAGATTCACTTGCTCGTCCCATCAATACAAATAGTGCCGACAAGGGAATCCGTCCTGCTGAGCCATTGTATTCTCTCGGCAGGGGAACTATGATTATTATATACCAGCCGCTAGAGATAATCAAATGTAAAATCTGTCAGGCTGGTTGTACCCATGTTGATCGCTTTTTGATGAACTTGGTACATTAAGCCTGCCCATACAGGATTTGAATGGTCTAGTGTGTGTGTGTGTGTGTGTGTGTGTGTGTGTGTGTGTGTGTCAGTCATAAATGACATGAAGTAACTATATGGCAGTCACTTTATAAAAAAAAAAGCACAATTTTAATCTGTTAACTTCCTCATAGTGCCCATATAAGTTGATTTTGTTTTTATACTCAGCAGACAGGACCAGTGATTCATTCCGAATGGGCTCTGGTTTGACTTGTAATACCACCATACGCTTAGTCTATTGTTATGATTGGTATAAGTGACAAATCAAGTATTTATATTCCGAACAGTGATCTCTTATCTAGGTTACATGCTTGACTTCTGTGACCACTCAGTCTTTCCTTTGGCCATATAAAGACATTTTACACTCTCAGCCCCTTCTCATATGGCAGTTCAAAAATAGCTCAAATGCAGCTTACCCTGTCAATCAGAGTGGAGCAGGAGTTGGGCAAAGTGTATTTAAAGGATCACAGAGTATAGTTTTATAATTCTGGCAAGGGAATGCCCTCTCATGGTTTTCAATATCAAGTGGTTTATTTTCTGGTGACAAGTGCTGCTTTGCCCTGAGTTAACTCTGTAAATCCTGAAATCTATAGAGTTGTATACATACAAAGAATTTTTATATAAAAAGGTATAGGGGGGGACGGTATCTGACAGGCTGACACAAATCTATTGACAGCTGACCTCAGTAATGTTCATCAGAAGCCCCACATGTAGCAGTAAATCCATTCAAATATCACCTACATGTCTTATCTGAGAAGAACTACACTTATAGCTGTGATTTTTAGTGAAGAATATATACCTCAATTGTGCTGCACTAAAGTCAATAGGTTTGCATCAAACTATTCCATAAGTATGCATTTGTATGTAGATCTTTCAATAAGACTTGCGTCAAATATGTAGATTTAGGCCCGGTTTCCACTAGTGCGACTTGTCATGTGACTTGGGCCTGCAAAGTCGCATGACAAGCTGTACACCATGATTTTCAATGAGTACCATTCATATCTGTGTGACTTCAAAGTGGTCCCTGCACTACTTTGATGCGACTTGAGCTCCATAGACCTCAAAAATATACACAGGCATTGCTTCAGTCGGGCAACTTTGGGGTTGCAATAGTGGAAACCTAGCCTTACACCACTAAGAACTAGAAAGCTATTGTAGCAATTATGAAAAAAAACTAAAATGGTTTTGTGTGTAGTGGTCTGGAACCCTACAGTTGGCATCCAGGGGTGCATATCAGTCCTGACAGGATTTTGTCATCAATTTGTATAGGCTTCCTGATTGAAAATACCTGCCACAGAAATATGGTGGTCTTGGTGGCCTTGATTAGCTGCAAACATTATCCCTTTATAGAACTTATTTATTTTTCTGATGGACACCGCAACGGTCCTGAGGAGCTGTGTGTTCGGCCTAGTCCGCGGCATGCAACCCTTTCCCAGGATTCAGCCTAGTCTGCGGAGCATCGGTCAAAATCTGAATTGATTTGACCTCCCAACTCGATTCAAAATTTTTTTTTTTATTTTTTCCCCTCCCAACCTCGCTCTGTAGCCTTTTTTTCTTTACATCTGTTCAAAGTGCTACATTTTTATAAAGCTTGTCTGAGTTGGGAAAAGTGTGGGGGCGCAGAGCTAGTTGGAGGGAAAGGACCCCCCCCCCCCACAGGAAAAGTTGAGTCTTTTTAATTCTTTTTTTTTTTTTTTTTTTTTTTTTTTTGTGTCAGGGAAACTTGTCAGACGTGACTTATGCAGATGGCAACAGACAAATATAATACTTGGTGCTCTTAATTGAGACAATTGCACACTGTAGGGGGGACGGATATGCTTTGTTCATATTTCATGTCTGAGGTTTACAACCACGTTAAGTTAAGCTGGTATCAAGATTGTGGCCCATACATATGTATATAGGTAAAGCTGGCAATACAGAACGTGCCTGCCTTGAGCTTCTTCTGAATGAACAATCGACTTGTCTAACGGCACAGTGGGGCAGAGCCATACACTGCTCAAACCAGTCAGACTACAAATATGTGGATCTATTTTACTTGAATGCATACTTGATACTTGCTAGTATTATATGCACCCCATGCCCTACAAAACCCAAAGCAATTCAGATCTTGGGCAGGGAGTGGCGCTTTGGCTGGCCCAGCAATTCCTAATTAAACCTTTAAAAAAAAAAAGAGAGAAAATTGGGTGACTAAAAGTTTTAAGAACTCTTCTTTAACTTTGAAGGGTAATTAGAGAAAAAATATTAATCGAGCCGTAATTTCAGTTTTAAGTAGTAGACTCAGCTGGGCACAAGCAGCTTGGGGTGTGTGTCTGTGGTCGGGTTTATTTTTTATTTTTTTCATTGTTATACTAAATTGGCCTAAGATGGGTCAACTGATGCAGAATTGGAGCCTATAGGCATTTTTAGGAGGGAAATAAAATGTAAATTGTAAAACTTTAGCAAAGACAAAAGCGATACTTTTATGTACATTTTTACCTTGCTTTTTGGGATTTCTCTAAGGCCCCTTTCACATTGGAGCAGGAGCCACGGTGGCGGTATTTTTAGCGGCGTTATACCGCCGGGATTGCCGCGGGAATCGGCCACTACCGGTGCGGTATTAACCCCCGCTAGCGGCCGATAAAGGGTTAATACCGCCCGCAATGTGCCTCGGTTTCCCATTGTTATAAATGGGAAGGAGCGGTATACATGCCGCTCCTCTCACCGCTCCAAAGAGGCTGCTGACAGGACATTTTTTTTTTCTCTCCCGCCAGCGCATCGCCTCAGTGTGAAAGCCCTCGGGCTTTCACATTGAGTAGGCAGTGAAGGAGTTTTTCAGGTGGTATAGCCGCGCTATTTTTAGCTCTGTACCGCCTGAAAAACTCCTCCGTGTGAAAGGGGTCTTGCCCTGATGTAACACAATGTTCCAGTCTCCCAGACATGATAGTTTTACAAGGGTGGAGTGCTAAATGGGAACTTCAATCATCTGGAATGATGTTTGGTGACTGTTTTGAGAAACCCTAAATTTGTGTAATGCACAATGAAATTCCACCATGGCTCCCTATGGAAAGGTTGTGTGGGGCGTGGTTTATTTATTTTTTTCTCCGAATCGACTGCATATATTTAAGCCAGTAAATATATTTATTTTATGCATTCAACTACATAGGTGTTTTTGTCTAACCCTAGGTTTCTATAGTTCCCCTCACAAATGCTCCTATTACTTATTTGTCTGAGAAGTAGACCAGCTGAATCGAAACTGGATGTTTAGTTGACGGGTATTTAATTCGACCTTTACATCTTTGTAACCGTGTGATGCACACATATTTTAAACCTTATGCTATGGAGTGTGGCATAGCATCTGGAAAGCTTCAACACTACAGCATTTTAAATGTTTTCTGCACCGTTTTGAATGTGTGACTCTGCTGTGTCTTCCACCACTTTAAGTTTTTTTTTTTTCGCCTGCAATTTTTATTTTATTTTTGGTTTTTATTTAAGGGTGACTAAGGTTGCAGAGATTAATGTGTGCTGAGTCTGAGTACTTCTGGTAGGGTTGCCACGATAACTAGCTAGATGTGAATAAATATTGACAACACTTAAACCTTTCTTCACCTTTTTGGACAGATCTACTATCTCAAACGACTTTTAGAGGCGCAGATAGTCTAATTTTGTTAAACATCTAAATTCTCAATGGCTTTTATTTAAAGGGGGGGAACCCAGATGCAATTTTCTTTTTTGACACACTGAAAGTGAGTATTTTTGTTTCCAGTTGTAGAAATTGTAAATCTTTCTATTGTGGCAACCCTATGCACATAACAACTAAATTAGATTTTGGGTTAATTGATGAACACATGGTGAAGTTTTTATTGTATTAACCCTTGCATTTGGTTTTACTAAAGTGTCCTTTCTCTTTGGTCCTTCAGGATTCCTGCACATTACGTGTACCCTCATGCTTTTATGCAACCAGGAATGGTAATTCCACATGTGCAACCTACAGCTGCCACATCTACAAGTCCATACATTGACTACACAGGAGCTGCCTATGCCCAGTATTCTGCTGCTGCCGCCGCCGCTGCTGCTGCCTACGATCAATACCCCTATGCGGCTTCTCCAGCTGCCACAGGATACATGACCACCGCAGGCTATGGCTATGCAGTTCAGCAGCCACTTACCGCTGCAGCTCCAGGAACTGCTGCAGCAGCTGCTGCCGCCTTTGGCCAATATCAGCCACAACAGCTGCAAGCTGACCGAATGCAGTAGCACTTAGTCTTTTGAAGAAGTTCTCAACAAATATTATTTTTTTCTTTGTTTTCAGCCTTCCAGTTTCTATAGATGAGACCATATCAAACTTTTGGCTCTATGGCTTTAAGGAGAAATGAACTTCTTTTGGAGAGAGAAATAACAGTATTCCAGCTTCTGTATGTAGTATGCATCCAGCTTACTTTTAGGAGGTGTGTTTTTCAGGCATTAAGGAACTCCTGTGGTTTGTTTTCCTGAAAAGATGTCAGAATTTATAAACTATACAGAATATATTTTTACATCAGGAAAAAACTGCCTTTTATTAATCTGAGAAAAAAAATATATATATTTTTCCTCCTTTTACAAATGTTTGAACCAGGGAAATATCAATCAGCAATATGTAGCCTGTACAAAGCAAAGTGTTCAAAGCACAAAATGCACATAACGCTCACACTGACCAACTGAATTGTGTAGGTGAGAAAAGTGCAGTTAGCATCGATGCGTTGGAGGCACATGGCCGACTGGTCACATGACGATGGATAGGCACCAAAGCTATTTTCTCATCTTTCCTCTATATAAGTGGAACTATGGAACAAGTGATGTGGAATGAACGGGTGCAACAGCTGTACAGACAATCAATAACAGGCCGTTCTGGAGAGAACACATCACTTGTGCGTATTTGATGAGCTTGTCACATTCTAATCCCTCTCCCCATCCTGTTTCGCTTTTGGGAAACTCTAACTGCTGGTGTCAGCTATTCTGATTCTGAAATGGGATCAGCCCCTTACTACCACAGTCTTCTATTTATTACACCTATTCATAGCTTGTGAACGACAACAGGAAGATACTTGCAGAGGTGTTAACCCTTTTTTTAAGAACTGCATTTTTTTTTTTTAAGAAAGAAAAGAGGTCCCCATGTTTCTGAGTTGTAGGTGATATTTTTTTTTTTTCCTCTTCTGTTAAAAGTATTTAAACAAAAGTATTTATAAGTTGGGTACAACTTTTCAGTTGCAGTTCTTAAAGGGTTACATTTAAAACAAATGGATTGTACTGTGCCTTACTTGTAATGTTTATTGAAAGAAAGGTATTTATTTATTTTGATAGTTTTACTATGGCGCGCACTAAAGAAGGGAACTTTAGATGCGTTAAAGACCTTATGTATTCATCTCATGGTATAAATTATTTAAGTAAGTTTAGATGTAGTAAATATCAATCTATTCAACTGAAAGTTGATTTGGATTTATTTAAATTCTGAATGTGCACTGTTTAATAATATACCTACCATAACACTTTAGGATTTTACATGACATAAGTAATTTTTTTTTTTTTTTTTTTTTGCCCATTCAATGAAGACCTCTTTAAGCAGTATATTATACATTTCATTTGTATGTAGGATATTGTCAATTTTTTTATTTTTTTTTCTTTAATAGAAAAGTGCTGCTTTATACAGTGACTTGTAAAACTGCAATACTTGGCAATTTTTATTCTTGACTTAAACATGAATATTTTACACTGTAATGGGTTTTTATACTTGAACTATTTCATACAAGGGAAGAAGACAGCATTTTATGGACATTTGTCTAAATGTCACTGGATTTCTTTTTAAAGTATTCAGAATACTAGCCAGTGTTATGTAACTGTAGACAAGAATCTCCATGCATATTATTTATTCATTATGTTGCTTTATAACAGTTAAGATCTATTAATTTCACTTGTATTAAATACAATAAAAAATCTTTGTTGCATTGTTTGTTTTTAGTGTTAGCTTGCCTATGTTTCCAGATTCATACACCCTGATTTTGGAAGCCTATTCGTTAAACGACTGATTTAAAAGTCGCCTAATATGTTGGTTCATTTATGAAAGGCAAATTGACAACTTTGCAAGTGCAATTGTACTTTGGATGTGGAAAATACCCTTGCAATCGTGTGGGGTTTTTTTTTTGTTTTTTTTTCTCTTCCTCTTGACTTGATTGTGGATTTTCTTTCGAAGTGGTGGTTCACTAAGCTCTGGGGAAAATTTCCTTGCCGATTTTTGTAATTTCACTTTGCAAAGTGAACAGTGTAATTTAGTAAATCGATCCCACTGAGTGGAGGATCACTTCAGTGATCCAATCGTGTGGTGAGGGTTTCGTGTGGATCTATTTTTTTTTTTGGGGGGGGGGGCTTGCACATGGGTAGACCAAGCTTTTGTTTGGCAATATTTCCCTAAAACTTGTTTAGTTTTCCTTTCTAATGGAAAAGGGGATACTATTGTATGTCCCAATAATGATGCTTTAATTGTTTCTGAAACAAAATTAGTTTAAAACTTTAAGGTTTTTTTTTTTTGGGGTTGTGATTCTGGGAGAACGTACAAAGACTTTACAAAAGGGAGGTAAAAATGAGAAGTTATCAATTAATATGGCTGGTTGGGGTTCAATGGGAATATACTTTATTTAATAAATCACTTTGTAAGGTTTCTTCAGGTGATGTCAAAAGTTTTCTTGGTGTAATATGTTGAGTTAGTAACAGGGTCCTATACAGGTCTAGGACTGTAGTCCATGGTGGGCAAAGCATATAGAATCCGTCATTGTGGACAGGTAAAATGGGGCCACCTTGTATCTTTTTGTGTTAATGTACAAAACGGTGCTATGTTTGGAAAGCGTTCATTTCGGTGTTAACTTTTCAATCTTTCACGCTAAAATTCAAACTCAGGTCAGTCTTGCCTGGGTGACAAAGTGTTTACATCACTAGTTGCACACTTAATGGCACGTCCACCTTGAGCCCTAAGATACCGAGTAGTGTGCTGAACATGCTATCTTCAGCGCTGTACGGCATAAGTAGCCCACAGGAGAATACCCTTTTATAGCTGTGGTGGGGGACTACATAGTTGGTCAGGCTGAAAAAAAGACACAAGTCCATCCAGTTCAACCACAAAAAAATAAACAAACAAAATAAACAGTACAATCCCATACACCCAACTCTATACCCACAGTTGATCCAGAGGAAGGCAAAAAACCCCAGCAGAGCATGATCCAATTTGCTACAGCAGGGGAAAAAATTCCTTCCTGATCCCCCGAGAGGCAATCGGATTTACCCTGGATCAACTTTACATACAAATCTTAGTACTCAGTTATTTTATGTACATTTAGGAAAGTATCCAGGCCTTTCCTAAAGCAATCTACTGAGCTGGCCAGAACCACCTCTGGAGGGAGTCTGTTCCACATTTTCACAGCTCTTACTGTGAAAAAACCTTTCTGTATTTGGAGGTGAAATCTCTTTTCCTCTAGACGTAAAGAGTGCCCTCTTGTCCTCAGTGTTGACCGTAAAGTGAATAACTCAACACCAAGTCCACTGTATGGACCTCTTATATATTTGTACATGTTGATCATATCCCCCCTTATTCTCCTCTTAAGAGTGAATAAATTCAGTTCCTCTAATCTTTCCTCATAGCTGAGCTCCTCCATGCCTCTTATCAGTTTGGTTGCCCTTGCACTTTATCCAGTTCCCTGATATCCTTTTTGAGAACTGGTGCCCAAAACTGAACTGCATATTCCAGATGAGGTCTTACTAATTTGTACAGGGGCAAAATTATATCTCTGTCTCTGGAGTCCATACCTCTCTTAATACAAGAAAGGACTTTGCTTGCTTTGGAAACCGCAGCTTGGCATTGCATGTTATTATTGAGCTTATGATCTACCAAGACTCCCAGATCCTTCATTACAGATCCCCCCAGTTGTACTCCCCCCTAGCATGTATGATGCATGCATATTCTTAGTCCCTAAGTGCATAACTTTACATTTATCAACATTAAACCTCATCTGCCACTCAGTCGCCCAATTAGACAGAGCATTGAGGTCGGCTTGTAAATTGGTGACATCCTGCAAGGACGTTATTCCACTGCATAGCTTGGTGTCATCTGCAAAGACAGAAATGTTACTTTTGATCTCAGACCCAATATCATTTATATATATATTGAAAAGTAAGGGTCCCAGCACTGAACCTTGGGGTACACAACTAGGTGAAGGGGAGCCAAGGCTAAACAGCCATTTGCTCTGCTGAAGGCCCACACAATCGTCAAACTTGTATTGAAGTGTCCCTTGCACCCGAGCAGGGACCTGTTTTTAACGCCACACTGCATATAATTCTAGCTCTATTTCAGGCATGCAACAAGTGGCCTACTTGCCTGTAAGATAGGGCCTTAATGCAGCCATCTTTGTCCAGGGCTCAGAAATGCCCCTCGTGTTTTAGTCCCATTTCTCCACTGTAGTTGGACCCTGATATGCTGGTTCTAGAGGGCTCTGAATCTGGGCAGAATAAAGAGAATGTTGAGGCAGTGTTGGAGGAAGCTGCAGATGTCACGCCCTCACATTAAAGAGGGAGCTTTACAAAACTCTAGCATTGAAAAGCTCACTACCTATGTTCCCTAAAGCCTTGGCATAGTGCAGGTTGACAGTCGGCCTTCTCACCACACCCCCCCTTATGCAGAAAGAAACCCACAAACTTGTTCATTAACGGATGGAATGTGCAGTCTGCGATTGAGTCACGTCTGGAAGGGTTTTCACCCCCTTCCAAAAAAAATATTTTCTGAACACTATCCATTGGAAATGTTTGCAAAAAAGTGGGCCAAACATCTTGTATGTACTGAAGATGTTCTTTTAAAGATTCTACTTGCAGAAAATTTGAGGTGCTCCTAAAGGTTCCTTTTAACCTGGCAAGTAGCACTTGCTGCTATTGTATGTCAAGCTGCAGCTAACTGGACTAGGGCAATATATGACCAACATAATCATGTGGTTGAAGAGCTTTTACAACAACGATCTATCCCAATCCATAATGTTCAGGTGCTAAACTACGACAGCGCATATCTTGCAAAAATGTCCTTGATGGTGGTTTTACCCCAGTAGCTACACAGTAAAAGCCTCAGGTGTGGTGTAAAGTGAGTCTTTAATCCAGATTGCAAGTACTTGGGGTTGGTACTCTTTTATAGCATGCAATGCCATGGTATTTGGTGTGCAAGTTCCAGACTTGTTGTAAAAACACAACTTCTGTTTTTTTTTCTTTTTTTTTTTTTTTATTGCTTTGGAACACATATCTAGAATGGTGCTAATTTTCTGGCTAAAAGCTTGGACAGCAGAAGCTGCCTGTAAGATTCCTAACATGTATGCCCTTTCAAGATAGACATTTTTTTTTTTTTCATCAAAAAAATCTCACTGGGGTTGGATCATCTTGCTTACTCGAAGGTGACAAAACACCCCTAGCTTCTCTAAATGCAGAGCATCTCTAGGGGAGTCTTAAGTGCTTACTGGGGATAATATTGACATGGTCGAGCAAATAAAAGTGAATCCACTGCCACCTGATGGCTTGCACACAAGGGTCCTTTCTAAGCCATTCATTTTTTTTTTAGAGGTTCTTTGACTGGCATGATACCACTGGATTGGTGGAAGGCAAAGGTGGTGCCTACATTTTAAAAAAATGGATCAAAGTCTTTAGCAAGTAACTGCAGATCAGTTAGTTTAACGTCCTATAATCGGAAAGCTATTTGGTTTAATAAGACTACAGAGTTTTTGCTATATTGTAAACATTAATCAGCATGGATTCATGAATTACTGAAATTGTCAAACAAATCTAATTCCTTTTTATGATGCAAACACTTCAACAAAGGAGTGACTGCGGACATGGTATACTTGGTTTTTGCCAAAGTGTTTGATACATTTGATAGGAGAGAGGAGGTGGTGGCACAGCTTAAGGGCAGCACACCGACTACATCACAACGCAGAGCTACGCATGTGCAGGGCGCTGCTGTCTCTCAGCGTTATTCCAAAAGTTCTTTGGTGTGGGCCTTTTTTGAGACGAGTGCATCAGATCGCTTCGCTGCTATTTGCAACATATGTCTCAAGCGTATCTCGCATGGCCAAAACATCACCCGCTTGGGCACCACATGCTTGACCAGACATATGTCGACCTGCCATGCAGTTCATTGGCAAGCGTACCTCAAAGACCCACACCAAAGAACAAAGCAGACCTCCCCTTGCTCCTCATCAGCTGGGATCTCCAACCCCACTATACCCTCAGTCCTCTCTGAAGCCTGCACTGATAGGATTGAAGGTGTAGAATTAGGTGTGTCACAGCGAAGGACTTGCAGGCAATCTACCATCGGTACACCGATGACAGATTGTACCGGGCAAATTTCCCTGCCCCAGGTGCTGCAGCGCCAAAAGAAGTTCTCTCCCAGCCATCCACATGCCCAGCGGTTGAATGCTAGCATAGATAAATTGCTAGCACTTCAACTGCTGCCTTTTCAGTTGGTAGATTCTGCCCCCTTCCTTAAGTTTGTGGAATGTGTGGTACCTCAGTGGCAAGTTCCCAAACGCCACTTTTCCTCACGGAAGGCGATTCCGGCTCTCTACCAGCATGTGGAAGGCAATGTCCATGCCTCGCTGGACAGGGCGGTCAGTGGTAAGGTGCATATTACCACTGACTCATGGTCCAGCAGGCATGGACAGGGACATTACATATCTTTCACGGCGCATTGGGTGACTGCTGGCAGCTGGGAAGGACGCAGGACAAGGTACAGTAGTGTTGGAGGTTGTTCCGCCACCATGCCTCCAAAATGCTACTACTGGTTGTGACACACCTCTCCTCCACCCCCTCCTCTTCTTCCTCTGTGGACTCTTCCTGTGCTGATGTGTCCTAGGAACCAGCGGTTCTCAGTAGGCATTCAAGGGGCTGCGCAGGCAAAGAGATGCCATGTGGTGCTTGAGCTGGTGTGCTTGGGGGACAGGAGCCACACTGGGCCAGAGGTCAGCTCTGCAGGGGCAGGCTCAGAGGTGGTTGACGCCACCCAAGCTTAAGCCAGAAATGGTGGTTTGCGACAATGGCTCCAACCTCCTCTCCGCCCTGCGACAGGGACAACTCACCCATGTGCCCTGTTTTGCTCATGTCCTTACTTGGTGGTGCAGCGGTTCTTTGGCAGGTACCCGGGCTTACAGGATGTCCTGAAGCAGGCCAGGAAAGTCTGTGCATTTCCGATGGTCATATAATGCCAGTGCTCGGCTAGCAGACCTCCAAAAGTAATACAACCTGCCCAAGAACTGCCTAATCTATGACATGCCCACCAGGTGGAACTCTACGTTGGCCATGCTGCAGTGGCTGCACACACAGCAGAGGGCCATCAATGAGTATCTGTGCCAATATGGCAGCATGACAGGGTCAGGGGAGCTTGGTTTTTTTTCCCCACGCCAGTGGGCCTTGATCAGGGATTCATGCACTGTCCTGTCACCATTTGAGGAGGCCACGAGGATGGTGAGCAGTGACAGTGCATGCATCAGTGAGACTGTCCCTCTTATTCACCTGTTGGAGCACACGCTGCGTGGAATAATGGACAGGGCCCTTGAGGCAGAACATAGGGAGGAAGAGGAGGACTTCCTTGCCTCTCAAGGCCCCCTTTATCCAGACAGTGTTCCTGCTTGCCCGCCTATCACACAGGAAGAGGAGGAGGAGGATTGTGTCAGCATGGAGGTGGAGCCTAGCACTCAGCATCAGCAGCAGTCTTCAAGGGATCAATTACAGTCCCAAGGAACCCATGGACTTGTACGTGGCTGGGACGAGGTGGCTGCGGATCATGTCGTCCTCAGTGACCCAGAGGATTCCACACCGAATGCCTCAGAAAACCTACGTTGTATGGCCTCCCTGATCCTGCAAAGCCTGCGGAAGGATCCTCGTATTTGTGCTATCAAGGAGAGGGATCATTACTATCTGGCAACCCTCCTTGATCCACGTTACAAGAGTAAGGTTGCAGACCTTATCTTGCCGGCACAGAGGGAGCAGAAGATGAAACATCTTCAGGAGGCCTTGCAGAAATGTCTGTGCAACGCATTCCCAGATACTGGGAGGTTACAAAATCCTGGTCCTGGACAACGTGTTGCTGAGGCTTCGATCAGTCACAGAAGGAGCGGTGGAGAAGGTGGCCATCTGACCGATGCGTTCAGACAATTTTTTAGTTTGCAGCCCCAAGGTATGACCGGTTCCAGCAACCATCGCCAGCGTCTGTTTTACATGGTGCGGGAATACCTAGGGGCAAGATCAGACTTGGACACCTTTCCCACCGAAAATCCTCTGGCTTACTGGGTCTTGAGGATGGATCACTGGCCAGAGCTTGCACAGTACGCAATTGAGCTACTGGCTTGTCCTGCATCCAGCGTTCTTTCAGAACGCACATTCAGTGCTGCTGGAGGCTTTTTAACCGATCACAGGTTGCGCCTCTCCACCGACTTGGTCGATCGACTGACCTTCATAAAAATGGATCACCACCAGCTACCAAGCACCTGATGCTGATGTAACTGAATCATTTTTTTTTTTTTTTTTTAAATGTCAGATCCCTTCAAGACTGCCTATGCTGATGCTGAGTGACTATCCTTTTCCTCCTCAATGATCATGCTAAAAGCTTGTAAGAACATTGTTGGTTCTGGGCACCGCCACCAGTGGCTAAGGCCCAATTTTTCTTCCCATGTTTAACAGGGGCGTGTAATTACAATTTTTGATGCAATACTTTGCAGCGGGCTCATTCCTGCGCTCCAACTAGAGTATCTGTGAGGGGTTGCAGTGTTGTGGCACCAGCACCACCACCAACAAAGGCCCATTTTTTCTGCCCCTTTTCAACAGGGGCATGAAATTACAATTCTTGATCTAATATTTCACAGCAGGGCCCATTCCTGCGCCCACCAAGAGTAACTGTGAGGACTTACAGTGTTGTGGCACCAGCACCAAAGGCCCAATTTTTCTACCACTGTTCAACAATGGCATGTAATTACAGTTCTTGATATAATAGTTCACACAGCAGGGCGTTCCAGCGCCCACCAAGACTAACTGTGAGGGCTTACATTGTTGTAACAACACCAACACCTAGAGCCCAAATTTATGCAGAGTATATACGGCAGGCCCCTACTTTCAAACATCCAACTTACAAACGACTCCTACTTGCAAACGGAAGGAGACAACAGGAAGTGAGAGGAAATCTACCCCTAGGAAGGGAAATTCTCTTCTGTAAGAGGTGTCTACTGTCCACTGATGCTTTATCACCAATCCTTGTTTCACCCAAAAAATTTTTTTTTTTTCAAAAAATCATTTGTCATTGGGACAGAAAGTGAATTGCAATCTGAACAGATGCACACAGACAGCAAAACAAATGTTACAGGGGTGATAACCCTTCTCTATGTTTTCAGAAAAGCTTAAAAATAGATTTTATGGCTGGAGCTACACTTTAAAAAAGTACCAGTTCACAATTACAAACAGATTCTACTTAACAACAAACCTACAGTCCCTGCCTTGTTTGCACCGCCTGTATACTGCTGTTCAAAGTATATAGGGCCAAAGGGGCTTGTAATGACCTGAGGGGAGTGGGGGGAAACCCATGCTATTTTTCTCAATGATTTTCATCCATATTGCAGGGACCAGGCATTACATTAAAGCCGCAAGCAGTTTTAAATTACCGTATTTATCGTGGTAAAGCGCGCACCGGCGTATATCGCGCACCCCAAACCTAGAAGGGAATTTTAAGGAAAAAAAAATACTTAGTTTAAATACCCCCTCTTCGGTGTCTTGCCCGGCGTCCATCTGCGACCTTGTCCGGTCCGGCATCCGTCTGCTGCCTGTCTGCAGCCTTGGTGGTGTCCTCCCCGCTTCTCCCACGCTGTCTCTGAGCGCCGCCGCCGACATACCGAGCGCAGTACACACGGCTAGGCTCGGCCACGCTCGGCTCCTCTCGCATAAAGGCTAGGAGGCGGGACAGGGCATGACCGCGAGCCTAGCCGAGTGTACTGTGCTCGGTATATGTCGGCGCGTGCGCTCAGACAGCGCGGATCAGCGTATAACGCGCACCCACGATTTTCCCCTGATTTTAAGGGGGAAAAAGTGTGCGTTATACGCCGATAAATGCGGTACTTTTTTCTTATAGTAATCTAATTTTGTGCAGGGACAGTTCTAAACACATGCCACTTCACAGGCATACTATAGACACCCAGCAGGTACGATATTTAAAGGAATTTTTCATTTTATTTTTCACTGTAACCACTTAAGGACCGCCTAACTCCGATATACGTCGGCAGAATGGCACGGTTGGGCACAAGCACGTACCTTTACGTGATTGTTAAATGCCCAGCCGTGGGTAGCGGGCGCACGCCCACGATCCGGTCCGAAGCTCCGCGGCCGCGGGACCCGTGGACCCGATTGCCGCCAGAGTCCCGCGATCGGTCCCTGGAGCTGAACAACGGGAGAGGTGTGTGTAAACACACCTTCCCCGTTCTTCACAGTGGCGCTGTCATTGATCGTCTGTTCCCTAATATAGGGAAAGGCGGTCAATGTCGTCACACATCCAGCCCCGCCCCCCTACAGTTAGAAACACATATGCGATCACACTTAACCCCTTCAGCGCCCCTAGTGGTTAACTTCCAAATTGCAATTGTCATTTTCACAGTAAACAATGCATTTTTATAGCATTTTTTGCTGTGAAAATGACAATGGTCCCAAAAATGTGTCTAAATTGTCCGATGTGTCCGCCATAATGTTGCAGTCACGAAAAAAAAATCACTGATCGCCGCCATTAGTAGTAAAAACATTTTTTTTTATAAAAATGCAATAAAACTATCCCCTATTTTGTAAACGCTATAAATTTTGCGATAAAAGCTTATTGCGATTTTTTTTACCAAAAATATGTAGAGGAATACGTATCGGCCTAAACTGAGGAAAAAAAAAGTTATTTTATATATTTTTGGGGGATATTTATTATAGCAAAAAGTAAAAAATATTGCATTTTTTTCAAAATTGTCGCTTTATTTTTGTTTATAGCGCAAAAAATAAAAACCGCAAAGGTGATCAAATACCACCAAAAGAAAGCTCTATTTGTGGAAAAAAAAGGACGCCAATTTTGTTTGGGAGCCACATCGCACGACAATTGTCAGTTAAAGCGACGCAGTGCAGAATCGCAAAAAGGGGCCTGGTCCTTTACCTGCATATTGGTCCGGGTCTTAAGTTGTTAAGCATCATTAAAATCACTGCTCCAAAAAAAAACGACAGTTTTTAAAACTTTTTTTTCCATTGATACATGTTCCCTGGGGCAAGACCCGGGTTCTCAAACCCGTTTTACGACAATATCTTGGATATTAGGCTTTAAAATGAGCACTTTTGAATTCGAACGTTCGAGTCCCATAGACTTCAATGGGGTTCTAAATGTTCGCGTGAACGTTTGGTCTGTTCAAAGGTTCTGGTGCGAACCGAACGGGGGGTGTTTGGCTCATCCCTACACAGGAGGTCCTACGTGTCTGGTAAGGGTGTTTAATATCTCCTGGTGCACCTCTAAGGCCTCGTACACACGACCGAACATGTCTGCTGAAACTGGTCCGCGGACCAGTTTCCGCGGACATGTTCGGTCGTGTGTAGGGCCGACCAGACAATTTTCCGGCCTAGCGGACAGGTTTCCAGCGGACAAAAGTTTCTTAGCATGCTAAGAAACTTGTCCGCTGGAAGCCTGTCCGTCGGACATGTCCGATGGTCAGTACGACTCATCGGACATGTCCGATGGCCCGAGAACCCGCACATGGCGTCTAAGTGATTCGACGCATGCGTGGAAGCATTGAACTTCCGGGTTTGCGGACGTGGCGGCGTCACAGCCACGTCACCGCGCTGTCTGTCCGCGGGGATTTTGGTTTGATGGTGTGTACAACCATCAGACAAAAATCTCTGAGCGGACATGTCCGATGAAAACGGTCCGCGGACCATTTTCATCGGACAGGTTCGCTCGTCTGTACAAGGCCTGAGGAGCGGCTTTTTCCATTCATCCTGGTGACGGTGGATTTACCTTTCAAGCCAATTTCACTTTCTTATCAGAATTTTTTTGGACTCACTTCACTGGGGCTTATATTTGATGTATTTATGTTTATATATTTAATGCACTTAGTGGTTTATTCAAGAACACTTTGCTGTGGACTATATGTTACAGTTTATCATCACTATATATCGATTTCATTGATGGTGTTTGCACTATATATTTATCATTTTGTTTACGTATTTTCAGCTATTAGCGCAACCTTTTTCCCATTTTACATTGGTGGGCTGATCACTAAATGATGGCACAGGTACTGTATCTTAGGGTTGCCACCTGTCCGGGATTCTGCCTGAAACCCGGACACATTATTCAGACTGGACTATGGCCTCCCAGCAGGGTTGCTGGCTGAAGTTGTCTAAGCTGAGAGTGTCTATTACACTCTTTCACACTGCCCAAAGCCAGCACTTTATGAAAAAAAACAACGTTTTTGATACTTCATTTTCAAAAACGACGTTGCCTACACACCATCGTTTTTTCAAAATGCTCTAGCAAAGCGCAGTTACGTTCAGCACTCTTTTCCATTGAAGCTCGCTTCATAACTTGCTTCTGAGCATGCGCGGGTTTAAAAACGTTGTTTTAAACGTCGTTTTAGCTACACACAGTGATTTTTTGTGACACAAAAAACGACCAATTTTTTTAAAAACGATACAAAAAATGAAACATGCTCGAATTTTTTTTTTTTGCCGTTTTTCAGAAGACATAAAACAACGTTTTCCCCCACACACGGTCATTTAAAATGACGTTTTTAAAAACGTTGTTTTTTGACATCACATAAAGCGACCGTGTGTACGCGGCATAACAGTTCCACCACATACAGATGGGAGAGGAAAGAGGGCTCTATCTGCTCCTCTTCCTCCCGCCCCTACCCCTCTGTGTCTACCCACACTCCAATCCCCAGCGCTGTGCCTCAGAAAAGGGAAATTTGAAGTCCAGCAGCCTCAGTGTTCCCCCTTAAACCAGAGTTCTCCCTTGCATCAGAGTCTGCAGAGTCCCCCCTTACAGTGAAAGGAAACTCTGCGGATTCAGATGTAAAAGGGGGAACTCTGTGGACTCTGATGTAAAGGGGGACTCTTGTGATTAACTTCATATGTTTAGAAATGTTATTTAATTGCAAAATATATGTATAGTTTATACTATTTAAAATAATTGCTATGCGCCGCTAAAGTGTTTGGGTTTGACTAGAAGAAAAGGTAGCAACCCTAATCCAACTGGGTGAGGGAAATAGACTGCTAAGATTGGTGAAACAGAGCAAAAAGAGGGTAGATGGGTAATACTCATTTTTTTTTCCATTTGATATTAGTTTTGGTAGGTGTATTATTTTAGTGTAGTTAGGATTATTGCGGGGGGTGGTAACTTTAAGCTTTGTATTGTGTCACTTTATTTCCTTGTTTCGGTCCTTACACTTCCAGGTACATTGTTTTAAAAGTGCATAGAAAATGCAAAGTAAATGAAGTCTTGGTTAGGAGATACTTTGACATTTAGCATTGTCACTGTCCTCCTGCAGTGTGCTAGGGTTTCATTATCACTTGCAGTTACAAGATACAGTTACAAGTTGGCATATCTCCATAGATTGAGAACATTCTATTCCAACTTTGTCAGCTAGCAGCAACACTGGCCTAGCTTTGTGCTCTCAGCGGCCTTTTGTTTTATGTAAACTATCATTTTATAAGTTGCTAACAAACGTTTTGAAAGCAGGGTTACGTTTTCTGTCCGGTTACACAAATGTAGCATTCCTCAAGTATAAGTGAATGGAGTCTTGTATTCAAGTCTGTCTACGCAATGTTATATTTATATGGCACTGCCAGGGTGGCTCATTCATGGCCGATATGTATTGAAAGAATTGTGCCATTTGTGAAGGATCGGCTCTGTGAATAATGAAGAGGGATGATGTTTACCTTTGTCGCTACCATGTGTTTGAAATTTGCAGTCTCAGCAAATTATTGCGGGCATTCGTCACACTGAATCCTTTGCAACTATAATGCACAGCCTGGCCTTTGAATTCAAGTCAGTTGGCTTAGAAGGGGCACAAAGGGGGTCTTTAGATAAGCCAGTCCCCTCACTATAAAATGGTGAGGTCACAGCAGCCATACTGACACCAAATGTTATCTGTTATGGGGGAAGTATAGAGAATTCTGCTGACAAACTACATAGGGAGAGATTAGTATAATGCTTGCAGGCATTGGCAGGTCTGTTAAAGTAGCTGTAAACCCTTAATAAATGTCATATAGGCAGCAAAACGCTGTGTTGCTTAGAGAATTGGGGGTTGGGGGGAAGAGTTTTTACCTACTTTCATCCCTAAAGCAGAGTTCCACCCAAAAGGGGAAGTTCTGCTTTAAGCACTCCTCCCCCTCCTATGCCACATTTGGCATGTAGAGGGGGTACTTAGTTTTGACAGGTACCCGCTCCCACTTCCACTGGGGCCACCTAGGGGATTCAAGTGGAAGTTCTCCTCTTCCCCTCCCTGCAATCTTCTTGCTTGGACATGTCATAGGTTCCAGGGTATTGCCTGACCATTCTGAAGGCGCAGTGCGCACCAGGCTGTGAAGACGCAAGCTGTCACACCAGGGTGCCCACAGTTGTAATGGCGGCGAGAGGAGACAGAAAGAATTGAGGGTTTCGGGCGGCCACATCGCTGAATCCTGGGACAGGTGAGTGTGTGTTTATTAAAGAGGAGGTTCCGCCGTTTTTTTTTTTTTTAAGCCAGCAGCTACAAATACTGCAGCTGCTGACTTTTAAAATATGGACACTTACCTGTCCAGCGTGCCCGCGATGTCATCAGCCGAGGACGAGCAATCGCCTCCATCCTCGGTGAGGGAATCGGGAAGTGAAGCGTTGCGGCTTCACTGCACGGTTCCCTACTGCGAGTAGCGCAGCGCGCAGTCACTGGTCCCCACTCTCTCCTGGGAACAGTGTGTTTCCCAGAAGACAGCGCAGGGGTGGGGGGGTTGTGCAGGTAGGGGCCTGACTGTCGCAGGAGTGTATTCCCGGAAGTGGGTGCAAATACCTGTCTTAGACAGGTATCTGCACCCCCCTGCCCCCTGAAAGGTGCCAAATGTGACACCGGAGGGGGGAGGGTTCCGAAAAGCGGAAGTTTCATTTTTGGGTGGAACTCCACTTTAAGTCAGCAACTACACTTTTTAATAAACACAAACTACTGGAGCTCCTCTTTAAAATAGAAGTCCACCCTAATACTAAAATCTCTAACTCTACTGGCATCCACAATCTAAGACTAACCTATCTAGCTCTGTAGCTGCTCTGGTCTCATGCTGAGCTGTCAGCGGTGGCTTCTCTGTGTAAGCGTGCGAAGAGGAAGCCCCATAGTAAGTCTATGGGTGACATCACTTCCCATTCATTTCCCAGTCGTTGTCACCTGTCTCCTCTGCAGAGCTTCTGCCGTTGGAGACCGGACCGGAGTGGCTTAAAAAAATGTATGTATAGCAATTTCTTCTTTACAGGTCTTAGATCATGGATGCCTGTAGATTTAGAGATTTTAGGGTTAGGATGGTCACTTCCGGTTCATTCGGCTGCCAATGGTGCCGATTTAAAAAAAATCCCTAGTATTCCAAAATGCAGATTTTGGCGTGTTGAATACTTTTAAGTGCCAAGGAGAGATTTGTGGCCTATGTAAACGCATATGTAAATGCACCCGAAAATGTAAACGGTGATCAAATAACACATGTGAGGTAGGCCTCTTCACAGCCTGCTCCTGTCTGCATGCACTACAATGATAACAGGCAGCATGTTTTTTTTTTATATAATTGTTTTTTCCCCAAAAAATATGCATCTGTCTCTTTCCTTTCCTCCCTCCCCCTTTCCCGAGGAAGCATCTTTGCAAAACGCATACTGCACCGTCTCCGTGCGCAGTATAAGGGATCGGTGAAATTCTTTGAAAATCCGCAAGATGCCTGCGAATGGTTGGATCGGTCGCCGTGAAGACTTACTTACCTCTGCGGTTCCTGCTCCTTTCGGATCTGCTGGTTCTTCTATTTTGTTTGTGCTCTGGAAATTATTTATTCGCTGGATGTATTCTGCCTCCAATTCCCACTAGTTGTTGGGTGCAATTCTACATAAGTATGGTGGCTGGGAATCTGTGGGTTGCGGTACAAGTTGCACCTTATTTAGCCACACTATTTGTTGCGGTCTGCTGATGTTTCAGAGGACCCCGTTCTTTCCGTGTGATCGGTCGGCTGCACTATACCTGGAATGGACAGCCAATGGAGCTTCTGTGATGGACATGGATTTTCTACATCTTCTTATGCCGAACTGTCATCACTTATGGTGGAACTCTTTCAGGTTTGTCTGTTACAGGGCTCAAGCTGCATACCGGACAGTTTTTCTTTTTGTTTCCGTTTCTGGTATAACAGCAGGGGGGGGGGGGGGTTGTTTGACCAACGCCATGGGACCTTTTTTCACAATGCACCTTTGAACTCTATTGTACATTTGTCCTCCTGTGGGGTATTTTTGCTTATCTTTTTCTATCTAATTGTCTTGCTATTGAGATTATGTAATTTTAAACACTGCAATGGATAGTCGAATTAAGATTCTGTCTTGGAATGTTAGGGGTTTGAACAATAAGTTCAAGAGAGCAGCAGTGTTTCAATACCTCAAGCAGGTCAAACCACATATTGCCCTCCTTCAGGAGACTCACCTGGAGGGCAGTAAAATGTTAGCCTTGCGCAAGCACTGGATACAAAAGGCGGTTCACTCCACCTATTCTACGTATGCCAGAGGGGTTTCTATTTTGATAAGTAAAGCAATCTACTGTGTAATTCATCAGGTGTTTACTGACCCGGGAGGTCGATATGTGGCGGTCCTCTTGGAAATATCCGTTCATAAACTCCTGTTGGTAAATGTGTACTTGCCCCCTCCTTTTCAAGCAAAATTACTGTATGACCTGTTGGTAACACTGGCCCCCTATCTACATCTCCCGATGCTTCTGATAGGGGATTATAATGCTATTTTGGACCCGGTCCTGGACCCCTCCAATGCTGCTAGGCCGGCCTCGGTGGATCTCAGTTCCTGGGTGTCTGTAGCGGGCCTGACTGAATTGTGGAGATGTAAACCTCCAGGTGTCACATTGTATTCCCATTTGTCCTCCACTCATAGATCCTCAGCTAGGATAGATCTGGCGTTTGGCAATGCCCCCGTTTTACAATATGTGTACGAGTTGGAGTACTTGTCAGGGGGCCCTTCGGACCATAACCCACTTATGACCACTCTGGCTTTCCCTGCAGGCGGTATGAGGGGGGTTGGAGACTGTCACTGGGGTGGTTATTAGAGGATCAGGTAACTGCGCACCTTCAAAATTCCATTGCTACTTACTGGACGGCTAATTAGGGTTCGGCTGAACCTTTAGTGGTCTGGGATGCCTTCAAGGCGGTGACGAGGAGGGAGTGTATCTCGGCCATAAAATCAGCCAGGAAGGACCATAATCAAGAGAGTGAGCTTCTCATGGCCAAGGAGCGGGAGAGTGCTAAAGCACATGCAGACTCTCGTTCGGAGGCCAATTATGTGTACTTACTGGAAGCTGAGCACTCAGTTGCTTTACATTTTTCAGGCTTAGCGCATACTGAGGTGAGGAGGAGGGCAAACACTATTTTCGCGGAGGGGGACAAGAATGGCAAGTTGCTGGCCAATCTTGCTGCTGAGCCGAAAAACAACGGTTAGTATACCTGTGGTGAGGAGTAGGGGGGGACCCTGATTACGGATCCAGCTGAAATTCTAGAAGAATTTGTGCGCTATTACTCGGCCCTGTACTCGCCCATCCCTGCGTATGACCCTGCAGAGTTGGATGGGTTGTTGCGGAACGTGTCCCTGCCGAGACTGTTGGACACGAATGCTGTGTCTTTGGATGAGCCTATCTCGCTTCTGGAGATCGAGGCAGCAATGCAGGCTTTCCCTCCACAGAAGGCGCCGGGGCCGGATGGTTTTCCGGCGTTTTTTTACAGGACGTACAGATCACAATTGGCACCCAGACTGAACCGGCTCTTTAAGCATTGTTGGGAGAGGGGGGCCTTGCCAGAGTCCATGATGGAGGCCTACATGGTACTTCTATTGAAACCAGGTAAGGATCCGCTAGAGCGTTCTTCCTATCGCCCTATCGCATTACTTAATATGGATCTGAAGATCCTTACTAAGGTCCTGGCGTCAAGGTTGGCTAGGGTTATTTCAACCCTGGTGGACATTGATCAAATGGGCTTTATGCCTGGCATGTCAACGGACACAAACTTGAGGAGGCTGTTCATGCATCTCCAATTGGACGATACTGAATTTCCGGCCAAAGTGATTGTCTCCATTGATATAGAAAAAGCGTTTGATTCTGTTGATTGGCGGTACATGCATAAAGTGTTGGAGGAGATGGGGTTTGGTCCTGGTTTCCGCCAATGGATAAAACTGCTGTATGCTAGCCCTCGGACGGCTATCCGGCTCGGTTTCAAGGTATCTTCATTTTGCACAATAGGCAGAGGTACTAGACAGGGGTGTCCACTCTCTCCGTTCCTATTTGCACTGATGATGGAACCCATTGCCAGGGCACTTAGATGGTCTGAGGAGGTAGGTGGGATTCGGGTTGGATCAATCACGGAATGTGTGGCACTTTATGCAGATGACTTGCTCCTGTTCCTTAAGGACCCAGGGCCGTCGCTCAGAGAAGCACTGCTGATCTTGGACATGTTTGCCTCCTTTTCGGGCCTGCGGGTGAACTGGAGCAAGTCATCTATTATGCTTCTGGGTCCTGAGGCTCAGATGCTGCGAGAGCGGGATGACACACTGCCGTTGCTGTGGGTCTCATCTCTTACCTATTTAGGTGTTAAAATTACTGCTGACATTTCTGAGTATATGTCGCTGAATCTCCTCCCGCTGGTGACTAGTTTGAAACAGAGGATTCAGGTCTGGAAAAAATTTCCCTTTTCCTTACTTGGAAGAGTTAGTCTACTTAAAATGAAATTTTTACCTGTACTTTTATACTTTCTGCGCCATTCTCCCATGTGGATTCCTAAAGCTTTTTTCACCACGCTGAATGGTATAATAGGAGCTTTTATATGGTCACCGCAGTCACCTCGAATCAATATTAAAGTCCTTCAGGAGCCATGGGGGCAGGGGGGATTGGCGCTTCCGGACTGGCAGAAGTACTATCTAGTGGGTCAGATGGTGTTTGCCAGGCGTTGGCTGCTGGCTGATGAGGGTGACACGGCCACTGTTCTGGAAGCGGCACTCTTGGGATCCTATGAAAGCTTACAACTGGCCTTATATAGGTGCCCAAAGTCCACCTTACCCTTAACTGTTTCGATGAAAGCCACCATCCGGGCGTGGGAGGCCACCACCACCCTGATGTCGCCTTCTTATTTGGGGGTCTCGCCCTCAGCTCCGCTGTGGTTGAACCCAAATTTGTCAGACTTCTGCTCCCTCCCGGATCCTATGATTTGGGCCTGTGGAGGTGTTAAGGTACTAGAAGATATTACTAGAGAGGGTGAGCTTATTTCCTTTGATCAATTAAAGGCTAGACATGACTTGCCAAATTCTTTTTTCTTTCGATACCTGCAGCTGCGCCATGCCTTTCGGGCGCAGTTTCAGGAGAGTTGAATTCCTTCCCTCAGCACTGGAGACTCTCTTAAAGGATGAGGATCTGGCCAAGACTTTATCAATGGTATATAAATCCTTGTTCAAAAAAACGCCTCTTGGGGTTTCTAGATGTCAGGAGAGGTGGGAGAGGGACATTCCAGACATTCAAGGGGAGGACTGGGAGGATATGTGGGATCGCCCCTTCAAACACCTGGTCTCTGCTAGGGACCGTTTAATACAATTCAGGTTTCTCCATCGCATTTACTACACCCCTGCCAGGCTGTCTCGTGTTTATCCGTCCGCTAGTGGTCAATGTTGGAGGTGCACGCATCCCCCGGCAGACTCCGAACATATTTTCTGGACGTGGCCACAAATTCAAAATTTTTGGTCGGGGGTGGTGGAGTGCCTGTCAGAGGTGCTTAGTGTTCCGGTCTCGTTATCTGCTGGGGTTTGCTTCATTGGGCTGGTAGAGAAGGTAGTTCCCTCCCTGGCACACCGTACTTTGCTAACTATTGGGCTGTTTTACGGCAGAAAAGCTATCCTATTGAAATGGAAAAATTACAATGCTCCCATGCTGTCATTCTGGAAGGGGCTGATCAATTCTGTAATACATATGTATAAGGCTACTTACAGGGCAAGGGGATGTGACAAAAAGTTTACACGGGTTTGGCAGGCCTGGCTGGACTCTTCATCTACGGTGGGTTAAGTTTACTAGTGTAATATAAATGGCCTGTATCCCCTTCGGGGTTTCTTGTGAATGAGGGTGTTCTGTAAAGGATTGCATGTAGCTGTTATGGGAGGACAGATTATTATTATGATTATACTTCCTGGACTGTATATGGTGCTTAGGTATGTGATTGTCCGGACAAGGTGGTTGGTCGGGTTTTGGGGGTGGGGTGGCGATTTAGGTTGAACTATGTTAATTTTATTTTTTGGTTGGCCCTGCGTGGCCACTGTCAGGGTAGGTATGTTGCCTACCTCGTGGTATGTTCAGTGTTGTGTTTGTGTTATCTTGTTTAAAAACTCAATAAAAATAATAATAAAAAAAAATGGTTACAATTCTGGCAAATGTTCTACACTAAATCAATTCTGTGTAGAGCTGCACAGTCTTGGTGGTACAACAGAATAGGTGTAATCCAAATGGATGCTTGTAGCGATTGCAACTGATGGAGTTGTTTAAATCTTTAAAGACTTGAAAAAGAGGCCATACCTCGAAATGTGTTGTCTTGGAGAACCGTGATGCTGAGGGCTCTGCCACAGTCCAGGTCCTGAAGCTGCCATCATCTATATATCAATAAAAAAATAAATTAAAAAAATCCATCGTGCCATTATCTTTCTAGGATTGCGATCTTCCTCTAGGGATGGGCCACCTACAAGGATGTTATGAATCAAGATACCACCTAGCTCCAATCCTACACCACAGAGCCTGTCTACGACCACGTGAGCTACATTGTTCATTTGAAAGTTGGGAGAATTTTTTAGACAATCGAGTTTATATTTGTTCAAAATGTCAGACTCATCGATTTACACTAGGACTGTTTTTTGGGGCAATTCATTACAGTTGTTCAGCCACAAGAATAATGGATATGTTCACCTACTGAAGTTGCATACAGTTTACGGGACAGTCCTCTCTTGCTATATACAATCATTTAGTCAGTTGTTCACCACAGTAATTACCACAGTAATTGTCACCATGGAATAAGACAAATATTGGCCATAGTTTGATTACTCTTCCCTAAAATATCTTCTGCGCTTTGGTATTTTGTATAGTGTTTAAATATGACCCCATCCAAGGAGATATCATACAGTAGCAAAGGTGCCTTTCTGTGACTGTGTGACATTTGTATATTGACTCAAAGAACATTTGGCACCTTTGTGTGGGATGATTAGCACCGGACTTTGTTGTTTTTTGTCTCTCAAATAATCTACTCTTATTTTTACTGAAAGATAAAACCTTCCTTTATCTCCTTCCATTTGCTGTGTCTACAAGTACTCCAGTACTGACACTAGCCAATTTCTACCAAATACATACCTGAAGTCTATATTTTGAGAATTTTGTGAATAATTTGGGATGGGAGGGGATTTGGGGAATACAGGGTAGTGGCTCTGAAGTGTTTTTTCTGCACTTTGTTTTGCCATTTTATGGAACATTTACAACAATACGGTGTGCTACTGTAAAAAAGAAGCTCCCAAATTATACTATTAGACTGTTCTGTCACTTGTCAACTTGCATGTAGATTAGGGAATTGTATAAAGTGTAGGGTTAAAAAAAAATTAAATACTAATCTATGTGTTAGCTGAGAACTGATTGATCAAAGACTGATGATCGCTCAATTCTCAGGTCCGCTCTGAGCACAGAACAGTGACTGTCAGTCACCATCCTGTGCTCTGCCCCTCCAGTGTTCACTGGAGTGCCAGACTGTGTAGGGGGCCGGAGAGGCTTGCTCAGGTTCACAGCGGTACACTGGGTTGAGAGAGGCTGAGGCAGTTGGCATTCAGGCATCTGGATGGATTCCAACATTATTGTTGGGATCCCTGTAGAGTCTGGACCGGCTCTGTGATGCCAGTCGACAGTAGACTTTAGCTTGCTGTTGGGTGATTCTGGGTTCATAGGAGCACAGAACTAAATTCAGGCCTGTGACCTACAGGAGAAGTATGGCCAAACGAACTTTGGCCACACTTCTCATTTAACTTTTAGATCTGTTGTGGCTGCTACTACCACTTGTCAATTCAGACCTATGACTTCTTGATAGAAAATCAGGCGTTACAGCTATAACTAGCTAAAAAAGAAAAAGAAAGCTAAAAAATAGATTACACATGTAGTCAGGAGTTTGCTGATATGCCTACAATTCAGAGACATTTTTGCAGTACTATTAATGTGGGGTTGGCTCCCTCTTGTGTTGGCGGGACTCTATGTGTCATTTCCTTTTTCTCATGACATAATTCAGAGTAAAGCATTGTGGGATGTGTAGTTCAGAACGTTTCCATTCCAGTGGGACTGTCTTGAACTACAACTACCAGACTGCTGGGAATAGAAGAACAGACTCCTGGGAGAAGATATAGAAAGGTGTGGCATGGCCTGCATCTCTTTCTTGGGACTCTGGTGTGAATCTGCCAGCAGGGAGCTCGTTGTCATTGTGAGCTGCTGCTGACTTGTGGCCTACACTGTGGGGAGCCGTTCAGCTGTACCCAGAGGGACCTCTGCGGACAGCATTGTTTCTCTTCTCCACTCTCCAGCAGACCGGAGGCTGTTCCAGGTTATCCAGCGACACCTACATTTCAGGTCCGGGTAGGCCATAGAGTGGTGTGGTGGACACCAGATGCAAATTCTCAGATCCAGGATCCAAAGGAAGTTCCTGAAAGGGTTTCATCTATCACCTGCATTGCTTCAGCAGCTTCTTTATCAGGTGTGAAGAGCAGGCATAGCCCACTTAGATTATTAAGAACACTGCATACAGACATCTATGGCTCTGCCCAGTTTGCTGGTAGTTGTGGTGCCACTGCAAGCTAGTTCATATATTATTTAGGACACTGTATGCAGACATCTATGCCTGTTCACATCTTTGCTATAAAATCTGCCTGGATACCACACATCAAAAATCATGCAGGAAGAGTTTAAAGTAAAATAAAGATACACTCCAAATCCACTAAATCTGCTATACCCTATTGTCAAGGATCTCTTTGAACCCATCATTACAGAGCTGGATGAACACTTCTGGATTCCAAGGAGCAGTACTTTAACCCCCTTTTTACCCTCTCTACATATGCTCAAGTAACTAAAGTTGTTTTAGCACAGAGGGTCTGTTATTATTTCTCTGGAACTTTATTTAAAGGAGCCAGCCAACCCTAACACAATAGTTTGCATATTGTTTGTCATGTTGTAATATTGTTAATGGCCTGTAGGTTGAGGTAAAAGAAGGGAGTGAGTCTGACATAGGAAATAAAATGCCAGTTCCCCCTTCTGCTGACCTGTTCACAAAGGTTTCTGTGATTTGAGTAAGGTCTAATTGTATTTACTCATACTGTTATATAGACTTGTGCACAACGGAAAAATTTGTTTAGTTTAGTTTAGTTTTCCGTCCTGTTGATTCGTAATCATTCGTAATTTTGCTAAACGGGATTTTTCGTGTTCGAACTAATTTGTATTTTCGCAACCGTAATTTTTCGTTGAATCGGAATGATTCGTATTAATGTAAGCCTTATTTTTATTTGATTTATAATTCGTACAGAGTACATTGTTTTTCGTTGATTCGTAACTTTTTTTGGTTTGTTGATTCGTAATTTTCCCATGTCTCTCTCACAATAGCGCTGCCTAACGTGCTTCGAATGGATTTATTTTTCCTTGTTGCCTAAGTCAAATACTGTACTAGAACCTTATCCCTGCTGTACAGTATTAATAAAGAAAAGAGATTGTGATTTGGTAAATGTCCCCCCAGGGACTGTTGTATAGAGGGACCAAAACAAGACGAGACCTAACCCCTGCAATGAGAACAACAGTTAAAATATGGAAAGCGGCTAAAGGAAGAGGAAGAGAAAGAGATTCAAAAACTAACTTATCTCCAAACACCCCATTGTGGAGAAATCCTGAGTTACCACATCTGAATTTGATTCAAGATCCAGGAGCATGGACTAGATATGGGGTGAAGAAATTGTCACAAATACTACTCGGGGAAAAGTTTTTCTCATACGTAGAAATGAGCTATGCATTTAGGTATAGGCAGCTTATCCATGCCTTATTAGCTCAGTTTCCGGAGGGGACCCCGCAATTAAAGGAATCAGGCTTGGAGCAAATGGTAAAAAAAGGAAAAAAGACAACCTTAATTTTTTATATGTATTTAATAAGGACTACATCCCCAGATACAAGTAAATTAAGTGAAAACTGGAAGAGAGATGTTCCAAATCTAATGGAGAAATGGGAGGAGGTATGGAGGTTCCCACTGCAGATACTTGTATCACTTCGAGATAAATTAATACAATTTATAATTATACATAGGAGCCACTATACACCATATAAGCTACACAAGATTTCCCCAACAAATCCTCAGAACTGGTGGAGATGTGCAGACATCCCAGGAGACTCTATGCATATATTTTGGCTATGTCCAAAGATAGTGGTATTCTGGAGAGAGGTTCTGAGAATGATTGCTACAGTGACATCAGTAATCTTGGAACGGGAGGCAGAGATTTGTCTGTTAGGATTGGTAGGGGAAAATATTATGTCGGTGGGAAGGAGAACACAGGTAGGCCTATTACTATTCTATGCCAGGAAAACAATAGTGCTAAATTGGAAAAAGACAGAAGCTCCCTCGGTAGCACATTGGAAAAACGTAGTAAACAGTAATTTGTCATTGTATAGAGAGGCATATTGGAATAGAGGACATGGGGAGAAATATGAGAAAGTATGGGCGAGCTGGATAGAGAACTCTATGGCCTTGTACACACGACCGAACATGTCCGCTGAAACTGGTCCGTCGGACCAGTTTCCCGCGGACATGTCTGACCATGTGTAGAGCCTACCGGACAGTTTTCCGGCCTAGCGGACAGGTTTCCAGCGGAAAAAAAGTTTTTTTTAGCATGCTAAGAAACTTGTCCTCTGGAAGCCTGTCCGTCGGACATGTGCGATGGTTAGTACGACTCATCGGACATGTCCGCTGGCCAGAAATCCAGCGCATGCGTTGAATTGATTTGACACATGCGTGGAAGCATTGAACTCCCGTGTCAGAGAACGTCGGTGTCTTCTACGTCATCGCGTTCTCTGTCCGCAGACCAAAAGATCCCAGCAGACATGTCCAATGAAAACGGTCCGCGGACCGTTTTCATCGGACATGTCTGCTCGTGTGTACAAGGCCTATGACAGCTTCAGGATAAATGGGGAATAAGGGGAGGTTAACCACACCATTGAATAAAGGGAGAGAGAGGAGTGTAAAAGGCATTGGAGTCAGGTGAAAGAGATGAATGTAAATTGTATGGAGGCTCTAGAAGAGAGCAGATGAATGTAATTGAAATGGAAAATGTAAATGTATATGTATGGTTTAACATTTTTTGTATGGAAAATATTTTCAAAACATTTATAGAGATTTATAAAAAAAAATGTCCCCCCATGTGAGTAGCCAGCTCCTTGTACTTTTTTTGATAATAGCTTGCCTATTCGCTTTGAAAATGGCCAGAATTTAGTCTTAGTATTTGCCATCCCAGACTTCAAAGCGATTCACTGTTAAGTTCACTTTTTACACATTTCAAATAGTATTCTGTAAAACGAATCACCAGCAAACCAAAACCGGCAGGTTCAACTATCCCTAATGGTGAAAAGCACATTATCTGGACTTCAGAATGTGGGCTCCATGTACGAAGCAGTATCCTGAGTTGTACATATAGTCATTTTTAGCAGGGTTTTTCTGAGGCTGGGTCGTTATTTAAAGGGTCTTCTGTTTGAAAAGTTGAAAAAGGCTGTTTGAATGTGACGGCAAAACTTTTTTTTTTTTTTTTTGGATAGCGTAAGGGAGGGTTAAAACCCCAAGTTTATTTTCTATTTTTTGCCATCTTTGTCCTATTGGGGAGAATTACCTTCACTTCCTGTTCCGTAACCAAAGCAGGAAGTGAGAAAGAAATCCCTACAAATTAAAAGAATTCCTTTGGCCCCCAGGCCATCAGTGTCCCCAATGGAAAATGTCCCCTCTATTACTGTCCTGGGGACAACCCAAAATGTGGGATGTTCTTTTACTTTCACTTTCAATGATAATGGATAACAGGACAAATAGAAGGGGTACATCTCCCTAAAGGGGGCACAGACAACAATAAAAAAGGGACAGGTGTTCTAATCCACCTCCGTTCTATCCAAAACTAAAAAAACGTTTTTCTTTTAGTTATACTTTAAGTAAATCAACACCAGTGCTTTCCATATTTCCATATTTCGGTTTATATGCATTACTGTTGAGAGAACTGATCCAAAAAGGCTGAGACAACTTAGAATTGGCTATTATACTTTTACATTCCTTAAATACCACATGCCTGGACCTAGATGCATTTAATTTTTTATTTCCTTTTGTGAATAGACTTTAACCCCTTTTTATGCAGTATTTACCGAGCACTTTGAGCATTTTGCGGTAAATACCGCAAAACAACATAGCAAATGGACAATTTCAGGATTGCATGCGATATTTAGAGAAAATGTGTCCTGTCACCTAAATACCGTATGCAATCTGCTTTAGTGAATGGAGCCCCGTATCTCTTAAAATCTATTCTTTGTCTGTAGATGGCTAGCAATTCACGTAGATCTCAAAATATCATCTACAGATGTTTTCAAGTAGACTGCACAGGAACCATACTAAATATCAAAATCAATCTCACTGCAAGTAGTAAGTTCAATAGTCATAATCAAGCTAAACTTCAAGGAAACGCTAAATAAATAGCCAAAATTACATACAGTGAGCACAAGACTAGCTTTTCGGAATTATGAACCCTATGGAAGGCAAACAGTAAGTGTAAGGCCCCTTTCACATGGTCAGACCGTTCAGGACCTGAACGGATGCTCCATACATCTCTATGGAGCGTCGGATGTCAGCGGAGACATGTCCGCTGACATCCGACCTGATCCGATCCGCTAAAATCAGACGGATGGCGATACGTCACCATCCATCCATGGCGGATCGGGGGAGATCTGATGAAAACCGAAATGCTGTCCGTTTTCATCAGATCTCCCCATAGGAGACAGCGGCACTGCACAAGCCCCTCCCTGCTCAGTGAGCAGAGAGGGACTTGTCATCCGCCAGCTCAGCGGAGATCCAGCGGGAACTGGAGGACTCCGCTGAGACGGAGTCCGCCTAGTGTGAAAGGGGCCTAATACAAACTATGTACTTAGTTGTTTCACTTCATTGGCTGCAGTTATTAATGTGTTTCTGTATAAAATAGACTTATTGGGCCAGATTCAGGTAGAATCGGCTTACTCTGCGGCGGCGTAACATATTACATTTACGTTACACCGCCGCAAGTTTTACGGGCAAGTGCTTGATTCACAAAGCACTTGCCTGTAAAGTTGCGGCGGCGTAGCGTAAATCCGCCCGGCGCAAGCCCGCCTAATTCAAATGGGGCGGGGACCATTTAAATTAGGCACGTTCCCGCGCCGAACGTACTGTGCATGCTCCGTCCCTAAAATTTCCCGACGTGCATTGCGCTAAATGACGTGGCAAAGACGTCATTGGTTTCGACGTTAACGTAAATGGCGTCTAGCGCCATTCACGGACGACTTATGCAAACGACGTGAAATTTCAAATTTCGACGCGGGAACGATGGCCATACTTAACATGGCTAGACCACCTAGAGGGCAGGTTTAGTTTTACGCCGCGTATCTCTACGGAAACGACGTAAATTTACAGCAACGGGCAAAGCGTACATTCGTGAATCGGCGTAACTAGTCATTTGCATATTCTACGCCGACCGCAATGGAATCGCCACCTAGCGGCCGGCCTAGAATTGCAGCCTAAGATCCGACGGTGTAAGTCACTTACACCTGTCGGATCTTAGGGAGATCTATGCGTAACCTGATTCTATGAATCAGGCGCATAGATACGACACTCGTATCTCAGAGATACGACGGCGTATCAGGAGATACGCCGTCGTATCTCTTTTATGAATCTGGCCCATTATGACTAGCAAGCAATGTGTGTACAGTATAATTGCATTTGTAAAGGCAAACTGATATTTGCTTTTTTTTTCTCTTTTAGGACGTGTTCCTGCCATTTGTAGGGGTGTTAAATATTAAGGCCACCTGCTATTCAACTTTCTTGTTTTGGCAATAAACTTTAACCCTCATCGTGAATGTGTCAGGTTTCGTAGTTCAGGTAATCACAACGGTTTCTGACATACATTAGTCAGGTTTTACCTGTCCTGTTATTCATGTCAGTTCCTCGGTGCTGCTCCTTTTGAGGAGTCCTCAGTTAGTATTATTAACCACTTCAAAACCAGGCACTTTTCCCCCTTCCTGCCCAGGACAATTTTCAGCTTTCAGCACTGTCACACTTTAAATGACAATTGCTTGGTCATGCAACAATGTACCCAAACTACATTTTTTATTTTCTTCCCACGAATTTTGGTGGTATTTGATCACCTCTAGGGTTTTTATTTTTTGCAGAGGCTCCTTACCACTATCAGGGATGCGGTATGTCAGAGAGACACACATCACCGCCAAACGGCGTGCTGCACGCTCCCGCTGGTGTGTGCGGGCATGTTAACCTGAAAGACGTCCTATGACGTCCAGTCAAGATAACAGAACGACGGCTGGGCGGGAAGTGGTTAAGCATCATTAGTGTGCACCAAATATAAGACAAACTTTTTTGAATTAAGTCTGGTACACACAATGAGATTATCGGACGAATGGTTGCCCAATTTTTTATTTTATTTTTTGCATGCTAGTCTCCATATCGAAAATGAAGAGGTTACTAAAGTTAGGAACATTTTCGTAGGACAGAATAAAAATTTGGAAGTGATGTATTGTATTGTCATACTAAATCTGTACCGATTAAGCGAAAATCCTACGATCTGGTATCGTACATGAAAAAATTTCGTGTTTGTCCCTTTGTATCATTTTGGACAAAAGCTTGCATGATCTTAAGCAATCTGCAAGGATGTGGAATGAGAAAGTGAACAAAGTACTTACCAGAGAGGGATTCCCAAGAAGTAAAGCAGACCCCCAACTCTACTCCAGAAATCAAGAAGACAGATGGATATACATCCTTATCTATGTTAATGACATCCTAACTTGTTTTGAACAAGAAGGGATTACAATCAGATAGTTCACATGCTGAAAGAAAAATGTTAAAATCAAAGAATTTGGGAACGTTATCTACTATCTGGGAATCCAAATAGGAAGAGAAGATGGAAGTTATCTGCTCAAACAATCTCAGAAATCTTGGAACAATTCCATATGCAAGATGCAAAGGAAGTGAAAACTCCTTTGGAACCAGGCTATCAAAAGAGCAATGAGAGACAGAAAACTTGATACCCAACAATGACATGTATTGCAGAGCAATAGGTAAGCTGCTATATGTTGCCACTGTAACAAGGCCAGACATAGCCGCTGATTTATATCAAGCCATAGACTGTCAGACTGTCTGGGTCCTCCCTTTTGTGTGTTGCTGACTTAGACTGCAAATTTCTTTCCTGCAAACACAGGTTGCAATTCTCTGCTCCTGGCAGGGGGTCAGGCGGGGAGAAGACAGTGATAATTCCTTGCAGGTATAGCAGCCACTTGTGATAATCGCAAGCGAATTCGGCAGGCTAGTTGTACCCAAGTTGATAAACTTGGTACATTCAGCCTGCCCATTAATGGTTTGAATATTGGCTGGTTCCTGCTGAACCAGCCGAGTTTTGAACCATGTATAGCCGGCCTTATTATTTTTTGAAGCTAAATGCATAGTGAACAAGGTTCTGTAATGTTCCTGAAGGGGAAGTATAATAGTCATATCAGAAGAACTGTATTTTATTGGACTGTTCTTAATACTGTAAAAAGTCAAAAGTATCACCTTTTTTATTTTGTCTGTAGAATGTTGCTAATGCTCCTTTATTCAGAACGCTGGAATTCTCCTGTAAGGAGAGGTATTTTTTTTTTTTTTTAAATAACAAACATGTCATACTTACCTCCACTGTGCAGTTCGTTTTTCACAGAGTGGCCCCCCGATCGTCCTCTTCTGGGGTCCCACGGCAGCTCTCGCAGCTCCTCCCCACAAGAGCTAACCCCTCTGGGACACGCTCTCCCGAGGGGGTTACCTTGCGGGCACGCTCCAGTGCCATACAATCTGAGCCAATAGCCGACGATTGTATGACTCAGCCCCGCCTCCCGGCGGCCGCATCATTGGATTTGATTGACAGCAGTGGGAGCCAATGGCTGAGCTGCTATCAATCTATCCAATGAAGAGCCAATCAGGCATGGGGAGACGATGCAGGATCGCGCCCTCGGAAATCCGGGGCTCAGGTAAGTAAAACGGGGGCTCGGGGGGGCCGGTGACTGCAAGGTGTTTTTTCACCTTAATGCACAGGATGCATTAAGATGAAAAAATAAGAAGGTTTGCAACCTCTTTAAGAATAGCAATGAAGCAGTGGGCACAAGCTGTGAGGTCGCCTGAAAAAAAGGTGATTAGTTTGCTTAATAGTCAGCTGCAGTATTTCAGAACATGCTTTTATATGAGATTTATCATAGGCATGTAGCCCTGCCTGGATCGCTGTTGGCAAGTGCATTGAAATGAGACTTTCTGACAGATTTTCATTATTAAGTCATGTGCAGGAACACAATAAAGGAAACTATTCACGGCATGTAATTTACTTAGGAGTTGAATACGTGGGCTAAGAGAGTATAGAGAGTAACAGTGCTGAGTGGCTAAGTACAATCTAAATCATTATTTAAAACATCAAATATGAGGGGAAAAATCAAGTAATGTAAAAAAAATTACGAAAAGGATATTTTCAAGAGCAGAATTTTATCTTATAAGATGCCCACAGGACATGTCTGGATATTCACAAATGTCACAAATCTCTTTTAGGATGACGTGACATTAATGCACCATCATTCAGCATAAAGTGAGACCATGTACTTGTTCATACCTGTTTTTTTTACAGATACTTTTAATGATTTTTCAGAGATTTGTACAAACAAAAAAAATATACAAAAATTACAAACAAAACAATAAACAGGTTACAGACGAAAAGCAAATTATGCCTCCCGTGCCTCATTAAGGTACAATGTTGGTAAAGAAATTGGTGATACAAGTAAAATTTAAAAGACACATAACAAAAAGGGAAGGGTGTAAATCAGAGGATAATTCTACAATACTGAATGTAAACAGAAAATACACATACTAATATCTTTGAAGATACCAATGTAATGGGAGGTTAGGCCTCTTCTTGAGTTCAAAAGTAAGGGCCTGATCCACAAAAACCCGTCGTAACTTAATTTTCCCAGTTTAACCACTTAAGCCCCGGACCAATATGCAGCCTAAAGACCCAAGGTGTTTTTACAGTTCGGGACTGCGTCGCTTTAACAGACAATTGCGCGGTCGTGCGACGTGGCTCCCAAACAAAATTGGCGTCCTTTTTTCCCCACAAATAGAGCTTTCTTTTGGTGGTATTTGATCACATCTGCGGTTTTTAGTTTTTGCGCTATAAACAAAAATAGAGCGACAATTTTGAAAAAAAAGCAATATTTTTTACTTTTTGCTGTAATAAATATCCCCCAAAAACATATATAAAAACATTTTTTTTCCTCAGTTTAGGCCGATACGTATTCTTCTACCTATTTTTAGTAAAAAAAATCGCAATAAGCGTTTATCGATTGGTTTGCGCAAAATTTATAGTGTTTACAAAATAGGGGATAGTTTTATTGCATTTTTATTATTTTTTTTTTTTTTACTACTAATAGCGGCGATCAGCAATTTTTTTCGTGACTGCGACATTATGGCGGACACTTCGGACAATTTTGACACATTTTTGGGACCATTGTCATTTTCACAGCAAAAAATGCATTTAAATTGCATTCTTTATTGTGAAAATGACAGTTGCAGTTTGGGAGTTAACCACAGGTGGCGCTGTAGGAGTTAGGGTGCACCTAGTATGTGTTTACAACTGTTTGGGGGTGTGGCTGTAGGAATGACGTCATCGATCGTGTCTTCCCTATAAAGGGAATGACGCGATCGATGCGCCGCCATAGTGAAGGACGGGGAAGCCGTGTTTACACACGGCTCTCCCCGTTCTTCAGCTCCGGGGAGCGATCGCGACGGAGCGGCTATAAACAAATAGCCGCGCCGTGGTCCCGGATCGCTCCCCGAGCGGACCCGACCTCCGCATGTAGCGGGGGGGTCCCGATCGGACCCCCCACCCGCTAATAGGCGAGGACGTACGTGTACGCCCATGTGCCTGTACGTGCCATATTGTGGACGTATATGTACATGCGGGGGTCGGGAACTGGTTAAGTTACACATCCGCAAAATCTCTACCTAAGTGCCCGATCCACAAAGCACTTACCTAGAAATTTTGAGCGGTGTAACTTAAATCCGTCCGGCGCAAGGCGTTCCTAATCTAATGGGGCGAGTCCCATTTAAATTAGGCGTGCTCCCGCGCCGGACATACTGCACATGCTCCCGACGCGATTTTCCCGACGTGCATTGCGCGAAATTACGTTACGTCGAGTTTTGTGAATCGCGCCGGGTAAAAAAAGTTGCGTCGGGGGAAAAAAAGAGATGCGGCGGGGAAAAAAAAATAAAAAAAATAAATTTGACAGCGTGGCGGGAAAGAAGGGTCTACTTTTACATGGTGTACTAACTTTACACTTTGTAAAAGCAGCCCTAATTTTTACGACGGCAAACTAATACTTACAGAGAAAAAACGAAGCGTAAAAGCTTCGTGGATCTCCGTAAGTGCTAATTTGCATACTCGACGCTGGATTTCGACGAGAAATGCCCCCAGCGGCGGCTGCGGTACTGCATCCTAAGATCCGACAGTGTAAGTCCCTTACACATGTCGGATCTTCTGCCTAACTATGAGAAACTGATTCTGTGGATCAGTTCCATAGATAGAAACAGGGATACGACGACGTATCAGTAGATCCCTTTTGTGGATCAGGCCCTAAGTTTCTACAGGGGAAGACCTATTTATACCTGTTTATTTCTTTTTTTACAGTGGTGGCAGTGAAAGAGGTAATCATGCTATGATTTGATTGGTAACCATTTAGAGCGGATTCCTGGCACATCTTCTAGGCACCCCACAGCAGTCTGCAGCTCCCTTCTGTAGATTAGAGCAATCTCAGAGAGTGCTTTAGCTGCAATGCATAACTTTAACCACCTCAATTCTCCTGCCCTGGCCATTTTTCAGCTTTCAGTGCTATCACACTTTGAATGACAATTGCGTGGTCATGCTACATTGTAACCATGTGAAATTGTTATAATTTTCTTCACACAAATAGAGCTTTCTTTTGGTGGTATTTAATCATTCCTAGGTCTTTTTGTTTTTTCCCCCAAAAAAATAAAAAAGACCAAAAATTGTGAAAAAACCTTTTTTCTTCTTTCTTTCTGTCAGTAAATTTTGCAAATAAGTAAATTTTCTCCTTCACTGATGGGCGCTGATAGGCTGCACTGATGGGCACTAATGGGGTGGCACTTATGGGCACTGATGGGAGGCACTTATGGGCACTGATGGGAGGCACTGATGAAGTACCACGAATATGCCACACTTATGAGCACTGATAGGCGGCACTGATGGGTATCACTGGGCACAGATAGGCAGCAATGGTGGGCACAGATAGGCAGCACTGATGGGTGGCATTGATGAACAGCAGTGATTAGCATTGATGAGGAGAAGTAGCTGAACAGGTCAGTGCTTTGTTCTGAAAGATGGAATTCAGCACTCACTAAACTCATCTACTTTTCATTAAAAAAAAACCCATCTCATTATACTGTACAGCAGGGATATGCAATTAGCGGACCTCCAGCTGTTGCTGAACTACAAGTCCCATGAGGCATAGCAAGACTCTGACAGCCACAAGCATGACACCCAGAGGCAGAGGCATGATGGAACTTGTAGTTTTGCAACAGCTGGAGGTCCGCTAATTGCATATCCCTGCTGTACAGGGTATTTAAATTAGTGTTAAGTGAAAAAGAAACCACATTTTGGAGACTGCATGGCAAATCAGTGTTCCTGTTTTTGTGCAGACCTTTCTTAGCTCTGGATGAAGGGTCATGCAATCATAATCATATCTTCCATTTTACGAGAAATACATTTTATATGCACCAACTTTAGCGTAAATTAACCTGCAGCATACATATGTGGTTATAACGATTCATCACTTACCATGCACACCCTTGGAATTCACAGTCATACTTTTATATGGTTATTTTTTTTTTAAATGTTTATGTGATGAAACTCTAGCTTGGTCATGATCTGCATGACATACATAACCCATGTTTGCTTTTTATCTTCTTCTGAAGATATTTTGCATAGTCCATTCTAGAACAGTTGCTAAAGTATTTCAAATTAATACCAGATGATAATTTCTGCCTAAACTCATATTCATACACCCAGTCAGGGGAGACAGGTGAGGCAGAGCTATGAACATTAAAAAATAAAATAATAATCAAGCTTTGAGGGTCATAGCCCGGCGGTCACAAAGACTGAGTCCTACCCCAACCACTGGTAAAAATTTGGAGCTCCTACGACCTATGGTTCCGGAGATACAAGGCTCCTTGCACTGCCTGTCAGAAGCTACACACAGAACAGGCAGTTTAAATACAAGATGGCAAACTGTTTGAGTTTACAGTGCCTCTCCTCACGTCTTGTCAGAGGCACTGAGCTCAATGGACAGCTTGGAGTCTTGGACCAATGGTAAAGTACCATTAGCCCCAGCTGCCCATTAAAAATGCTGCAGTAGAGGCATCTTCACCATGTCTAGATGCCTAAATGCTGCCATGTGATTGGGTGATTAGCAATTCGTGTTACCAAGCTATTGAACAGGTGTACCTAATAAAGTGGCTGTGAGGATATGGATATATATATATATATATATATATATATATATATATATATATATATATATATATATATATATATATATATATATATATATATATATATATTTGCAGTACATTTGCAGTTGTCTACCCATCAGAAGCACATGAAAAGCCCCAAAGTCCTTGGGCTAGATTCAGCAAGAATTCAAAGCTGCGCCGGCGTATCTTCTTTCTGTATTCAGAAAGCAAAATACGCCGAAATTAGGCTAAGATCCGACTGGCGTAAGTCTCTTACGCCGTCGTATCTTAGGGTGCATATTTACGCTGGTCGCTAGGTGGCGCTTCCGTCGTTTTCAGGGTAGAATATGCAAATGACCTAGATAAGCCGGTTCACAAACGTACATGCGCCCGGCGCAATTTTTTACGTCATTTGCGTAAGGCTTTTTCCAGCGTAACGTTGCTCCTGCTATATGAGGAGCAACCAATGTTAAGTATGGATGTCGTTCCCACGTCGAATTTTGATTTTTTTACGTCGTTTGCGTAAGTCGTTCGCGAATAGGGCTGGATGTAATTTACGTTCACGTCGAAAGCAATGCCGATTTGCGGCGGAATTTCGAGCATGCGCACTGGGATTCTTTCACAAACGGCGCATGCGCCGTTCGTAAAAAACTTAAAATACGCGGGGTCAACAATAATTTAAATAAAACACGCCCACATCATCCCCATTTGAACTAGGCGGGCTTACGCCGGCCCACATACGTTACACCGCCGTAACTTAGGGCGCAAGTTCTTTATGAATACGGAACTTGCGCCCTAATTTACGGCGGCGGGACGTATCGGAGATACGTTACGCCTGCACTAAATTATGCAGGGCTATCTGAATCTAGCCCCTTTTGTTTTGTGTTAATATTAATTTATAGAGATGTGGTGCATACAATACAGCAGAATCCCTTCATTTTCATTTAAATAGAATATGGTCTGTTAGTAATAGGTTGTCTTCTTCCAAATTTTTGTGCTCACCTAAACTGTGCTAAGTATGACTTTTTTATTAGGCTGTTACAACATTATAAACAAAATCACAAATCATAAATTTGTTTTATTTATTTGATATCCAGTTCAAGTTGGCATCTTACTTATTTCAATGCATGAGTCAAGGAGACATACCTGCACATCTGTTCAACTATGTATGTCAGTTATAAGAGTGCATTAATCTAATGGGTAGAGAGATTAATAAGTAAAACTCAACACACTGTATTAAATTGGAAGAGACAAGTCAGGAAACATGCCATTCCTAATAGGTGAACTGGCTCTAAATAACCCTGTTTGACTTGAAGCAGTGAGGGCGTGACTATTTATATAAAAAATACTCCATTTAAATTGTTCTTATAATAATACGGTTACCACATGCCATGTTATTTAAGAAACACATTTACTTGACAGTTATTTAAATCTGAAATTCATCTTTAAAGGGGTTGTAAAGGTCCAATACGGTAGGTTCCTTTAACCACTTGATCACTGGGCACTTAAACCCCCTTAATAACCAGATCAATTTTCAGCTTTCGGTGCTCTCACAATTTGAATGACAATTACTCATACAACACTGTACCCAAATGAAATTTTCATCCTTTTTTTCACACAAATATATCATTTTTTTTGGTGGTATTTAATCACCGTTGGGTTTTTTAAGAGAAACAAGACTGAAAATTCTGTAAAAAAAAATATTTTTTCTTTGTTTCAGTTATAAAATTTAGCAAATTAGTATTTTTTCTTCATACATTTTGGCCAAAATGTATACTGCTACATATATTTGGTAAAAATAAGTACAAATTGGTGGATATTATTTGGTCTTTGTGAAAGTTATAGCATCCACAAGCTATGGTGCCAATATCTGAAAATTGATCACACCTGAAGTACGGACGGCCTATGTCATTTCTTGAGACCCTAACATGCCAGAAAAGTATAAATATCCCCCAAATGACCCCTTTTTGGAAAGAAGAAATTTCAAGGTATTTAGAAAGAGGCATTGTGAGTTTTTTGAAGTTGTCATTTTTTCCCACAATTCTTTGCAAAATCAAGATTTTTTTTCTTTTATTTTTTTTTCCACAACATTTTCATATTAGCAGGTTTTTCTCACACACAGCATATGCATACCACAAATTACACCCCAAAACACATTCTGCTATTCCTCCCGAGTATTGCAATACCACATGTGTGAGACTTTTACACAGCGTGGCCACATACAGAGGCCCAACATACAGGGAGCACCTTCCGGTGTTCTGGATCACCCAGGCCAATTCTGACATTTTTCTCCTACATGTAAAAATCATCATTTATTTGCTAGAAAAATACATAGAACCCCAAAACATTATATATGCTTTTTTAGCAAAAACCTTAGAGAATACAATGGTGGTTGTTGCAACTTTTGATCTCGCACTGTATTTGCGCAGCAATTTTTCTAACGTGTTTTTTACAAAAAAAAAACACTGTTTTGTGCTTAAAAAAACAACAAATCAGTAAAGTTAGCCCAATGTTTTTGCATAATGTAAAAGATGAAGTTACGCCGAGTAAATAGATATCCAACATGTCAACCTTCAATATTGCACACACTCGTGCAATGGCGCCAAACTTCGCAACTTAAAAATCCCCATAGGCGACGCTTTTAATATTTTTACTGGTTATATGTTTTTAGTTACAGAGAAGGTCTAGGGCCAAAATTATTGCTCTCGCTCTAACGTTCGTAGAGATACCTCACATGTGTGGTTTGAATACCGTTTTCATATGTGGGCGGGACTTGCGTATGAGTTTGCTTCTGCATGTGAGCACACGGGGACAGGGGCACTTTAAAAATATATATATATTTTATTTTTCATTTTACTTTATTTATTTTAGTTTGATGCATTTTTCCGCAAAAAATAGAGTATTGCAGGGATTGCACAGTATGGGGCAGAGTATTGCAGGGTATTGTGTATTGCACAGTATGGGCAGAGTATTGGGCAAGGATGGCTGATCGATCATGGAGGGGTGGATGGCTGGATCTGTGACTGCAATTGTCACAGATCCAGCCCACAGTACTGCTGCTGCCTCTGCTCTCTCCCCTCTCCTCTCACACTGTACCGATCGGTACAGAGAGGGGAGGGAGGAACCGGCGTCATCACATGACGCTGGTTTGTTTACAAGTGATCGCCCCGTCATTGGACGGAGCGATCACGTGGTAAACGCCGCTATCAGCGGCAATTGACCGTGATCCGTGGACCCAGCGGTCACTGACACTCCCATGTGCACGCCCCAGGGGGCGCACTGGAGCGCGATTCTGGAAGGCCTCCCAGAGTTAAGCAACCGTCCTGTAGCCGTACGCCCTGTAGCCGTACTTTGGTTATGGTCCGGTTGTTAACTGGCTAAGCTAATGCATTGTTGGTTCACTAACCTTTTCCTTCGATTTCCCTTCTAGATGTTTTTTTCTTTGTTTTCTTTGTCTGAATTTCTCACTTCCTGTTCCTCCTCAGTAAGCTGTTCTGGCTGACTAACCCCCAGTCAGAATGGCTCGGATGATGGGGGAAAGCTTACCGAGGAGAAACAGGAAGTGAGAAATTCAGACAAGGAAAAAACATTTTTTAGAAGGGAAATCGAAGGAAAAGGTAAGTGAACCAACAATGCGCTAGCTTAAAGGAACCTATTTAGAAAATAAAAAATGAACCTTCACAACCCCTTTAATTTATCTGTTTGCCAACCAAATAGGATGATGTTCTTTTACTTCTTGTCCCCATGACACCTGTACAAGATATAAAATTGCAGTATAGCCTCTAAAAATTTAGGGGCAGATCCACAAAGATCTGCCCCGGCGCATCGTATCTGAGATACGCTACGCCGCCGTACCTTACCTGGCTTTGGTTCGAATCCATAAAGATTTTGCGCCGTAAGTTACGGCGGCGTAGTGTATCTCAAGCGGCGTAACAGCGCGGAATTCAAATGCGGCGAGTAGGGGGCGTGTTTCATTTAAATGAAGCGCGTCCCCGCGCCAAATGAACTACGCATGCTCCGTTCCTAAATTTCCCGCCGTGCATTGCGCTAAATGACGTCGCAAGGACGTCATTGTTTTGACGTGGACGTAAATTACATCCATCCCTATTCACGGACGACTTACGCAAACAAAAAAAAAAAATTCAAATTAAACACGGGAACGACGGCCATACTTAACATAGCAGGTTTAACTATATGCCACGAAATACCAGCTTTAACTATACGCCGAAAAAAGCCGACTAGAGACGACGTAAAAAAATGCGACGGCCGCTCGTACATTCGTGGATCGTCGGAAATAGCTAATTTGCATACTCAACGCGGAAAACGACGTGAACGCCACCCAGCGGACGCCGAAGAATTGCATCTTAGATCCGAAGGCGTACGAAGACGTACGCCTGTCGGATTTAACCCAGATGCCGTCGTATCTTGTTTTGAGGATTCAAAACAAAGATACGACGTGGGAAATTTGAAAGTACGCCGGCGTATCAGTAGATACGTCGGCGTACTCGCTTTGTGGATCTGCCCCTTAATGTGTGATCTATTATAAATCTTGTCGTACCATCATCCAAAGAATTAGATATATAGAAATCTGAGTATTTTTGTCCCCAAACCAAAGTTCTGAATGGCGGGGGCAACTGGACTATCTCGTACAGATTTGAAAAGTAGAATCAAGTGTAGAAACTAGATATGTGCATTCCCGTTGGTACAAATGTTATTTTCGTACGAAAATGTTCATTTTCGTACCCGCAGAATAATGTGTGCATACGAAAAAATTAAAGCACCAAAATACGAAAACGACAGGATTACGAATGAGCCGCATAACGAACAACCGCAAATACGAACGAACGATCCGACGAAAATACGAAAAAACGAAAACGGCAAAAGAACCAAAATTACATCTATAACAAAAGATTTGCATTCTTTATCCTGTTTGAATCCCCTCTCTGCTCGTATCCTCAGCCCCGCATGTCCACACGACATCCACAACAAAAGATTTGCACTATGTATCTTGTTTGAATCCCTTCTCTGTTCGTATCCTCAGCCGTATGTTCACACGACATCCACAACAAAAGACCCGCACCCTGTATTTTGAATTCCTTTTTTCTGTTCGTATTTTGGATTCAACAGAATGCAAATCTTTTGCCACAGATGTAATTTTCGTTTTTTTGAATGGGCAGTGAGTGTAGTTAGTAAAGCAGCTTCTCTTTTGTGCTGAGTAGTACAGTAAAGCCAAATAAACTTTTCTGTGGATTTTCATCTGAAGGGAGATCAGTTGGCCAGACTTTTGAACCCAAAAATGGTTTTCTGATGGAGTTTAAAAACGAACGAACGTTCGGTAAAACGATCGTTTTTATGTTTGTTGTTAAAAAAGTCTGACCAAGTGTATGGGGCTTAACAATCGTTAATATGGATGAGCCGCGTGTTGAAAGTGCCCCGAATCCCGCGATATATTTACGAAAATACAAAATGACGAAAATCCTTTTTCTGTTCGTATCTTCAGTCGCATGCCCACATGACATCCACAACAAATTGTCATAGATGTCACACGAACACACGACCGAAAACACGAACAGAAAAAGGAATCCAAAACACAGAATGCAAATCATTGACGAAAATTATTGTCTAACAAGTAACGAACATGAATTAAACAGATTAACGAACCATCCCGCATGTACGAAAATAAAACGGTAACGAAAATACGAAACGATCGGAATACGAAAAAATCTCGTCGTACGGAAAACGAACGGGAACGAACAGGAAAACGGGCGTCTTATGAAAAACGAACGGAAACGAACCTACGGAACGATACGAAACAGAACAAAAAAAAACGAAAAAAAATTCTGTGCACATGTCTAGTAGAAACACATAGATAGAAAAATATAGATAAGGTTTTTTTTTAATAAAAAGTCATTAAAAGACAACACAAATTCATATACTGATTAAAAGCATAGTGGTACTCTATACATATCACCAGTATAAAGGTCCCCAAACGTGGAGAATCACAATGGGATTGTGGGTCACGAAAGGCATCTAAACTAATTTTGCGGTCTATTGACGCTTCGTCAGGAGAACGTCTATAGCCCCTGCCAGACCCGGGACAGTGGATGTCACCAAGAGAGGGTCCCCCTCGGCGACTAGGTGGGACGTCCTAACTGATGTACTAACTATCTGATGTGCAAAAGTGCAATGAGAAGGGAGGGCCCAGGGCATTAGATCAACTGTAAATTAATGGTTCCAGAGTAAGGTAGGTATTAAGGGGCACTATGGGAACCGCATATAGCTGGGAATGTATTAACAAATACAATAGAACCCCGTGCAGAAAACCTTGTTGGTAAGCAGCCTTCGTTCCCGGGCCCGATGTCCATAGCCATTGACTTTGTATCAATAAAACATTATCTATATTTTCTATCTATGTGTTTCTACACTTGATTCTATTTTTCAAATCTGTACCAAGATAGTCCAGTTGCCCCCGCCCTTCGGAACTTTGGTTTGGGGACCAAAATGCTCTGATTTCTACACTCCTGTACAAGAAATGTGAAATGTAGTTGTTGCCAGGACAGCAAAGCACAAAACAACACAAGTTTTTTATTCCTTACCCGCTCAAAATGTGTCTTTCTCTGTGTCACCACCAGAACAATTCCTATGACTTTGTGTCCAGACAGTGTCCAGAAAAAAGGAAAAACATCTCTAATAAGGATACAACAATAAGAACCTAAGGACCCTAACTCTTTTCCATTATATTTAAAGCAAAATTAACATTTTTGGCTCGCATACCTATATGTCCAAATGGGAAATATGCATATATATCACATTAGAACAAGCTGTCCAATAAAAATGCTGCAGTGGAAGCTCCCCTCTCACTGCAGTGTCATAGAAGGGGCATGTGTCTAAGGCTGCTTTCACATTGAGCCGCGCTATTTGTAGCGCGACTATACCATCGTATTTACCGCGATATTCGGGCGCTAGCGGTGAGGTTTTAACCCTCGCTAGCGGCCGAAAAAGGGTTAATACTGCGGTATTACCACGCTTTCCCATTGATTTCAATGGGAAGGCGCGGTATAGGAGCGGTGAACACACCGCTCCTATACCGCGGTAAAGATGCGGCTAGCAGGACTTTTGGAGCGCTCCTGCTAGCGCTCCGCTTCAATGTGAAAGCCTTCGGGCTTTCACATTGAACACTACAGGGCATGATTTTTCATGCGGTATAGCAGCGCTATTTTTAGCGCTGTACCGCATGAAAAACGCCTCAATGTGAAAGGGGCCTAAAAGACAAATGCTCCCTTCTAGCCCTTAACTAGAAGGAAAAATCATTGGTTTATGAGTATAAGATTTACCCACAATCCCATGTTTTTCTCACACAGTTAAAAGGGAGAATGAGAATTTGCTGCCTACTGAAAAAGTACTGTTATAATCAAGCTAAATCATATATTATTATGCTATTTGTTATAACATAATAATTTATTATCTATCTATTTACTGTGAAATAACTGATTGGAAGTTATAACTTCAAACTTCAGTAATTTGTCCGTTAAACCACCTGCTTGAGTACAGTTTTTTAAAATATATGAAAGTTACCTTAAAGGGGTGGTTCCCCTAAAAATAAACTTTTAACATTGCATTTCCCACATTAATGACAATTAGAATCGGCTGGTTTTATAAAAAAAAAACGTCCGTAAGTACCATTTGCTATATGCGTTCTCACCGCCACTTCCGGGTACGATGGTGGGGATGGGCGTTCCTAATTGATGGACAGGCATCCGACCGACGCATACATCGCATCACGAGATGCCGAAAGAAGCCGATCGTCGGTGCGCATGCGCCGTATAGAGCCGCACCGACGTTGGGCTTTTTTCTGCATCTCGTGACGCGATGTATGCGTCGGTCGGTCGGATGCCTGTGTTGCAATAACGCAGCCCATTCACTTTGAATTGGCCAATAACCTGCCTCAACACACAAAAAAATTTACCCGCACTTTTTTCTGGAGCATATTCAAATAAATGTGTTGTGGTGTTATAAAGTATAGATTAATCGATTTATTTTGTTGGAAAGAATTGCAATACAGCAATGTTAACATGCAAAACCAACACAACAATTGGTAAAAATTGTAGTATGAATGACAGGACATCCCTCAATGTTACCACCAAATCAAAGTATACTGTAAAATCCTGGTTTCCTTCCCTTTTCACCTTAAAACCTTGTATCATAACAAAGCCACCCATGTTTATCATTACAGTTCCCACATAAGGAACTGGTCAACTTCAAGCAGCACAGTTGTCTCACAGGAATAACAAAGTTGCTCAACATAGCAGTGTAAGGTTTTGTTCACACCTGTGCACTTTGGTGTGGTCTGCCATACTTAATGTGAACTTGTAACATTGTGACCTGCCAAAAGGACTATAAAGCATGCAGCTGCGAATGGTTGCACATACATTTTTTGCTATAGAGCGAGAGCTCTATGGATTGGGCATTTTATTATGCAAACATCTACTGCATTTCCTTATCTACACTGCATGTTCTGTGTCAATGACTTAGAAAGTATCAAAGTCAGAAGGCTGTTAAAGATGGCAGCTCTTTTATATCTCTCGCTACTCATTTCTTTTGTAAAAATAACTTACCATGTTAACCAACAACAACATTGTCAAAAAACATGGGGGAATTTAGTATACTTTAATCCTTCATAAATCTTTTATTTCTACTTGTGTGATTTTACAGAAGCCTGCACTAAACTACAAGTTAAATTACAGGCATCCCCTTTTATTTTGGGTGAGATATTTATCCGTGCCTAAAATGATACAAATATTGTAGCTTTTTTTATTATGACTATAAAAATACACAGACAGCTATAAAAAAAAAAGACCTATCCTCATATTCAGTAATACTGAGAAAATAAATCTGCAGAAGGCGTTTGCTATAATCTTTGCAATGTATACAGTATTCTTTCACATGGAAAAAAAGTGTTATTGTGAAGGCACATTGTAATGGTAATGTGTAGCAGCAAAGAATGAAGTGTAGAGAGAGCTGGGCCTCAATTTAGGAATTGAAGTCAGTTAGCCAGATTCAGGTAGGGCGGCTTACTTTTGAGGCGGCGTAGCGTATCGCATATACGCTACGCCGCCGTAAGTAAGTGAGGCAAGTGCTGTATTCACAAAGCACTTGCCTCCTAAGTTACGGCGGTGTAGCGTCAATAGGCCGGCGTAAGCGCGCCTAATTTAAATGAGGATAAGGGGGGCGTGTTTTATGTAAATTACTTTTATGTAAGTTACTCGTGACCCGACTGGATTGACGTTTTTTACATGCGCTGTCCATGTACATATCCCAGTGTGCATTGCCACAAGGACGTATTGGTTTCGACGTGAACGTAAATGACGCCCAGCCCCATTCACGGATGACTTACGCAAACTACGTAAATTTTTCAAATTTCGACGCGGGAACGACAGCCATACTTAACATTGACTAGGCCAACTATTTGTTCGACTAACTTTACGCCGGGAATCGCCTTACGTAAACGGCGTATCTTTACTGCGACGGGCAAGCACACATTCGTGAATCAGCGTATCTAGTCATTTGCATATTCTACGCCAAACTCAACGGAAGCGCCACCTAGCGACCAGCGGAAATATTGCACCCTAAGATATGACGGCGCAGGCCGTCGTATCTTAGTTAGGTTTAAGTGTATCTCAGTTTGAGCATATACTTAAACTTACGACGGCTTAGATTCCAAGTTACGACAGCGTATCTACTGATACGCCGGCGTAACTCTTTGTGAATCTGGCTAAGTATTTGTATAATTTAGGGGCTCCTAGGGTTGCCATTAAACCCACTATATCTGGTCTCCCACAGTACACAAAACATGGTAATACAATTATTTTAGTAAATATTAACTGCAAAATACCTTTTCTCATTAGCAGTATTTAGCAGTCTTGTGACTTCTATCAGTGTCTGCTTAAAGAGTATAGGAGGGGTTTTCATTCTACTATGACTGTCCTATGAGGCTGCAGGACCCCTGGTCCTCTGTCTGGATAGTGCTGATTGGCCTTGTGCTGGTCACAATACACACCAAACTGAGCATGTGCAGAGTGACTCCAAAGGCTCTTTCTTATGAGCAGATGGATTGGGGACATTGGAAGAAGTGGAGGGTCAGAGAAGACAGGACAAAACAGCATTTTTACACAATACAGAGAATTAACCTCTTAGGACAGAGCTCCACTTCGACTCAGATGCCAGCAAGGTGGAGGTGGGGTACCGATATGGTATGGCTGCTATTATTAAAGATGAGCTAGTTGAACCTTTTTGGGTCGAAGATGGACTCAAAATCAACTCCCAAACCTACTGCCTGTTTTTAGAAGCAGAAGCAGTTGTATAGGAAAAAGTGTGCACCTTTTAAGAAGACCATAATATTTATGCAGGACATATCTCCATTGCATGCATTGAAGTACTCCACTGCGTGGTTAGCCAGTAAAGGCCTTAAAGTGAATGTAAACCCTCCATATACCCAGGGAAGTGAACAGCCTCAGATGATACACAGAGATTAAACAAATCTCCCCACATAAGGTTTACATGTATATATGTTATATTCATCTTTATATACTGTTTAGAAAGTGCACATTGTGTTAGGAGATTTTCTCTTCCTGGTTAGCACTGCAGTGAATAATGGAAAAAATACTGCGCTTGTTCAAAAGCTATCTGGAGTGAAAGCTGCGATTAACAAATGTTATACAACATAAACAACAATATACAAAGAAGAAGTCGCGCTAATTATAACTAATAATAAGATGCACTGAAGCCAGCGCAAGGAATGTGAAAACCAAAATGACATAAATAAGCTGTGAGCAAATAGTGAATAGGATGACACGGTTGTGGGTATGACCCCAATCAACAATGCAGACCAAAAAATACAAGTGTTCACATTCAATGGTTTCCCCAGTGAAAAACTTTATCCACAAAGGTCCTGGAAAGATTGATGATAGAAGCACCTCCACCACGATCACACACTGACTCTTACCGGAAATGTACGATCTCTAAATTATAGGAGATCATAAACAGCATAGACCGATGATATCCTTGAATAATATCGCCAACCCAGGACACTCTCACTGATAGGTTGCCTCGAGCAGTGTGCCAATGGAAGATATATATAAAAGAGAGGAGGGAGCTTGCATAGCGTAAAATCCTAGAGTGTTTATTAAATAGTAAAAAGATGTACACTTACATCAATTCTGTGACATGGAGCATATAAAATAACAAGCCGGCCGGCTCTTCAAACGTGCAGCCCGTATCTTCCGGGTCTGATCAGACCTGGAAGATACGGGCTGCACGTTCGCCGGCGCGTGCACTCGACCCGGTCCGAAAGCTCCGTGACCGCGCCCACGGGACCCGATCGTCGCCGGTGTCCCGTGATCGGTCCTCCGGAGCTGAAGAACGGGGAGAGGTGTGTGTAAGGTGTGTAAACACACCTTCCCTGTTCTTCGTTGTGGCAGTGTCAGTGTCATTGATCGTGTGTTCCCTGATATAGGGAAACACGCTCAATGACGTCACAAGTCCAGCCCCGCACCCCTACAGTTAGAAACACATATGAGGTCACACTTAACCCCTTCAGCGCCCCCTAGTGGTTAACTCCCAAACTGCAATTGTCATTTTCACAGTAAACAATGCATTTTTATAGCATTTTTTGCTGTGAAAATGACAATGGTCCCAAAAATGTGTCAAAATTGTCCGATGTGTCCGCCATAATGTCGCGGTCACGAAAAAATCGATGATCGCCGCCATTAGTAGTAAAAAAAAAATATTAATAAAAATGCAATAAAACTATCTCCTATTTTAAAAACGCTATAAATTTTGCGCAAACCAATAGATAAACGCTTATTGGGATTTTTTTTTACCAAAAATAGGTAGACAAATATGTATCGGCCTAAACTGAGAAAAACATTTTTTTTTATATCTTCATTTGGGATATTTATTTTAGCAAAAAGTAAAAAATATTGTTTTTTTTTTTAAATTTTCACTCTATTTTTGTTTATAGCGCTAAAAAACAACAACACAGAGGTGATCAAATACCACCAAAAGAAAGCTCTATTTGTGGGAAAAAAAGGTCACCAATTTTGTTTGGGAGCCAAATCGCATGACCGCGTAATTGTCTGTTAAAGCGACGCAGTGCCAAATCGCAAAAACTGGCCAGGTCCTTTACCTGCATAAAGGTCCGGGTCTTAAGTGGTTAATTGCTAAGTTATGTGTGCAACTGGTTTTGCTTTTCAGTTTGCTTCCCATTGTAGTCACCAATATTCATTATCTGGCCTGGGGGGAAGCCGGGGACTTTTCCTGTTCTTCCAGGTTAATTGTGACTCTTTTGGGCATAGCATGTTAGAGATTCTGTCATTGTGGAATAGGGACTGTGATGGCACTGACCAATCAGAATCACTCTGGTCCATCCCGGAAGTGTTTCACAAAGAAGAGGGAGAAAAGCAGGGGGTGGGGAGGGCATACGGTGTATTTTTTCTGTAAAGGTGAACTCTTTAAGCTGCAGCAATGTATCAGAGCCATGTGTATGCATCTTTTTGTTGGTTTCAAACAGTTTGAAACTTTGTTATGCTTCTAAAGTATTCCAGAATATAGAATCCATAACATTGAAATAGCTCCTGAGTTAACCAGTTCCACAAACTGTGTTGCAAATGTTAATAATCTGTTCCCAGGCTATGCACACTAATGTATTTACATATTCTCAACAAGCAGCACAACCACCTTTGTAGCCAAATGCATTATGGAGAAATTAATTGTCAATGTTTACAACAGAGGCACTTAAATTTAAGCTCTTTCCCTATTCCTTTATTTTGCATGAGAATCCTGGAAGCCTGCCAGATTTCTAATGTAATCCCATAGCAGGTGTTTCTAAACTGTTAAAAAAACAACTGAAACCCACTTCAGTCTTTATTGTGATCTTTGAGGATCTTTGAAAATTAATTATTTCACAACACAAGCATAGGTGGATTGCTTTTAACCACTTGCCTACCGGGCACTTTTACCCCCTTTCTGCCCAGGCCAAATTTCAGCTTTCAGTGCTGTCACACTTTGAATGACAATTGTGCAGTCGTGCAACACTGTACCCATATGACATTTTTATAAAAAAAAAAAATCTACACAAACAGAGCTTTATTTCAGTGGTATTTATTCACCACTGGGTTTTTAATGTTTTGCTATACAATCAAAAAAAGACCAAAGATTTTGGGGGGAAAACAAACAGTTGTTATAGTTTGTTATCAAATTTTGCAAACAGGTAATTTTTCTCCTTCACTGATATGCACTGATGAGGCTGCACTGATTGGCACTGATAGGCACTAATGCGGTGGCATTCATGAGGCGACACTGATGGGCACTGATGAGACGTCACTGGTGTGCACTTATGAGGTGGCATTGATGAGGCTGCACTGAAAGGGGTTAAAGTGACTGTAAGGCCTCATCCATACTGGATGTTATAAAACCACCGGTAGCATTATCTGTAGAAATCTGTAGCTCTAGGATGAGTTTTTCACCGTTTTTTTTTTAGCAAAACTATACTCCCACAAAAGCTTATGGCCCAAAAACACTTATATTTTTTTTTGCATTTTTAAGCTTTTTTAGAGTTAGAGCGTTTGTACAGCTTAAACATTTTAAATTCACTAGCTCTGTTTTTTTTCCTGCCAGAAAAGCCCCTGCCAAAAAACGCTGATAACAGCCTATGTGTGCATGGACACATAAGATAAAATGCAAGGGAGCTTACTGGCTGCAGAAAAAAATGCCTGAAGCCAAAAACAGCAGCTGTAAAAATGTCCAGTGTGCATGAGGCCTAAAGGTTCTGCTTTTTTTTTTTTTTTTTAAACATGTTATACTTTCCTGCTCTGTGTAATAGATTTGCATAGAGCAGCCATGATCCTTCTCTTCTGGGATCCCCTACTGACACTCTCGGGCTTCACCTTTCCAGTATCTGCCTCCATAGCAAGCACTTGCTATGGAGGAAGATGTGCGAGCTCGCTCCCGAGTGACCTCAAAAGTGTCTCGAACCAGTTGTCAACAAAGGCTCTAGTGGTAGCATTATACAGTAAACTTGCTCAGAGACCCATCAAATCCACATGGAAAGCCAGCAAAACACTATACTTGACAGAATGCAGAGCAGACATGGACACAGCCTGCTCTTGTCTATGGGGCAATCAGATAGAAAGGGACCGCCTGTCCATTTCTATCCAATACCAGCTTATCCAATCCGCCAGACAGATGGGGAATTGGCCCCCATCCATCAGTTTTTGGCAGACAGGATCGAATGGCGGCAGGTGACAGTGGACATGTGTCTGCTGATATCCACCACTCCATAGAAGAGACTAGAGGGTCCTATCAGGTCCGCCTGAAAAACTGACAGGTGGGCCTGATCGGATCGCCCCCGTGTGAAAGAGGCCTTACTCTCTTTCCTTTCAACAAGACAGAAAACAATAGGGAATCTGAATTTTTACAGTTATTACTAAAACAGTAGTTCAGAGGATATTTATCAGCCTGGCACTTGTTTCAGTGACAACTGTTAAAGATGGGAATTTTTCCATTTTGAGAAGTTTTCCACTTATTTACTCTTGTGTCTTCAATACAGGAAGTGAAGAGAAGTTACCCCAGTAAGGACACAGACAATAGTAAATACCCAACATAGGTTTGAATATTCCCACACTAGAAATAATGTTTTGGCCACCAAATTTGAAAGGCAAAGACTGGGAGACTGATTGTGAATTGTATCTCCTCCATATGTAAGCCTTACGAGTCTAATACAGTGTTTTTTGATATGGTGATACCTGGTTAAGAAGTTGTACTCTAACCCAGCAGACTTTTTTTGAACTGGAGTAGTACAAAGTAGTACAAAGTAGTACATCTGCTTAAGAAACCTAAAAACGTAAAGACAAATGATTTCCAGAGGTAGTCCTCTTATTTGCAATTTAGGCCAAGTGTAAAAAAAATCCAATCCAAAAAACTCAGTGCAGAAAAAAATCATATTTATATATACACACCTCTCCCCGTTCTTCAGCTCCGGTGACCGATCGCGGGACACCGGCGGCGATCGGGTCCGCACTTAAAGAGAACGTACAGGTACGTGCTTGTGCCCATCCGTGCCATTCTGCCGACGTATATCGGCGTGAAGGGGTCCTTAAGGCCCTGTACACATGCTCGAACATGTCCGATGAAAACGGTCCGCGGACCGTTTTCATCGGACATGTCTGCTAGGAGATTTTGGTCTGATGGTTGTACACACCATCAAACCAAAATCCCAGCGGACAGACATCGCGGTGACGTTGCGGTGACGTTGATGCCGCCACGTCCGCAAACCAGGAAGTAAAATGCTTCAACGCATGCGTCAAATCCATTCGACGCATGCGGGAGATTTCGGTCCGCTGGTTAAGCGTACTAACCAGCGGACATGTCGGACAGACGGGTTTCCAGCAGATAAGTTTTAAAGCATGCTTTAAAACTTTTGTCTGCTGGAAACCTGTCTGCTAGGCTGTACACACGGTCAGATCTGTCCGCTGAAACTGGTCCGCGGACCAGTTTCAGCAGACATGATCGATCGTGTGTACAGGGCCTTAGTGGTTAATGACCACTTTGTCTTAAAGTGTATGTCAGGACAACAAATAAAAATAAACATGCAGTACATGCACATTACCATATGTTTTATCTCTTTATCCCAAGCATAAAAATACCTGCAGATATGTTAGAAATGCACTCAGCTCCAAAGTCCTGTTGTGGGCTAACAATACCCTGCAATTTTGTGGCCTGAGTGGCATCAGCCCTTCCCAGTTGTCTTTACTAAGCCATTCAAACCCTTCCACTCTAGTCATCTCTACAACAAATACACGAATTATTCTGTAGTCCAAAATAAGAATAATGAGGGCTAATCAGACCCCTTGAGATAACAGACAAATTGGGCACAAGACATGGGACAGCTTTGAATTTCTGACATAAGCAACTGGTATTTTTTAGAGATGCAGCGAAATTTCAGTGGCCGAAAACATATTGGCTGAAAATGGTGTTTTCTGCATTTTGCCAATAAAGAAAAAAGTGCAGATAATGGCGCTGAAAACGCGTGTGATTTTACCACGATTTTGCAGTGATTTTACCACAATTTTTACTGTGCTTATGGTGTGTTTTTCATAGGGCATGTGACTCAAAAACATAACATGGGTGTGTTATTGATGCATTCTTGCTGTGTTTTCAATTAATTTCATTTAATTTCAACGGGGAGGGGCATTTTTGGTGCGCTTTTTTTAACTGACCAAAAATGAAGCACGCAAGATTTCTAACACCACAACGAAAGTGTAATAGACCAGTGCGAAGACATACCGTATTTATCAGCGTATAACACGCACAGGTGTATAACACACACCCTAACTTTAAAGCCCTGTACACACGATCAGTCCATCCGATGAGAACGGACTGAAGGACCCTTTCATGGGTTAACCGATGAAGCTGACTGATGGTCTGATGTGCCTACACACCATCAGTTAAAAAAACGATCGAGTCCAACGCGGTGACGTAAAACACAACGACGTGCTGAGAAAAATTAAGTTCAATGCTTCCAAGCATGCGTCGACTTGATTCTGAGCATGCGCAGGCTTTTAACCAATGCTTTTGCATACTAACCATCGGTTTTGACCGATCGGTTAGGTGTCCATCCGTTGAATTTTAAAGCAAGTTCTAAATTTTTCGACCGAAGGATAACGGACTGATGGGGCCCACACACTATCGGTTTGGACCGATGAAACGGACCTTCAGTCCATTTCCATCGGTTTTGACTGACCGTGTGTACAAGGCCTAAGAGGGAGGTTTCAGGAAAAAAAACAAGTTCAAGTTAATATTCATTTAAATTCATGATATTAATTGAAAGTAGAATATAATACAATTATGTATAAAAATAAATATATCTTTAAAAAAATTCTAATTTGGGGTTTCTGTTTCAGCCAAGTGCATCCTAAATTTTCGGTTTCGGCACCAAAATTTCCATTCGGTGCACCTCTAGTATGTTTTGTACTTATCCAACAGTTATAACAAATTGCTTTCAATAGCATATTTAACAGACCAAAAGGTAAAATATTTTAGAATTTAATTGTTATGCCGCGTACACACGACCTTTTTTCATGACGAGAAAAATTACATTTTTGAAATTGGTCATTAAAAACCACCGTGTGTAGGCTCCAGAGCATTTTTCTCGTTGTGAAAAATGGGCATTAAAAATTTATAACATGCTCTAATTTTTCGCATCGTTTTTCACGTCATTGTTTTTCACGTCGGGTGTAGGCTTTAACGAAGGGAAAAAAACGTGCATGCTCAGAAGCAAGTTATGAGACGGGAGCACTCGTTCTGGTAAAACTAGCGTTCGTAATGGAGATAGCACATTCGTCACGCTGTAACAGACTGAAAAGCACGAAGACTGAAAAGCGTGAGTCGTCTCTCACCAAACTTTTACTAACACGACATCAGCAAAAGCCGCCCAAAGGGTGGCGCCATCCGAATGGAACTTCCCCTTTATAGTGCCGTCGTACGTGTTGTACGTCACCGCGCTTTGCTCGATCGTGTGTATGCAAGGCAGGCTTGACAAGAATCACGTAGAGAAAAACTTAGAGAAAGTTTTTTTCCATGACATTACCCACTTGAGACCCGCGCTATTGACAAAAGACGTTAACAGCGTGGCTCTCAAGTGCCAACTGGACGTCTTTGCACGTCATTTAAAAGCATTACCCGCGCACGCCACTGGGGGGCGCGCAGCGGGTAAACACTGTCCCGGCGCATCGATGGGAAGCCGATGCGTGTACCTGGCAGCCGCGATGTCCGCCGGGTACACGCGATCGTCGGTAAGACAGCAGGGACGTGGAGCTCTGTGTGTAAACACAGAGCTCCACGTGCTGTCAGAGGAGAGGAGACCGATCTGTGTCCCTTGTACATAGGGACACAGCATCGGTCACCTACCCCAGTCACCCCCCTCCCCCCACACAGTTAGAACACACCCAGGATACACATTTAACCCCTTCCTCACCCCCTAGTGTTAACCCCTTCACTGCCAGTCACCTTTATACAGTAATTAGTGCATTTTTATAGCACTGATCGCTGTATAAATGTGAATGGCGCCAAATTTGTGTCAAAAGTGTCCGATGTGTCCGCCATAACGTCGCCGCCATTACTAGTAAAAAAAAAAATAATAATAAAAAAACATAATTCTGTCCCCTATTTTGTAGGCGCTATAACTTTTGCGCAAACCAGTCGCTTATTGCGATTTTTTTTTTTTTTTACAAAAATACGTCGAAAAATACGTATCGGCCTTAACTGAGGAAAACATTTTTTTTTTTTTAAAAAAAAATTGGGATATTTATTATGGCAACAAGTAAAAAATATATATATATTTTTTAAATTGTCGCTCTTTTTTTGTTTATAGCGCAAAAAATAAAAACCGCAGAGGTGATCAAATACCACCAAAATAAAGCTCTATTTGTGGGGAAAAAAGGACGTCAATTTTGTTTGGGAGCCACGTCGCACGACCGCGCAAATGTCAGTTAAAGCGACGCAGTGCCGTAAGCTTAAATTTCGCCTGGGAACGAAAGGGGTTTATGTGCCCAGTAAGCAAGTGGTTAAAAACGGTCATGTGTATACATGCACTTTAAATTCCTTTTCACCCACTGTTTATCTGTAATTCCAATTCTGGCCCCCCTGGAAATTTTTTGGAGCCAGGGATTTTTTTATTCAAAGGAGCTTTATGACACTATTTCAGGACCTAAACGGCACAGCTGTGAACAAGTCATCTCCTGAGGTCCATACTTGACACTTTCAATCACAGTAATTGTGATTTCTACTATGACTCATGTATAGTGTAATTCCAGCACCACAATTTTTTCTTTTGAATAAAGTTTGGAAGAGTTAAAACTTCTCTCAAGTTTTCAGCGCTGTCTCTGTTCTTGCTGCAAAATGACTACTTTTACTTAAACAAGATGTGAGGGAATACATTGAAAAGGGTATATACTCAACAACTCAAACTTATATAAGCCCTAATTCTTCCCATTCTACAAAAAACATTTTTGGGGAGAATTTCTCCTCATTCATCATGTGCAGAAAAAAATAATAATAATCGCGGGTTTACAACCGTTTTAATATTTCATATACAAATTTATTTCAGTACAAAATGAGGTGGAGGACTGAAAAAGAAAGCAATGTGCCCCCTTCATTAGGGCTTGAAAAAAATACAACACAAAGGATATACAGATAAATGTAATGTGTGGTCTCATTTTAGGCATACACAAAATTGCAATCAATAATTTAAAAACATAACAAAACAGAATGTAGGTAATGATATTTTGGTAATATTAACGTACAGTGCCATGAAAAAGTATTCACATCCCTTGACATTTTCCACATTTTGTCATGTTACAACCAAAACCGTTAATGTATTTTATTGGGATTTTATGTGATAGACCAAAACAAAGTGGCAGATAATTGTGAAGTGGAAGGAAAATTATAAATGTTTTTTAAGATTTTTCTGAAAAGTTTGGTGTGCATTTGTATTCAGCCCCACCTGAGTCAATACTTAGCAGAACCACCTTTTGCTGCAATTACAGCTGCAAGTCTTTTTGGGGATGTCTCTACCAGCTTTGCACATCTATAGTACATTTTTTGCTTATTGTTCTTTGAAAAATATCTCAAGCTCTGTTAGATTGGATGGAAAGTGTCTGTAAACAGCAATTTTCAAGTCTTGTCACAGATTATCAATTGGATTTAGGTCTGGACTTTGACTGGGCCATTCTAACACATGAAAATGGTATGATCTAATCCATTCCATTGAAGCTCTGGCTGTATGTTTAGGGTTTTTCCTGCTGGAAGGTAAACCTCCGCTCCCAGTCTCAAGTCTTTTGTAGACTAACATGTTCCTCTTGCACACTGCATGCACACGCCTCCTTGAACGGCGGTGGGGCCTGACATTCTATTTTTCTCCCTGGTTTTGGGGAATGTCCTTCCTGGCTGCCGTATTGTAGTGCAAGGGCGACTGCCAACACTCCTTACTTGCATCAATTAAAATTGGTGAGTTGTTCACATGCATTAATGTAGATTTATGTCATTATATTCTATCATGTATGGTATGTTTAATATTATGTCCTAATTGATGTTCTTAAATATATAGAAGCTCCTGAGGAAGCGACGGATGAGGTCACGAAACACGTAGAGCTAATTTTAAATCATTCAAGGACCTTGTGGACATACCCTGGAAATACTGTACACTCAGCATGGGTTCCAATACAGTCTATGCCCCCCCCCCCAGCAAGTTCAGAACATATATACTTGTAGGTAGATTCACAAAGAGTTAGGCCGGCTTATCAGTAGATAAGCCGCCCTAACTCTGAATCTAAGCCGGCGTTTGTTTAAGTGTATTCTCTAACAGAGATACACTTAAACAAAGCTAAGATAGGCCGGCTTGCGCCGTTCTATCTTAGCTTGCAATGTTTCTGTTGGCCGCTAGATGGCGCTTCCATTGCGGCCGGCGTAGATTATGTAAAAGAGGGAATACGCCGATTTACGAACGTACGCCAGGCCTACGCCGTCGATTAACGTAGTTTCCGTAAGGCCTTAGGCAGCCTAAAGTTATTCCACCTATGAGGTGGAATAAAAATGTTAAAGTATGGCCGCCGTTCCCGCCGCGAGGTTCGAATTTTTTTTACGTCGTTTGCGTAAGTCGTCCACGAATCGGGAGTTACGTTGTTTACGTCCGCTTCTAAATCAATAGGCCCGTACGGCCTACTTAGCCGCAATGCGCACTGGGAAATGTAGTCGCCCGGCGCATGCGCAGTGTCAAAAACGTCAAAAAACGTGAGGTCAAGCCTCATTTCCATACAACACGCCCCCCTCCAAGTCATTTGAATTAGGCGCCCTTACGCCCGCTCGTTTTAGGCTACACCGCCGTAGATTAGCAGGTAAGTAGTTTGTGAATCACTACTAGCCTAACTAATTTACGGCGGTGTAGCCTAAAAAAGCTAGGGTAGGCCGCCCTAAAGTTAGGCCATTCGTACGTGAATCTACCTATAAGTATTTTCCTTGGGGCAAACCACTTTGGCCTTATTTTTAATTTTTTGTTTTTAATTTTCTATTGTTTGTATTACTATTTATTTATATATTGAGGCATCGTATGTATATGTGATATATTGTGAAATACTAAAATTTGTTTCAATTTTTTAGGTGCCTATAAAGTCAATTTTCTCTTACAAAACTATTCCAATTTAATCTATCTCTGTCATGTTACACGGAAAACTTTCACTTAATATGTCATTCAAAGCTGTCAAGATTCATATTCTTTGATCATATATGATTTAGCATCCATCAGTGAATTGACTAACACATACACTGTCTGACCATATAATAATGAATTTACCAACTGCAGCTAGTGACATTCTACTTATATACAGTTTGACTTCCTGTGGGTGAATTATAAAGGTATGCCAGAGATTTTTATTACCCAACTGCCATCTTGATAAAAGACAGATACACTAAACTGATGCTTTTATTTATACCAAGTTCCCAACCTTAGTTACTGTATGTCCAACTGTGCATCTGTGTATATAAACTTTTTTTGCACACAATAGATAAGGATCTATGCTCAATGTTCCTAATCTTGAAACTAGCTTACCAATTGACAGTATTATATAGTTTACCTGATGATATCACCAATATTATTGATCCAGGTTCCTACAAAGGAGAACTTTAAAGATAATTACAGTGGAACCTCAAATTACGAGTAACGCGGTTAACGAGCGTTTTGCAATACGAGCACTGTATTTTTAAAAATCCTAACTCAGTTTGCCAGTGTTGTCTCGCGAAATGAGCAGGATTCAGGCCAAAGCGGTGTGCAGTACCACGTTTGGCCTGAGGTGAGGGGGAGCCAGAGCCGAGCAGAGCCAAGCGGCGATGATCCCAGCCGATCAGCGCTGTTCGGAAATGCTCGGAAAGACACGGAAATACTTTGTTCCCAAGCCTTTCCAAGGTTTGCTGAGCTGTCCTTCGGGCCTTTCCGGCTGTTTGAGGCTCTCTGGCGCCCCCCACATCTGGCCACATGCGGTATTGCATGCCATCTAAGCCAATGCGGAACAAATTATTTTTGTTTCGATTGACTTCAATGGGGAAACTTGTTTTGATATGCAAGTACTTTGGATTACGAGCATTCTCCTGGAACGGATTATGCTCGTAATCCAAGGTTCCACTGTACTTCTAACTGTTTGGGGCTACTCTAATAGAAAGATTCAGAGATAACTTGCACATGACTTTCTATATGCAAACGTGTGAGGCCCCGTACACACGACCGAGGAACTCGACGTGCCAAACACATCGAGTTCCTCGTCGAGTTCAGTGTGGAAGCCGCCGAGGAACTCGGCGGGCCGACTTTTCCCATTGACTAACGAGAAAATAGAGAACATGTTCTCTTTTCGGCCCGACGAGTTCCTCGTCGGCTTCCTCGCTGAAAAGTGTACACACGACCGAGTTTCTCGCCAGAATCCAGCTCCGACCGAGTTTCTGGCTGTATACTGCCGAGAAACTCGGTCATGTGTACGGGGCCTTAGGATTACATAAACTGTATAAAAGGATTTCCAAATGAGCGAGCAAGCGTTGTTTCTCTTTTTTAAATTTATTGGCAGATTTTGCTATTAGAATAAGAATATATAGTTGTGCTCATAAGTTTACATACCCTGGCAGAATTTATGATTTCTTGGCCACTTTTCAGAGACTATGAATGATAACACAAAAACTTTTCTTGCACTCATGGTTAGTGTTTGGTTGAAGCCATTTATTATCAATCAACTTTTTGTACTCTTTTTAAATCATAATGGCAACAGAAACTACCCAAATGACCCTGATCAAAAGTTTACATACCCCAGTTCTTAATACAGTGTATTGCCCCCTTTAACCAGTTCCCTATCGAGCACAGTACAGAGGAACACAGATTGGAACATATTTAACCCCTTCCCTGCCCCCTAGTGTTAACCCCTTCCCTGACAGTCACATTTACACAGTAATCAGTAGACATGTGCATTCGTTTTAATCCGAATGCATTTTCGTCCGAATTTCGTGTATTTTTGTTATGGTGTTAACAAACGGAAACAAACGCGCAGAATCCGAAATCCGAAAGATCCGACGTAAAAAAATGCTTTATTTTCGTTTTCGTTGCTACAACAGTTCAATATACTGTAGATAGGAGATTCGACATGACGCTGACAATAGCAATCTGTATCTACCTGTGGTCGAATGTGCCTAACCTTATCTCTATTAGTCCAAGATTATTCTACATAGAGAGGAAAGATTTGACATAGAGAGAAAAGATTTGACATTATAGAGACAGTGTTGGGGTAGACCATTCGACATGAACGACGAAGATTCGAAAAAGCAGCAAAAAACATACAAACATTGAATCTGTCATTGAAGGCTTATGGTGTCTGTCGAAAGTTCTAAGAAGATTCGACAAGCAGCTAAACTGTACGACGCCGCAATCGTACATTTCCGGTCAAATTCTCGGCCCATAGGCTATAGAAGGATTTGAATGTTGGTTGACTAGTAATAATAATTTATAAATATAATTATTACTAGTGTCATACAACATTAGAATTCTTCTATAGCTTGTAGGCGGAACATTCGACCAGAAATGTACGATTGCAGCGTCGTACAGTTTATCTGCTCCGTCGAATCTTCTTAGAACATTCGACAGACACCATAAGCCTTCAATGACAGTTTCGACCTTAATTAATTCTGATTTTTGGACTAATGCATTTTTTAACAAAACAGAATAAATAAAAACGAATTTCAGGAGAAACTAAATAAATGTATTTTTCGGACAAAAACTAAATTCCGAAACAAAATATTTCAGTGTGCACATGTTTAGTAATCAGTGCAGTTTTATAGCACTAATCGCTGTATAAATGTGAATGGTCCCAAAAATGTATCAAAAGTGTCTGATATGCCTGTCGCAATGTCACGGTCACAATAAAAATAAAACACATAATACATTTTAATCACAATAAAAATCGCAGATCGCCGCCATTACTATTAAAATAAAACTATCATCTATTTTGTAGACGCTATAACTTTTGCGCAAACCAATCAATATATGCATACTGCAATTTTTTTACCAAAAATATGTAGAAGAATACGTATCGGCTTAAACTGAGATTTTTTTTTTTAACCACTTCAGCCCCGGACCATATTGCTGGTCAATGACCGGGCCACTTTTTGCGATTCGGCACTGCATCGCTTTAACTGACAATTGCGCGGTCGTGCGGCGTGGCTCCCAAACAAAATTGGCGTCCTTTTTTTCTTTTGGTGGTATTTGATCACCTCTGCGGTTTTTATTTTTTGCGCTATAAACAAAAATAGAGCGACAATTTTGAAAAACAATTAATATTTTTTACTTTTTGCTGTAATAAATATCCCCAAAAATATATAAAAAAACGATTTTTTTCCTCAGTTTAGGCCGATACGTATTCTTCTACATATTTTTTGTAAAAAAAATTGCAATAAGCGTTTATTGATTGGTTTGCGAAAAAAGTTATAGCGTCTACAAAATAGGGCATAGTTTTATGGCATTTTTATTAATATTTTTTTTTTACAAGTAATGGCAGCGATCAGCGATTTTTATCGGTGCTGCGACCTTATGGCGGACACTTCGGACACTTTTGACACATTTTTTGGGACCATTGGCATTTTTATAGCGATCAGTGCTATAAAAATGCATTGATTACTATAAAAATGCCACTGGCAGGGAAGGGGTTAACACTAGGGGGTGAGGAAGGGGTTAATTATGTTCCCTAGGTGTGTTTTAACTGAAGGGGGGTGGGACTGACTAGGGGAAATTACTGATCGCTGTTCATACATTGTATGAACAGACAATCAGCCATTTCTCCCCCTGACAGGATCGGGAGCTTGTGTTTACACACACAGCTCCCGGTTCTCGCTCTATAACGAGCGATCGCGGGTGCCCGGCGGTGATCGCGTCTGGCGGCGCGCACGCTCCCCTAGTGGCTGATTCGCGGGGTGAAGTAGATCTACGTGATCTCGCGCAGGGGAGCCGACCTGCCGCCGTATAACTGCGGCGGCTGGTCGGCAAGTAGTTAAATGTGATATTTATTAAATAAAAAAAAATTGTCTCTCTTCTTTTGTTTATAGCGAAAAATAAAAACCGCAGAGGTGATCAAATACCACCAAACGAAAGCCCTATTTGTGGGGGAAAAAAACATAAAGGTTTAATTTGGGTACAGTGTTGCATGACTGCGCAATTGTCATTCAAAAAGCTACAGCGCTGAAAATTAAAAATTGGTCAAGGCAGGAAGGGGGTGAAAATGCCCTGTATTGAAGTGGTTAACATCAATGACAAAATCTTTTGTGGTATTTGTGAATGAGGCTCTTTATCTTATCAGATGGTAAAGCTGCCCATTCCTCCTGGCAAAAAGCCTCCAGTTCTTGTAAATTCTTGCTGTTTTGCAACTGCACGTTTGAAATCTCCCCAGAGTGGCTCAATGATATTGAGGTCAGGAGACTGAGAAGGCCACTCCAGAACCTTCATTCTGCTGTAGCCAATGACAGGTCGACTTGGCCTTGTGTTTTGGATCATTGTCATGTTGGAATGTCCAAGTACGTCCCATGCGCAGCTTTCTGGCTGATGAATACAAATGTTCCTCCAGTATTTCTTGATAACATATTACGTTCATCTTACCAACAATTTTGACCAAATTTCCTGTGCCTTTGTAGCTCACACATCCTCAAGACACCAGCCACCTCCGTACCTTTTATCATAGGCTTTGTTGACTCCTCTCCAAATTAAGGGCCAGATCCACGTAGAAAGGCATACATTAAGGCAGGCATAGCGTATCGTAGTTACGCTACGCCGCCGCAACTTTGAGAGGCAAGTGCTGTATTCACAAAGCACTTGCGTCTAAAGTTACGGCAGCGTAGCGTAAATCTGCCGGCGTAAGCGCGCCTAAATCAAATGAGGAACAGGGGGGCGTGTTTTATGTAAACTAAGCATGACCCCACGTAAATGACGCTTTTTTCGAACGGCGCATGAGCGCGCATGCTCAGTATCACGTCGAATTTTCAAATTAAATTACGCCCGCTCAATGCCGAGACGACGTGAACGTAACTTACGCAAAGCCCTATTCGCGAACGTTTTACGGAAACGACGGAAAATTCGACGCTGTCCCGACGTCCATACTTAACATTGCGTACGCCTCATGAGGCAGGGGTAACGTTACGCCGAAAAAAGCCTTACGTAAACGATGTAAAAAAATGTGCCGGGCGGACGTACGTTCTGAGAATCGGCGTATCTAGCTAATTTGCATACTCTACGTGGAAATCAACGGAAGCGCCACCTAGCGGCCAGCGTAAATATGCACCTAAGATCCGACGGCATACTAAGACGTACGTCAGTCGGATCTAGCCCACATTCAGGCGTATCTTGTTTTGTGAATACAAAACAAAGATACGCCGGCGCATCGTAGAACTTACGCGGCGTATCAATAGCCACTCCGCCGTAAGTTCTTCGTGGATCTGGGCCATAGTGTTTATGGTTTCGGCCAAAAAGCTCAATTTTGGTCTCATCACTCCAAATGACTTTGTGCCAGAAGGTTTGAGGCTTGTAAACTTATGAGCACAACTATAGTCTTTTTGCAGTCACTTATATATTTTATTGTGATACCGCAACTTCTTTCAAAAAGTCCTACATTAATAATATTAAAAAGTGGTCAGACAATATCAATAATCATACGATAATAATTTTAAAAATATATATAAAAAGTGTAATACAATTTACATTTACAGAATATAATAATGAGTTAATTATTGGTTAAAACATCTACAATTGAATACTACTTTATTAATACATACTGTATATTGGTTAAAAAAAATGTGTATAATATAGTCCTACATTCTCTACCTTAGGAACCATTAATCGTGAACAGAATTTTTTTTTAATATAAACTGTATGATAATAATGAGAGTGACTGCTATCATGAATGATGGAAATGATTATTATTATAGTACAGGGATTATATAGCACCAACAGTTTGTGCAGCACTTAAAATAAATATACTGTAGAGAGTATAGTTACAAAACAGTTCAAGACAAGAGGGTCAGAAGAGCCCTGCTTATGGGAACTTATTAAACACAATCAGTAATGCCATAAAACCCATTGGAACTTTATCAGGCTATTGCATTTAGCAAGAGCTGAAACACTAGTAAATTGATAAAAAAAATATGTATTGAATTAGGAATAGGAAATAATGTATACAGACTGTATTAAACATACAATGTACTGTATATGGTATCTGTGAATAGTAGAGAGGGTGGATAATTTGGAGATAGATTGTCAGAACTGTAAGCAGAAAGGAAAATGCTTACATTAACCAAGTGAATGATGAAGCACAATGTTCGTCAGCAGCTGATTTACGCAGCAACCAGTAATACTGGCGAGTCTGTGCATTTAAACTAGAAAAGGCGCCAGCGTCTAGTGGAGGGAAAGTTGAGAGGCCGATATTCATTATTCGATATTGAATGATTGTTAACCACTTGACGACCGCCTCACGACAATATACGTCGGCAGAATGGCACGGGCAGGCAGAGTAACGTAGGTGGGGGACACGATCGCGCACCCCCAGGGCCACCATCAGGAATTATGGGGCCCCTTACACAGCTTCAGGCATGGGCCCCGTGGAGCAGAGAACTGGGGGCTGAAATTGAGAAGCGGGGGGGGGGGGGGGCTGCCGCGAATTGAGAAGCGGGGGGGGGCCTTTACAAAAAAAAGAGGAAATAAAGAAAAATATCTCTGGGCCCTTTAATAAAAAGAAAAGAAAAATATATATATTTTCTTTTTTTAAAAAGGGGGGTTGCCATCTGGGGCCCTGGAGACGTAGAATATGTATATATATATATATATATACAAATTATTATTATTTTTTATAAAAAGGAATTACAAAAAAAGTGGGGTTGCCATCCGGGACCTCTGGGCCCTTTGATAAAAAAAAAAGAAACCTCTAGGCCCTTTAATAAAAAAATAAATAATAACAAGTATATATATAAAAAAAATAAACATTTATAAAGAAAAAAAGGGGGGAGTTTCCATCCAGGGCCCTGGGGACCTCTGGGCCCTTTAAAAAATGTTTATATATATATATATATATATATATATATATATATATATATATATATATATATATATATAAAAAAGAACTAAAAAGAAAAAAAAGAAATAAAATAATATAAAAAAAATATTTCTTTTTATAAAAAAAAGGGGGTTGTCATTCAGGGCCCTGGGGATCTCCGGACCCCCAAAAAAAATTGTCCCTTTAATAAAAAAAAAAAAAAAAAAAAATTTATTAAAAAAAAAAAGGGGGGGGGGGGTTGCCACCCGGGGCCCTGGGGGAATCTGGACCTCTAAAAAAAAAAAAAAAAAAATTGGCCCTTTAATAAAAAATAAAATAAGAATATATTAAAAAAAATATGGGGGTTGCCATCTGGGGCCCTGTGGGAGCAGAGAACCAGGGGGGGGGGGGGTGCTGCCGCCTGAAATTGAGAAGCGGGGGGGGGCTGCCGCGAATTAAGAAAAAAAAAAGAGGAAATAAAGAAAAATATATTAAAAAAAAGGGGGGGTTGCCATCCGGGGCCCTGGGGGAAAAAAAATTGGCAGGAAATTAATGAACAGGACAAGTCTCCCTAACGAGGGTACAGACAGCAATGCCTGACAGGTATTATAATACCTCTCCACCCTGTCCAAAATGAAAGACTCATTTGTGTTTAGTTACTTTAAAGAACCAGTAATTCACTGCAAATCAGACAAATCTGTATGCATCTATTTAGGAGAAACAGATTATGGATTATTCTGCCTATATTTACATTGATTGCATTGCTAAAAAAATATTTCAGTTTGATTAGAGAACTTAAAAACCCATAGGGTTGAGCTTGAGCAAGGATTGTATATGAAGCACAGCTTACAAAAATGAATAAAGTGAAGGGCCAGACAAGTCCAGCTTGAATAGCTGAGACTTGTTTTTGTGCCAGGAAGCTCTACACAAAAGAACTCTTTATAGTGTTAGCATTTTAACACCACTAAGTGGTTCCTTTCCTACAGATTACATACAGTCAGTGTGTGCCCATATATGGGTGATATGCTAGAGCTTGATATTCAGCCAAGCTGTACTAGTAACATAAATGAATGGATGTGTAGACATGTCCTAGTCAAACATTAAATGCATACTTATTATATTTTACTGAATACTGTATTTAGTACATATTGCATGACAAAGCTTCCAGTACACATGTACAGAGTAGAACAATACATCACCTTGTTCACTATACTGAGCCTCAAATTCAAACATATGCATGGTAGAAGTAGTACAGGATCCCAGGGATGCATCTTGGATGGGAAGTATGTATCTTCATTAAGCGAAAAGTATGGACAACGGTGGGACTATAACGGTACTAAATATAGAGAATTATAACAAATAATTTTTAATATTTTATTAAAAATATCATAAGAAATTGATACAATACAAAACACCGATTTTTTTTTTAAAACACATTATATTGAACATGCGTTTTCCGGGTCGCTGGAGATCCCAGATAGAGACAAGTAGCTGCTCATTGGATATGATCCCAACCAGGATGGTAATACCCAATATATTTCGCCTCTTAAAAGGCTTCCTCAGGGGTGAGGTTAGGATCAAAAAAGGCCAGCTCTATTGGTAATAAAAACATACATGTTGCATAGCCAAAAATGAATCAAGACAATTTAGTTTGCTTTCATTTAAAGAGAACATGCTGACCTGCTATCCCAGGTAGGGGGGAGAAAGAGAAATCTCTCCTTGATCCTGCCAATAACTAGGGCACCAATAGGTTCCACAGCCAAGGGGAGGCGTGGAGCCTTATTCAACAATCAGCGCTGCGTGCAGAGGCATCCACAGGAGGGGAGAAGGAGACCCAGCTGTAGGGAACGCGTAACGCCTAATGAGTCTGGTGTTCCACAATAAAAGTTCAGTAAAGTGAGGTTGAACAACTAAAGGCACTTACTAAGTTCAATAAATGAGAACACCTATGGGGGCAGCCAGAGGAAGCAAAACGATCAGCTCAGTAAAAAATACTGAACCAAGCCTGATCAGCCACTAAGTTGATATATAGAGAAAAGAGAAAAAGAGCGTCTGACGTCATCGGGCGTGCGCGGACATGCAGCATCCGTGCGCATGCGCCAACATGGCCCAGTCCCAATCGCCTACAACCCCCAGAAGTCTAGGTGGCGAGAAGGAGCCAGCTGGTATGTGACTTCCGGTGGCGATAAACGTCAACCAGTGGCCAGCCGAGATAGTGCGCCGAGGATGCCTCTTGGTGCCTCTTGGTAGAAGAAAAGAACCCATCGCAGCAAGGGGGGAGACGGATCAAACCAACGGGAGGTTTGGGACTGGGCCATGTTGGCGCATGCGCACGGATGCCGCGTGTCCGCGCACGCCTGATGACGTCAGACACTCGGGCATGCGGGAGGGGGGTTTATAAGGAGTCAGTGTGATCCATCTATTTTGCTGCACGCAGCGCTGATTGTGGAATAAGACTCCACGCCTCCCCTTGGCTGTGGAACCTATTGGTGCCCTAGTTATTGGCAGGATCAAGGGGAGATTCCTCTTTCTCCCCCCGACCCGGGATAGCAGGTCAGCATGTTCTCTTTAAATGAAAGCAAACTAAATTGTCTTGATTAATTTTTGGCTATGTAATTTATGCGTTTTTTTTCTTATATGTAACATGTATGTTTTTATTACCAATAGAGCTGGCCTTTTTCTGATCCTAACCTCACCCCTGAGGAAGCCTTTTAAGAGGCGAAATATATTGGGTATTACCATACTGGTTGCGATCATATCCAATGAGCAGCTACTTGTCTCTATCTGGGATCTCCAGCGACCCGGAAAACGCATGTTCAATATAATGTGTTTTTAAAAAAAAATCTGTGTTTTGTATTGTATCAATTTCTTATGATAGTTTTAATAAAATATAAAAAAATTATTTGTTATAATTCTCTATATTTAGCACCGTTATAGTCCCACCGTTGTCCATACTTTTCGCTTAATACTATTCGGGATGAGGTGCGCGCTATATGTAATTTTGATTTAGGCTAACTAGATCTTGTCCATCTCTTTCAATATGTGTCTTCATTGTTTTGAGTTGGGGTCCCTTTGAGTCGGATAATAAGAAGCAGTGTGGAGTACTCAGAGTTTCTCACCCATGCAGGGTGAAAGCCGTTTAGTGATGATCCGGTAAAGGGGGAAACTGATGTAGCTTTACCCCCGGAGGAGCTGCTGGTTTGTTTTGGGTGGCACATTTACCTCGTGGCTTTCCGAATTCCTAGGGGTGTATGGTGCATATAGCAGTAGTAAAGGAATGTCCGCAACAGGTGTCTTTTGCTGTGCTCTTTATTACCCAGCCGGGTAAAAACAATAAACTGGTGGTAAAAGCATAGAGTTGAAGGAAGAAGGAGAACAGCAGATTCAGGCGTAGTATTTAGAAACAGTCCTTCTCCCGTTTGTAACACTTTCTGCACCACTCCTGCCTGAGTGGGTTTAGCGTACCCGGACAGGCCTCTCTCACTGACCTGGCAGCTGGAGAATCACTCTAACCTTTAACTTGAGGAAAAGTCCCTGCCACAGACCCTCCTGGTATGGACTTGAACTTGAGGAAAAGTCTCTGCCACAGACCCTCCTGGTATGGACTCAGGGAGAAACCTCTGCCACAGGCCCCACTGATTGCAATTACGGAGACAATCCTCCTTGAAGAATTACACCTGGATCTCCTTCTTATTGTCGCCCAGGTACCGACTGACAGGTGATCAATCCTTCAGTGTCCGGCTACCTTGATCCCCGGTGGTTTGTCTAAATCCTTTTGGATTGCCAGCCTCTCATTGGCTCTCCGCAGATGGACTCCCCACCGAACAGCTATACCGCTTGGGATCTTCAAGAAATGGGAACCCAGTCGATCACTGGGTCCCTGCCATTGCTCAAATGTTCCGGACCAACATGGTCCCAGAACCAGGAACACCGCGTGGCACGCACGCCCTGGCCAGGTAGGCCATAACACCCTCACTGACCTGAGTGTTGTGGCCACCCTAAAGGTGGGTGCCACACTGGACGAAGAAGACCCAGACTCAATGGCGTCTGTCCCATAAATACCCTCTCCCAGCATGCCCAGCGAGGAAACTCCCTCCTGATTGGCTGCTGGGAAAAAGCACCCAAGTTTCGACTCCACTGCTGCCACCTATCGTCCTGGAGTGGAACATCACCCCAGCAATGACAGAATGAGCCCACAGCCAAGCTGAGACAGAGACCCTGTTTTGAACAAAACAATTTGGATCAGTTCAGGCATTGTTGGACTCTTTTCTGTTAATCCTGAGAAATGTGCCACTGCAATGAAAGAGACCGGGTAGCTGGGGTAGGAGTTTGGTGAAGCCTCAAATGAACAAGGTAAAAGCTATTAGGACTTGGCTTTGCCCCATCACAAAGAAACAGATCTGAGTGTTCCTGGGCATGTTGGATACTACCGTTGGTTTGTCTCCAGCTTCGACACTATTGCTGCACAACTGACTGAGATGAGGAAGGGTAAAAAGTCAGTGAAACAACAAAGCTGAAGAGGCTTTTCTGGACCTTAAAGCAGTCTTGTGCTAGTAATCGATGCTGGTTGCTCCAGATTTTTCTAAAGGATTTATTGTCCAAACGGATGTCTCCAACAAAGGATTTTAAAGCTGCTTTGTCCTAGGATGTCAATGTGGAAGAATAGCCGTTGTCTTTCTCTGTAGAAAGTTGTCAGCTGCCAAAAAAAACTACGCTATACTGGATTGAAAATGCCTGGCCATCAAGTGGGCTTTGGATTCACTAAGCTATTTTCTCCTTGGCAGGAAGTTTGATTGGTGTCGGACAATGCCCCCCTGACCTGGATGAAACAGAACAAACACACACATATTAGGGTAACCAGGTGGTTCTTGTCCATACAAGAATTTATTTTTATCAGTTGGAAAATGGAAAGTAAATGAACAGAAGAGAAATACAAATTAAATCAATAGTTGATGTGACCCCCCCCCCCCCCCTCTTCCTTAAAAACAGCATTGATTCTTCAAGGTAAACTTGCACACAAGTTTTTGCAGGAACTCGTAAGGTGGGTTGTTCCAAACATCTTGGAGAACCAACTACAGATGTTGTATGCCTCCAATCCTTTTGCCTCGTTATGTAATCCAAGACAAATTCGATGATTTTGAGATCAGGGATCTGTGGGGGTCAAACCATCACTTCCAAGATTTTTTGTTTTTGTTTTGTTTTTAAGATAGTTTCCTAATGATGTTGATGCCAATCACACACCTTACTGATGATATGACATGATGGATAAGTATCTGCCTATATTTTTGAGGATGACATTTATCCTGACCCAATCTCCAACTCCATTTGCAGAAATGCCGCCCCAAACTTGCAAGGAACCTCCACCATGCTTCACTTTTGCCTACAGACACTCATTATTGTATCGTTCTCCAGCCCTTCGGCGAACAAACTGCTTCCTGCTACAGCCAAAAATGTCTAATTTTGATTAATTAGTCCAGAGCACCTGCTGTTTTCATGCATTGTTGAGTTGCTTAACCTTGGTTCCACGTCAGTGGTATGGCTTTTGGCTGCAATTTTTCCATGAAGACCACTTCTGGTTAGACTTCTCCAGACAGTAGATGGGTGTTCCTGGATCCCACTGGTTTCCACCAGTTTTGTGCTGATGGCACTGCTGGACATCTACTAATGTTGAAGGGAAGTAAGCAGTGGTGACTGGTGGGGGGGCAATAAATTCAAAGAAAAACATCAAATGCAGCCACTGTGCCATCAATTACAGCCACTGTGCCCATCTAATACAGCCACTGTGCCCATCATATGCAGCCACTGTGCCCCATAAAATGCAGCTACTGTGCCCATCAATTGCAGCCACTGTGCCCATCAAATGCAGCCTCACTGTGCAGTGCCCATCATATGCAGCCACTGTGCCCATCATATGCAGCCACTGTACCCATAAAATGCAGCCTCTCTGTGCCCATAATATGCAGCCACTGTGCCCATCATATGCAGCCCCTGTGCCCATCATATGCAGTGCCTGTGCCCCATGAAATGCAGTCACTGCGCCCCATAATTTGCAGCCACTGTGTCCATGATATGCAGCCACTGTGCCCATCATATACAGCCAGGGTGATGCCCGTCCACCCACCATCTGACTGGAACTTACCCCATAATGGTGGCGGGGCAGGCGGCGGGTGACGGCGATGCACCGTGTGGGACGAGCAGCGGGTCCTCCATGCTGTTCTCCATGCTTCCCTGCGTCTCTTCTTCCATTATGCTAGGTGTCCAATAGGATCGCCTATGCCTTCAGCCAATCAGGTGACGGGTATTAGACCCGCTCTTCTTGATTGGCGGAGAGGCGGTTCAGTGTTAGAAAAGCATATATTCATTTGCTTTTCTAACACACCTGGGTGTGCTCCGAGCGCAATGCTCTACGCTCCAAGTACACCTTTTTTGAAGCCTATTAGAGCCTTTGGCTCTAATCAGGTGCTTCAAAAAACATCCCTGCCACTGTAATTCAGGTGCCTGACGTCCGAAAAGAGGCCAGGCGCCTGAATAGGGGGTGACAGTGACAGTCATGGATAGATTAATGCAATGCATGAATCTATCCATTAGTCATATAGTGGGGTGGTTTGACAGGGGGCCCCCTTAATGAACGCACCACCACTGGAAGTAAGCACAATGTGTTTTTCAGCTGATGCATTACATTTCCTTGGCTAACTACTGCGTCTACAGTCCTCAACATTGGCTGTTTCTTTGTGCTTCTTCAAAAAAGCTTGAACAGCACATCTTGAAACCCCAGTCTGCTTTGACATTTTTGCCTAAGAGAGACCTTGCTGATGCAGTAGAACTATCTTGTGTCTTGTTGCTGTGCTCAGGCTTGCCATGACATATGACCGATGACATTATACTGTCTTTCATAACCTTAGTAGCAGAGTTTGGCTGTTCCATACCCGCTTTTAAAATGTCTGCTTGGTATAAGGCCGAGTACTCACGAGCATCCGATGAAACCGGTCCGCGGACCGTTTTCATCGGACATGTCTGCCCGGGGACTGCCCGGGACTTCTGTTCGATGGCTGTACACACCATCGAACAGTGGTTCGCGCGTAAACAATACGCGGGGCGTGTCCGCGGTGTCGCCGCGTCGATGACGCGGTGTCGCCGCGACAATGACGCGGTGACGTGGGCGGCCTGCTTTTAAAATGCTTCCACGCATGCGTCGAAGTCATTCGACGCATGCGAGGGATGGCGGGCGGCAGGACATGTACGGTAGGTCTGTACAGACGACCGTACATGTCCGGGCGGACAGGTTTCCAGCGGACTGTTTTAAAGCAAGTCCAGGAAACAGTTGTCCGCTGGAAACCTGTCCGATCCGCCCGAAAATGGTCCGCTCGGGCCTACACACGGCCAAACATGTCTGCTGAAACTGGTCTGCGGACCAGTTTCAGCAGACATGTTTGGTCGTGAGTACGGGGCCTTAGTGTAAAAAGTGTACAAGTGTAATAAATTATGATGGTTTGAAGCCAAAATGTAGTCACACCAAATATTTTTTTTCAAAATTCTTTATTTACTCACACCAAAGAGCATGTCCACGTAGATCACATTAACAGCATATAAACAGTAACATTTTCAGACGTTTAAGAGTAGACTAGTACAGTGTGGCAGGGTAGTGAGTATGACCTAGTCCGTGGTCCGTCTGTTCCGTGCTCGTGGCATCGGGCTCACCATCTTTCCTCGTGATAACCCTGCTCCTAGGGAGCTTCCAGCAACGGAGTGCGGTGTGAAGTCAAGGATCCGCGGACACGCCCTCTCTTTTCCATTATCGGGAGAGCAGAAAACAGGGAGAGAATGGAGCGGCAGGGAGTAACCCCTCCCGCCACCCATCCAAAGATTGGAGAAAAGTTGTCGCCTCGGGAGCCGGGTTCCCGACAGCATCATGGAAGGAAGGAAAGAGAAAGAGAAAAGAGAGAGGGGGGGGGGGGAAGTGAAGGGATTTGCCCACGGGCATGGAGCATGTCAGCCATCCGGCCTGTCAACGTTCCGCCGAGTATCCAAGCCAACTCCCCCTTGAAAAGGGGGGGAGCCGTGTCAAGGAATCTAGGTCTGTCCCCTAAGTGCTTGTCCTTCATCTGAGTAGGTGAACACATTCCATAGCTGCCAAGTCTTTTTATATGACTCCTGTCTATCCTGATCTGTGAGGATAAGATCCTCCATTCTATTGATATCATCTACCCTCCGGAGCCACATCGTCACCGTCGGTGGGTGTGGAGATTTCCAACAGGCTGGAATGCATGCCTTGGCTGCGTCTAGAAGGTGTCGGATAACTGATTTCTTGTATACGCGTGTAGGATATGTGTTAGCGTGTAGCAAGAGGTATGCTGGGTCATCAGGGATCTGGCGTTCAGTAAATTTCTGTGATATTCTCCTGACCTCCGCCCAGAAGGGCTTCAGCAGTGGGCATGACCAGAAAATGTGGGTCAGTGTACCTACGTCCCCCTGGCAGCGCCAGCATGTCTCTGAGGTAGACCTGAAGAGTTTGTGAAGCAAAGCCGGGGTGCGATACCACCTAGTCAGGATTTTGTAGTTTGTTTCCTGTATTTTGGTACAGATAGAGGATTTGTGTGTGAAAGTCAGAATCTGCTGTCTCACCTTGGCCGAAAACGTGCATTGGAGTTCCTGTTCCCATTTCGTGATACAGGGGAGTTGATATCCCTCTTGCGGTGTCACTAGTATGTTGTGTAAGATGGATAGCGCGTGTGGTAATGTGCCCGTCTCCGAGCATATCTCCTCTATTGGTGTGAGAGGTAGGGTCCCTGTCTGTGGGGGTCTCATGGTATGTAGGAAGTGGCTCAGCTGGTTTGCCCTCATAAAGTCTAGTTGGAATCCCCCTCCCTGATCCGTTAGTTCTGCTGGTGTCCTCCAGCGTCCTGCTATGCTAAAGTGGGAGACCTGACACACACCCGACTCTCTTAGCGCTCGGAACCTACCGTCTCGTAGCCCTGGTTCAAAATTCGGGTTACCTAGCACTGGTCTTAGGGACGAATTCGCCGGCGGTGACCCCATTTGAGTAAGCAGCTTCGCGCAGATACTGGTCGTGGCACCTATCAGCGGGTGAGATCGTAGAGGTTTGGGCAGCCCCGTAACACACCACGGGGCTCTCCGCAAGGGGATGTCGCTTTGAGCTTGCTCTATGTGGGGCCATAGTTTAGTGTTCCCGTGTCTACACCAGTCCACTAGTCTGTTTAAGTGTGCCGCGTGGTAGTACGTGCGGATATTGGGCATAGCCAATCCACCATATGCCTTGGGTAGGGACAACACTGTTTTGTGAATCCTGGGATGTTTCCCAGCCCACAGGAAGTTTTTAAACATGGATTGCACCTGTTTGAAGTATTCCGTCGGTATGCGTATAGGCAGGGCTTGAAGGAGGTAGGTGAATTTAGGTAGAATGGACATCTTAAGTATTCCGCACCTCCCGAACCAGGAGTGCAGGCCGGTTGTCCATTGGTCTAGCAGCTTCTGAGTGGTTTTCAATAGTGGCGGGAAGTTGAGCTTAAAAAGTTGAGGGAGTGACGGAGGGATACGGGTTCCCAGGTAGCTTATGGCTGTATCCGTCCACTGTAGACTGAAGCCGTGGCGCAGTCGATCTAGGCGGGGGCTCGAGATTCCCACTCCCATTGCTACCGACTTTCCTATATTGATTTTCATATTGGACAGTTTCCCATAAGTCTCGAACTCTCTCATCAGGCTCGGTAGGGATACCTCAGGGTCAGTCAGTGTGAACATCAGGTCGTCTGCATAGGCAGACACTTTATATTCTCCCTCTCCCACCTTGACCCCTGATATGTCCGTGTTCAGTCTCACATGTCTCAGGAATGGCTCGAGGGTCAACGCAAATAATAGTGGCGACAGGGGACACCCCTGTCTCGTTCCGTTCCTAATCTGGAAGGACTCTGACACCACCCCGTTGGCCCTGACCCGCGCCGTCGGTTCTGTGTACATCGCCGAAATCCAGTTCATCATCCTATGTCCCAGGCCGATGTGTCTTAGAGTGTCAAACATGAATCGCCAGTTAACACGATCGAACGCCTTTTCGGCGTCCGTACTCACCAAGACGCATGGCGTCTTTGAGGTGTTCACCGCGTGCAATAGATTGAGGACTTTGACAGTGTTGTCCCTAGCTTCCCTAGTAGGAACAAATCCCACTTGGTCCAGGTGGATAAGGCTCGTCAGGTGTTGTTGGATTCTAGTCGCCACGATTTTGGTAAGGAGTTTAAGGTCCACATTAAGGAGCGAGATAGGGCGGTAGCTACCGCACTGACTGGGGTCTTTCCCTTCTTTAGGGATGATGGCTATCTGCGCCTGTAGGGTGGACACATGTAGCCTCCCCCCTAGGCCTAGACCGTTAAATAACTCAACCAGATGCGTGCCCAGGGTAGGGAGCAATGCTTTGTAGTACGCCACTGTCAGGCCGTCAGGGCCCGGAGCCTTGCCCGGTTTGGTGTTACCAAGGGCGGCTTGAAGCTCCTGCAGGGTAATGGGTTCCTCTAATACCTCTCTGGCTTCGACTGGGAGTGTTGGCATGGTTGAAGTGGTCAAATAGTCTCGGGAAGGGTCTCCGTCGGGGTTCCGAGTCGCTGAGGGTATATTATATAACGTGTCATAGAAGTCCCTGAATTCTCTGGCGATCTCTTGTGGCATCGACACCCTCTGCCCGCCGGCTGTAACAATGTGGGGTATATATGCTGCGCTAGTTTGTGTCCTCAATGAGCGGGCTAACATCTTCCCACATTTGTCCCCTGACTCATAAACCTTGCGTCTACAGATCTGGATGGTCGCCTTGGCCTTGTACGTAAGGACGTCCGTCACCTGTCGTCGTACTGTGTCCAGGTCCAAGCCCAGTTGTTTCGTCAGTGATTTTTTGTGTTGCGTCTCTAAGGATGTTAGTTTAGCCATTAATGTTGTTAGTTGTTCTGTCCTAAGTCTTTTCCGTCTGGCCCCATGCTTAATAAAAATACCGCGGACGACCGCCTTGTGGGCCTCCCAGACCACCTCCGGACTACTGTCTGGGACTGTGTTGGCGGAAAAATAGTGTCCCAATTCTTTAACCACGTCTGCTAGTGTTTCGGGGTCCTGCAAAAGGGATTCGTTTAGCCGCCATGGGTGTCTTCTCTCCGTCTCTCTATCTGTCAGGGCATATACTAATATTACCGGGGCGTGGTCTGACCATGTTATCGAGCCTATCTTAGCCTCTTTAACCGCCATCAGGTTCCTATGATGGACCAAAAAATAGTCTATCCGGGAGTATACCTGGTGGGGTCTAGAGAAAAAGGTAAAATCTTTCTCCCCCGGGTGCAATAGACGCCATGTGTCCACCAGTTGGCATGCATGAAGTGCTGCTTGTATGCGTCCGCGCATTTTCCCCGAGGTGGAGGATGTCCCCGAGGAGGTGTCCTCCAAGGGAGATAGTGGAACATTAAAATCGCCCCCTACTATCACCTGCCCGGTGGCAAATCTCGTCAGTCGGTCTAGGTGTTTCGTCAGGAAGGTGTCTTGGTTGTCATTAGGAACGTAGAAGCTCGCCAGGGTAACGCCTGTCGACCCTATCCGTCCTTTTAGAAACAGGAAGCGTCCCCCGGTGTCTCTCTGTATGTCGTCTAGTGTCCAAGGTACACTGGCCGCAATCAGAATAGAGACACCTCGGGATTTTGCCTCGGAGAAGGAGGAGTGGTAAACCGTCGGATAATATCTATTTTTTAAGATTGGAAGCCTGTCTTCCCTGAAGTGCGTCTCCTGTAGCATTACCACGTCTGCTCTCAGGCTGCGCACCTCCTGTAGCAGCATCCTGCGTTTCTCGGGGGTGTTTAGGCCCTTAGTGTTCAACGAAACAATTGTCAGTGCCTCCATGCTCGTGGGTGGGCGGGGGGGGGGAGGGTGTTAAGTAGGGGGGGGGGGGTTAGGGCAGTCAGGGAGGGTCAAGGGAAGGTAGTGGGAGGTGTCCCGGATGAGTCCAGGGATGGAAAAGTTATAGGGTACAGAGAAAGAAGAGAATAGAGAAGATATAGAGTGTAGTAAGAAAGGCCGACACCAGAGAGTGCGGCTGGTAGAGAAGTCTAAATTAGCTTAACTAGCTAGAGCGCTCACCAGAGCTAGTCCGGAGTTCGAGCGCAGGCCTATGTGGGTCGGTGGTTGGACAGAGCCAGCACTGTGAGCCCCCGACTCTATCCAACCCCCCCCCCCGGCCAACGTAAATAAGATAACATAAGTATGGCAATGCAATCAATCTTAAACCATATATACATATAACAGCATTTAAGTGGCAAACAGTGACATATAACATAAGGAGCCCGTATCCCGTAATGCACCCTTCCGGGGGACCCCACTCAGCGTCGAGGGGGTACAACCGGTAGGGGGACTGATCAGTGGGCTCAGTAAGGGATATATATGACCCATCTCCCCTGGCACCCCTCCCGCGTAATGTCAGATCCCTCCTCCCGTCCTCTCCCTCATAACGCCCCAATAACTCATGGCGTCTCCCAACTTCATATCTCTCCTCAGGATGGTAAAGGGCCAGTCTCCTCTCCCCCCTACCTGCCTCCCCCCGGGGAAGCCGCATCACCTCCCCTCCTGCATCTCATCACAACCCACGTGCTCATATCCCAGCAATGGTCTCTCGTTCTCAACATGAGCATTGGCCAGTGGGGCAGTCTCCCTCCCCTGATTTCAAAGTTTCCCCCAGTGGTCCGCCTTGCCAACGGGTGGGTAGGCATAATAAAAAAAAAAAAAAAAAAAAAGGAACAAAAAGATCATGCCCGGGCAGAGCAAAGAAAATAAAAAGTGAAAAACAGATCAGGTGACTTAAGAACACAGTCAGAGGAGGGTAGACGAGCCCCGTTTGTCCCGTGTGAATATCCTTGGCATGGCAAAGTCTTCATTGGTGCAGGGGGGTTCTCCCTCTCGTGGGGGGCACTTATGCATCTATAGGGTAGATCGGGGCGCGCTCTAACAGCGCGGGAGCCCCATTATTGCAGTATACCCCCAAGGCCCTGATATAAACCATGGGTCCCCAGTAGTGTGGGTGACATAGTCTAGAGTGCTCGGGTCAGGGTACGAGCCGGGGGGGGCCTCAACAGGGATCTGAGTGGCTAGTGGCTGCCTAGTCCCGGGGGAGCCGCAAAGAGCGGTGTTCAATGTTCTGGAGCTCGCATCACACCATCGTGGGAGAGTTACCGGGACATCAACTGAAGGGTACCGGAGGGATCGGGAGAACGGATTAGGTGGGAGTCTGGGGGGGGTCAGGGAATCGTGGCCCAAGGCCTACTCACGGCGTTCCTCTCCTGAGGGGGCTCGCTGTCTCCTCCGTCCACGTCCCCTCTGTCGGTTCTCCATTCCCGGTCTGTAGTGTGAGGGACCTGATCTTCCTGCCGCGCGGGGTAGTATCTGCAGCCAGTCGGGGATCGGTATCTGGTCCGCATCCAGGAAACGGAAGAGGGCCGGTAGGTCCGCTGGTGACTGGACCGTGAAAGCTGCTCCATCCTTCCTGAAGGTCACCGCCAGCGGGTAGCCCCAACGGTAGGTAAACTCCCGCTGTCTAGCTAGGTCCAGGACGGGCTGTCACACCAAATATTTAATTAATTTAGATTTTTCTTCTGTCTGTTCACTTTGTATTTAGTAAATTGATAAAAAATAAGCAATTAAAATATATATGTTTTAAAGCATTCTTACTTTACAGCATTTCTTCACACCTGTCTTAAACATTTGCAAAGTACAGTATATATAAATATATATACTATATGCACTGTATGTGTGTCCTGAGTTCTGGAGCCTGGGGACTTTGTAGAGCTTGGGATGGGATAAAGCCTTCATTCCTAGCTCCATTTTACTTGGTAGCCAGATCTCATTATTGGGGTAGTGGCGCTGCTTGGTTGTGTTATAACTGGGTCCTTGTATTTGTTCCAACCGTTCTTGATTTTTTTACTTCAACTACTGGCAAAGGACTCTGGCCGCAGCTTGCATGCTAGCAAGCTTGTTTTTAACATTTTTATTTTCATATTGAATTTTTTTTTAATTTTTCTGTTGGAACGATCACATATTTTTTACAATAAATATCAATTTTTCTGGGATTACTAGAGCACATTCAGGAGGATACATAGTATACCTGCACTTATCTTATATTTAATTTGTTTTTTTTCTTTCATTTTTTTTTCAGTTATATGGTTTTCTTTTTGTGCTGATGTAATATAGAACCCATCGCAAATATATGCTGACACCTCCTCACGCTAACAGAAGCCTCACTGGCACACCTAGAGGGTAAATTAGCCCCAGGTTCACATACTTTGCGCACCACCATTTGTTGTTTTTCTTTAAGTCCACTGGAGGGCTTAACTTACTTTATATTTACATTCTTGTGTATCACCAACACGCATTATAAGGGGACCTAACCCAAGTGAAGGTTTTTCTATATAAGCCTACCGCATACAGGCACCCGACACTTTTATCACGCACCTATCATCAGAACGGTTGGAACAAATACAAGGACCCAGTTATAAAACAACCAAGCAGTGCCACTACCCTGCACATTCACTTCACTGCACTTTTAATCGGCCTCTCTTTGAGAGACCACCCAGGGGGCAGCAGCTCATCTACCCAGTCCTAGCGCGGAAGTCTACCCCTCCTCCTACTAGACCTCATTATTAGTCTCAGCTGTCCACAGGCCGTTATATCTGCAACCTGGATCATGCAGTTCTTTCTCTCTTGCTGACAGAGCACTAAAAAAGATACAAATGCTGCTGTGTTAGAGAGCCCATTAGAGGGACCCTGATAGTCAGCAACTGATCTAAGTTTACTTAGTGGCTTGGTCAACTAGACTATGGGCTTACTTTACAAAGCTCTCCTGCATTAGGGTTGTGTTTTTTGAGGCTTATCTGAATAAAAGTGCAGGACAAGCCTGCTTGGACTGTTCCAGGGTGTCCTTGTCTTGTGGATGGTCTATCATTGCCAATGTCAATTAAACCTTTCCCCCATACATCTATGTATCGTTTACTGTTTCCATTCTGGTAGATAACTAGAAAGTGCATAAAGAAAGATGACTACCTTTTCTTCTTCCTCTATTATTTTTTTCTTTTAAAAGACACCTCACACACCAATTTTCTAAGTACAAAGTTGCATGTCTTTTGGTATTTGTGTTTAGGTTGTCAATGTTAGACCACACTCTCAAAAGTTGTGTGTGGATTTTTACATGTCAGATTGCCAATGGAGCACCATAAAGACCTATATATTTTAGGGATGCACATGCTAAGAACCCTCCTGAAGCAGTTTGGTCATAACATTGTAAGAAATAAAGCATTGCTTAAACACACAGTGCCAGATTTAGCAACAGTAAGTGTCACTGTGCCTCAAGCCCACATGAGTGCCCCTATAGCAGTCTCTTGCTACATGGGCACTCAAAAGGGAAGGAGCCAGGAGTGCGTGCAGAGGACCCAAGAAGGGGAAGATCTGGGCTGCTCTGTAAAACAGCATTGCACAGAGCAGGTAACTAGGTAAGTATACCATGTTTGTTATAAAAAAAAATCCCTTTACAATTACTTTACAATACTGTGAGTGAGTATTGTTACCCAAACACAGAAATTATGAAGGAAAATGAATGCTGCCACCATATATAAAAACTAGCAAGCTGCAATATATAAAGTTTTTGGGTTGATACACTTTAAAAAAAAAAAAAAAAAACAGTAGAGAGTATAAACCTTTACAGGTGAACAATCAACGGACAACAGATGGGCTGACATTGGTATGGCCTCCCATTACTCATTGCTTACTGTCAATCATAAGGACACAGAGAGCTTCTGGGTACAGATTTTATCTGAGAGCGACTGAGAGCATCGCAGAGAGCACTGGTAACATTGTATCAAGCCGAGTGCCATAGATGAGACCTTACCCACCAAACAGACCCGGAAGTAGAGGAAACCCCACGAGAGGGCCCAGGATGGAAAGAGGTGATAGGAGGACCTTCCCATTGGGAGATTATTCCTACATACCTAAACTCAAGTAGAAAGAAGGTGAGAGTCCAGAGAGCACAGTGGTGTGACAATATCGTTATAGAGAAGACACATTATATCACACAGCGGTGATGGGATACATACATTTACTTGTTTCAAAGTTACATGGGCTACTTAATGGACTAGCTATATTGGAATATTGGAGAGACATATTAAATGACATTACATTAAATAACCCCATCCATTCTGTTCTTATTTTATAACACTTGTATGTTCTGATTTGCATGTTTTAATAGTACAATATTTAGTAATTAGTGGCTGGATGAGCCTATTTAAGACAGAGTTGCAATATTTATGTGTTACATTATTATTGCTTGGTTTGCACAATACTTATAGCTTTTTGCACATAAAACTGGATTTGCACAGTATTAATGGTTTTGCACATATTTAAACAATTCGGTTTCACATCATATTGACCGCAGTCCAGTACTCTCAAGACAAGATGGCATCTGCTCGTAACACAGGGAAGAACAAGCCTCCTCCTCCCACTCAGGCGCCGGTGGATAGCAGTGACTCTCCAGCCATACACTCGGATCCATCGGCTTCAGTATCCAGGTCAGTGGTCACTACTTCCCCACTTCCTGACTCAGACAAAGCTGACATGACCCCACAGGCCATTGGAGGTTCCTCCAGATCCGAGGCCTCGGCCCTCCCGTCAGGCTTCTGAGCAGAGTCCTTGGCGCTCAAAATGGACACTCCCTCCAACAGCAGGTTTCTACTACAGGGACTGCAGTGTCTGCCTTGACTGACACCCAAAATGACCACGCGGCCTGACTTGGCTGGGTAGAGTGAATGCTCTAAAAATGGACGTTCTTCCCCAGTTTCTATACTTGTTCCAGACAATTCCTATCTACATACCCTCCTCGTTCTATAAGAAGCTCCACCAATTGTTTTCCTCCTTTATTTGGAGGGGTGCCCGACCAAGGATGCGCTATGAAACACTATAGCTCCCAAAGATTTGGGGAGGAGCTGGAGCTCCAGTTTCCTCTATTTATCATACAGCAGCAGTACTCACGCGTATACTTGATTGGTTCGACCATTCCCCAACCAAGTTATGGGTTCATATAGAGAGCCCTCTGAATCCGATAGATCTTAAAGGCAAAAGTGCTTCATTCTGACCCATAAACTATCCTTAGCATCCAAAACTCAAGAAAAGGGGTTCAAGCTGCTGACCCGCTGGTACTGATGCCCCCTCGACTTTACACTTGCTACCTGACATCCAGGGGAACCTTACTCCACATCTGGTGGGAATGCCCTCCTATAAGGAAATTCTGGCAAACGATCCTAGACCTGTACTTTAGACTCATGGCGACCTCTGTTACGTCCTCTCCTGAGGTAGTTCTATTATCTATGCTCCCTGGACCGCTCAAATCAGTCAAAAAAGATATACTGCACCACTTTTTGGCAGCAGCTAGGATGGTTATACCCAGACATTGGAAGTCAACTAACATGCCTTTCCTGGGGGATTGGGCAGTTGAGGTGGACCGAATTAATGGTTTGGAATTTTCCAAAACTTGGGGCTTGTGGTCTATGTTTCGATACTCCACAGAATTTATCTCCTGGGCTAAGGAGGATTCTACCAACAACACTGATTAGCCTGAGTGGATTACCTTATCATCTTATCCCCCCTTTTTTTCTTCTTCTCTCTTTCCTTTCTCTCCTCTCTTCTTACTATATTTAAGTGTTATACAAACACCCAAACTAAAACTACCAGTCTTGCCAAGAAGGAAAATGTGTGATCCAAATCGCATATCCCTATACAAGAAATTACAATTACCACATTAACAAATGCCTTATCAAGTATTAAACACGTGGGCACCACTCGTTGAGTAGATAGTGGTGTTCACTGAGTCTTAGGCCTCGTACAGACGAGGGGTTATCCGATGAGGGGTTATCCGATGGAAAACGGTCCGCCGGACCGTTTCCATCGGACATTTCCCCTCCAGTTTTTGATCCGATGGCTTGTACACACCATCGGATCAAAATCCGCGCGGAAAACATGTTTTCCGCAGTCACGTGTCGTGCCGTCGCCACGACGATGGCGCGGCGACGTGCGCGACGCTGGAAGGTAAATACTTCGACGCATGCGTAAAAATCATTCCGACGCATGCGAGGGATGGGGAGCGGACGGACTTATCCGGTGAGTCTGTACAGACGACCGGATAAGTCCAAAGGACAGGATTCCAGCGGATAGATTTTGTAGCATGCTACAAAATTTTTATCCGCTGGGAATCCGTCGGCTGGACAAATGTCTGCCGAAAATTGTCCGCTCGGGCCTACACACGACCGGATCTATGCGCTGGAACTGATCCGTGGATAAATCCCAGCGGATAGATCCGGTCGTGTGTACGGGGCCTTACTGTGTTATGTAAGGTGTTTATAACCACTTGGGCCTATATGTTTAAATATATGCATTGAAGTTCACAATTTCTCTATACATAAGATGCTTTCCATGTAACATTATGTATTTCTGTTCATCTACTGTTTAAAGCTATGTTCCAGTAATCCATTATTTTTCAATAAAAAAAGATTGAACTAAAACTTTTGTACTCCTGGCTGCGTGGATTTAAAAAAAAAAAAGTTTTTCTATTGGTACATGCTTCCCAAGGTAGTGCCCAGTCAACCCCATGCAATTTGTTGACATTCCCCTTGCATATTAGCTCAGAAAATTTGTATTTTTCAGTTAACAACCTTGACTCCTTTTGATTTCAATGTTGTTCGGTACCTGAACTTTGACATTCGATGAACCCCTGCCGAACTGAACTCCGGGCTGCTCGGCTTATCTCTACTCATTTGTAGCGTACACGCGACCGTTTAATTGTCATGGAAAAAACAAAGTTTTTCTCGACGTAAAACTTGTCAAGCCTGCCTTGCATACACACGATCGTGAAAAAAAATGCAAAGCAAAGCGCAGTGACTTACAATACGTACGGCGGCACTATAAAGGGGAAGTTCCATTCGAATGGCGCCACCCTTTGGGCTGCTTTTGCTAATTTTGTGTTAGTAAAAGTTTGGTGAGAGACGATTCGCGATTTTCAGTCTTCATGCTTTTCAGTCTTTGTGCTTTTCAGTCTGTTACAACGTGACGAATGTGCTATCTCCATTACAAATGCTAGTTTTACCAGAACGAGTGCTTCCATCTCATAACTTGCTTCGGAACATGCATGTTTTTTTTCCATCGTTAAAGCCTACACAAGACACAAGGAAGTGGTCCTCGGATCTGGGAAAGGAATTCCACTTGGTAGACTGGCAAAAGTCATACCATTTTACACACAAATCCTCAATCTTCTGTTATTCCCAAGAGAAAAACTTTAAACTTATCTCCTGATGGTACAGGGACCCTAAATCTTTACATCTGTGTCTGCCTCGTGCTGGAGATGCGGTGCGGCATATGGTAGCTACCTCCACATATGGTGGGATTGTCAGTCCATTCGGCCCCACTGGTCACAGGTTTTTGCCATATACAGTAGTTTACACGACCAGCCTTTGACGCCTTCCCCAGAGATAGCTCTATTGTCCATGCTTCCTGGCTCCATAGCCTCCCAGAAACACACTCTGTTTTGTTTCTTCCTGTCGGCCGGCTCCGAACCTTTTCCTATGTTTTGGAAAACTACTACCACCCCCACCCCCCCCCTGGCCTTGTGGGTCTCCACGGTCAACGATATTATGCACATGGAAGAGATGCTGGCCCTTGATACTGACACCTTCGACAAATTCAAGACCCTATGGCTCCTTTGGATTGACTACTCTGCCTCAAACTCTCTGAAAACATTATTGGCACCTCTGTGTTAACCCAGCTACTTACCCTGATTCCATCATGTAGGTTTGACATGCCGTGGTCTGCTCGGCCCCTCATCTCTCTATGTATTCTCTGCCTTCTTTTCTTTCTTCCTCTATCCTCTATTGCTCTCTTTCCCTCTTTTCCCCTTTGCTTTTCTTTCTCTCTGATAAAAATTTTAGGTGAATGAGTCAAGTGTCTTACTATGTAAATTGTCTAAGCCCTCACTGCCCTTTGTATGGAATGACAGTGTACGCTCCTCGTAGGCGGCGGAGCCTCTGAGTTTATGTTGATAATGTTACCTGCTGAGGGTAGACAGTGGGATTTGCATTGTATTTTCTTGTCTCCCAACATTTGAACGTTGTTTGTACCATCATTTTTTGTCAAACAGAATAAAAATATATTTGACTCTAAAGCATACTGTAAGAGAACTGTTACCTTCCGTCCGAGGCGCTCTCTGGCGAATGCGCGTGCACACGGGCACCCTGAGATGCTTGGGTGCACCAATGCGCATGTGCGTGGGCACACGGGCGCTCTGAGAGACTTTGGTGCGCCAATGCAACGGACGGCGTGCACGCGCAGGTGCGTGCCCCTATCGCCAATTGGCGCCAGACTGCCTATTTAAGGAAGTGCCCTGACCCCAGACCCTTGCTGACTGGTCTTCAGCTATTACCTGATACTCTGTACCCTGCTGTGATCCTGCTTGTCTTCTGTTGCTGAACCTGGCTTGCCTTGACCCTGTTCCTGGACTCTGCTTATGCTCGGATTACCGGTTTCCAATCCTGGCTATCCATCTGACGCTGCTTCCGCCTGCTGCCTGGTACCTCGCTGCCCGCCTACCACTTGACCTGGCTACCTGTATGACCCTGCATCTGCTTCCTGTGTTGTGCCTTGGCAACCTCCAAGTGTCTGTGGCTTCGATCCTGCGACTCTCTGCGACTTCCTGCTGCAAGTCTTCCAGGGGCTTCACATCATCTGACGTCCCTGTGTCACTGCTCCAGCGGAGTGCCTCTTTAACCCCGGCTGATCCTCGGTGTACTGTTATTCTCCGTGATCTGATGGTCCTCCTACTCATCCCGGCTCGCATCTACTGCTGTCTGGGTCTACATCTGCAGGCACTCGTGTTCCTCCTGTCCCTCGGTGTCCTCTGCTTCACCTCCAGCGGTACCAGGGCCGGAGATACAAGAGAGGCCGACCTCGTCACTTCAGTCTCCCATCAGGTACGTGACACCTACACACAACCGTTTTTCAAGGCGTGAAAAACGACAACGTGAAAAGCGATGAGAAAAATTAGAGCATGTTATAAATTTTTAATGCCCATTTTTCACGACGAGAAAAATGCTCTGGAGCCTACACACGGACGTTTTTAATCACCAATTAAATTTTTTTTTATTTTTCTCGTCATGAAAAACGGTCGTGTGTACGCAGCATTAAGCCCCATACACACTATGGCCCGGATTCACATACATCGGCCCGGATTCACAAAGCACTTACGCCAACGTATCTCGAGATACGCCGCATAAGTATAACTATGTGCCGTCGTATCTATGCGCCGTGCCCACAATCTGAGATACGCCTAAAAATAGGCTTCCTACGACCGACATAACTTGCCTACGCCGTCGTATCGTGGGCGCATATCTACGCTGGGCGCATTTGCCGCTCCCATTGATTTTCTATGCAAATGAGGGAGATACGCCGATTCACGAACGTACTTGCGCCCGGCGCATAATATTCATGGTTTGCATAAGTCGTACGTCCGGCGTAAAGTTATTCCCCATATAGGAGGCGCAACCCATGCAAAGGTATGGACCAGGGAACACAAGCCGTCATATTTTTTGTTGTTTACGTTGTACGTGAATATGACTAGACGTAGGTTATGTTCACAACGTAGGCAGTGATCCGGCGTATCTTAGGGAGTAGTTCCGACGTGATTCTGAGCATGCGCACTGGGAAGCGGCCACGGGACGGCGCATGCGCCGTTCATTTTAAGTACTTCTATGGCGCTTGCCCCATCATTTGCATGGGGTCACGCCTCATTAGCATGGCTCACGCCCACTTCCACCTACGCTGGCTTACGCCAAGGAAACCCAGCGTATCTTTAAGAGTGAGTGGGAGCAAGTGCTTTGTGAATCCAGTGCTTGCCTCTGTGCGCTGCGTCGGCGTAGCGTATATTAGATACGCTACGCCGGCATAAATATGCGCCCATGTATGTGAATCCGGGCCTATCAGTTTTCCTGCAGGTTTTTCTCTTCAGGTTTACCAAAACCACATAGTGCAAGGGCCTGCCTGATTGCATACAAATTGAAACTCTTAGGCCCCGTACACACGACCAAACATGTATGCTGAAACTGGTCCGCGGGCCAGTTTCAGCATACATGTTCGGTCGTGTGTAGGCGCGAGCGGGCCGAATTCCAGCAAACATTTGCCTGCCGGGCCTTTTACCAGCAGACAAATATTCCTGGACGTGTTTTAAAACCGTCCGCTGGAATCCTGCCCGCTCGGACATGTACGGTCGTCAGTACAGACCTACCGTACATGTCCGAGCGCCCGCCGTCCCTCGCATGCGTCGAATAACTTCGACGCATGCGTGGAAGCCTTTAAATGGCAGGCCCGCCCACGTCGCCGTGTCATCGCCGCATCATTGTCGCGGCGACGATGCGGACACGCCCCGCGTAGTGCTTACGCGCGGACTTCTGTACGATGGTTAGTACAACCATCGTACAGAAGCCCTCTGGCAGGCATGTACGGTGAAAACGGTCCGACGGACCGCTTTCATCGTACATGTTTGCTCGTTAGTACCCGGCCTTAAGGTTTGACCTCATATTAGATGGTTTTGGTAAACCTGAAGAGAAAAACCTGCAGGAAAATTGATGTGTGTATGGGGCTTTAGACATGAAAAGTGCTGGCTGATCCAGCCAAATCGGGAAGATGACTGTGATATTATGTCAATGGGGGTGGTCTTTAAAAACACTCTTATTGAGTCATTACAGGTCTGTGAAAGTGTGATTTAGGTGTTCCTGCTGGTTGGCAGCTGTCCACATTCTTTGAAGACAGAGGGAAATGAGACGTTGAATAGCCATAATATGACATGCAATACTCAAGCTGTCCATGCTCTAATATCCAGAAGAAATTTCAACAAAAGGAAGATTTTTTAAAAGAAATAGTGACACCATGAAGCTTGAATCTTATAGTATTTGCAAGACATCTGCTAATGATAACGAGCTTCAAGGAGAGAGTTGATGAATCTATAATTAGTAAATCTCTTCAGCATCTAGTGTATACCCAAAAATTCTAACATTTATTTTTTCCTAAACAGTTCTCTACATTTTTCATGTGTTTGCCCAAATAGATGAAAACATTGTTTCTAGAAAGCAGATCATGTCATTTCTTTATCAGGAATGTATCAGGGTTACACAGGCTACAGTTGTCCGGTGCTACATTACCAGCTACGAACAAGCGCTTTGCTTGAAAATCTGTTTGCCTAAAACAATGCCCCTTTATAAAATGCCTGTGAGGTTTTTTGTACGTAGCTATGTGGTATTTCCGCATTTTTCCATGGTGAATGCAACACAAACTGTTGTTCCAATAATAACAGTTCATAGTGTAAATGCTTCCAACCACATTAAGGGCTTAAACCTAGTTACACTAAACACACACTTTTGTGCCTATTTAATAAGGCAAAGTCCAAAATGCTAAGTGGTTTATCCAAAAGTAGCTAATCAGCAATTATCTTTTGTTGATCTGACAACTGCTATGAATATCTAGGTATAGTAGGAGATACATGATGCCAGTATCTTAAATGGATTGGTCGTGTGATATGGATTAGAAAGAATCCTGACCCACATTTTTAAGTAAATCCAGGAGGAAGAAGGAGAACAAATGAGATAATGATGTGAATGAAAACCTTAATGAGCCAAAAGGAGACCAAAACCCTTAAAAGGCTGTATTGCTGCATAGACAGAGAACTAGAAATGGGCAATTATCTGGTAACAATAAACTCAAAGCCAGTGGCAATTGCAAACTGGCATATTCCCACTGCTCCTTGCATTGCATTAATTATTCACTTCAATTGTCTCATACAATGAATGAAATACATAATCAAATATCTAGAAGATTTGTATATCTTGAAGAAAGTTTATATCATTATATATAACATTTACCAGTTATAACACCGGAGATTGTTATTCCAGGGAAAATCCAATTGCTTTATGGGATCAGGAAGGATTTTTTTAAAAAAACTGTGGGTATAATGTTCTGTTTATTAAGATTTTATATATATAAGAAGACCAGTATGGTGGCCTGAGATTATGGGAGGAGCCCAGAGGGTATTTAAAGTGGAGTTCCAACCACAATTAGCATTTTTTAAATGTATGTCCTTTCATCCTGCGTTTTTATAATATAAATCTGGTCACTTACTATTTTACAATCCGCCGCCGATCCGCATAGATATTCAAAAAAGATAGTTTATAAAACTATGTCTACACCGTTGTCATATTGTGAAGCCTACAGGCACTTACTTCCTGGAAGTCTTGGATGGGGAGTGATAATTGGACAGCGCACTGCATCCTGGGAAATGATGACACACATTTCCCAGGAGCATTAGAGGGAGATGATGTCAGAATCCTAGGTGGTTTCAAAGGCAGATTTCGTGGGACCGCATAGCAACAGGCATTTCCAGATGAGTAAAAACATTTTTTTTTCTTTTTTTTTTTCTTTTTTAGTCGTAAGCTACAGTTTAAAGCAAAATTGTTTTTTTGATGGAACCTCCACTTTAAGCAGCCCACTCACAAATGCTCTTTGTCGGTTCAGTGTGCAGTACTACATGTCACTGGGCCGACTCTTCCCAGCTCACCTCATGTCTGTGAGTCTGCCCATTCAATCGCATTCGACACCCTCCCGCCCTTCCCTTTTTCAGGGCACTTCTCAGCATATCCTTCTTCAATTAACTACCCATTACTTTCCTTGGGTATGCCCCCTTTTCTTGGCATACTGACCAGACCACCAAGGCACACTTCAGGTCTATTTATGTTGTAAGTCTTGTTGCGTGTTTATGTGACCCACATCTCTCTCGGTCAGAGGGTAACGACCAAAAAATATAAATATATATATATATATATATATATATATATATATATATAGTTTCACAGGATTTTAAACCACTTAGGGACCGAGCCTCTTTCTGAGATTTGGCGTTTACAAGTTAAAAACATTTTGTTTTGCTAAAACCCCCAAACTTTATATATATACTTTTTGTCACACCTTATTTGTGCAGCGGTCTTACAAGCGCACCTTTTTTGAATTAAAAAATAAGACAACAGTAAAGTTAGCCCAATTTTTTTATATTGTAAAATGTAACGTTACGCTGAGTAAATTGATACCCAACATGTCATGCTTCAAAGTTGCGCCCGCTCGTGGAATGGTGACAAACTTTTACACTTAAAAATCTCCATAGGCAACGTTTAAAAAATTCTACATGCAGTATTGCATGTTTCGAGTTACAGAGGAGGTCTAGGGCTAAAATTATTGCTCTCGCTCTAACGATTGCGGAGACACCTCACATGTGTGGTTTGAACACCATTTTCATATGCGGGCACTGCTCACGTATGCGTTCGCTTCTGCGCATGAACTCATCGGGACAGGGGCGCTTTAAAAAAAAAATCGTATTTATTTTACTTACATTTTTTTATTTTGACAAAAATTTGGGTCACTTATTCCTTTTATTCCTATTACAAGGAATGTAAACATCCTTTGTAATAGAAAAAAGCATGACAGGTCCTCTTAAATATGAGATATGGGGTCAAAAAGACCTCAGATCTCATATTTAGACTAAAATGCAATAAACAAAAAAAAATGTTTATATCATTTAAAAAAAATGACCTTTTAAGAGCATTGGGTGGAAGTGAAGTTTTGACGTCGCTTCCGCTCCGGCAATGATTTGAAGACGGGTGAGGGCCATCTTCCCCTCACTCATCTCCATACCCAGGCAGGGAACAGAACCGATCGCCTCCACTGCTACCGATGGCTCCGGTAAGCGGCAGAGCGGTGGGAAAGGGATCTTGTGGCGTATCCATCGCAGAGAACACTTTTATCTGAAAGAGAACCGCCCGCTGAAGAAGAGGATACCGGGGTTATGGTTGCTAGCTGCTACCATAACAACAGTATTCCTCTTCAAATTACTGACGTATTCCTGCGGTAGGCGGTCCGTAAGTGGTTAACAAAGTAAATGTTGCCCAGTTAGGGTTTAGATATATTTTAATCACACTTGAAGACTTAGGCCCCGTACACACGACCGAACATGTCTGCTGAAACTGGTCCGCGGACCAGTTTCAGCAGACATGTTCGGTCGTGTGTAGGCCCGAGCGGACAGGATTCCAGCATACATTTGCCCGCCGGGCCTTTTCCCAGCGGGCAAATATTTCCGGACTTGTTTTAAAACAGCCTGCTGGAATCCTGTCCCCTCGGACATGTTCGGTCGTCTGTACAGACCTACCGTACATGTCCGAGCGCCTGCCATCCCTCGCATGCGTCGAATGACTTTGATGCATGCGTGGAAGCATAGAACTGGCAGGGCCGCCCACGTCGCCGCGTCATCGTCGCGGCGACCCCGCGGACACGCCCCGCGTATTGTTTACGCGCGGATTTCTGTATGATGGTGAGTACAGCCACCATACAGAAATCCCCGGGCATACATGTACAGTGAAAACGGTCCGGCGGACCGGTTTCATCGTACATGTATGCTCGTCTGTACGCGGCCTTATAGTAACTCACTGACTATAAAGCTCAAAATAACCCCAAACTTAACCCTAAACTAACTTTTTAATAGAACCTTAAAATCAACTGTAGCGCCCCCTTGCTTTCAGCATGGGCACTACGCTTTAATTTAGTGGGGAACGGGAGAGTTACCTTGCTCCCATTCAATGTGTGTCTAAATTTGATGATCTCTGTCATTCTGGAAGTTCCACTGGGTCAGACTGTGGTCAGGGAGTGCAGTGCCACCCCTGGCCGGCAGCTGGTGCTAGAGGGGTTCTGGCAGAACAGATCTTCTCCCAGCAGCCAATTAGAGGATGTTTTCCCTCGCGGGGCATGCTGAGGGAGGGTATATCTGTGAGAGAGGTCATGTGTCGAAAACTTTCCGCGGGGTCCCCGTTCCAGGTGCGGTACCCACCTTCAGGGTACGCGCATCCATGGACCCCTGCCGGCGTGGCCCACCTGGCCAGAGCTGAACTTTGCAGCGAACCTCTTCCTGATGAGAGAAGGAACCCCAGTGCTCCACTGGGTTCCGAGGCCTACTGAAAGGATCCTAGTTTGGTCTTGGGTGTCCGGACCACTGACAGGTATGCTTGCTGTCTTCCGGGGACCATTTGCAAAAGAAGTCTACTGGGAGCGTTCTCTGTCCTTATTTACTTAAGTCCTCTATAGAAATTGACCCGTGGCGGGGGCCCTAGAGACAGGTCTGTGTTAGAGACCTGTTCCTCCCAGTATTATTTGGTGGCGCTCCGGCTGCCAGGCCTGTCATAGGGGTCTGTCCGGGGGCACTTTACCCACTCCGAGCAGAGTGGAGACGTGTATACATTTAGTTTAATGCAGAGCAGTGTATTGCTCAGTTCTATATCCAGGTCTGATACCGCATGGTTCTATTTCTTCCTTCATCAACCTTGACCTTCCTAATGTATGTTGATGTTGGCTGTGTTTGGCCTGGACAATAAAGCACTGAAAACTCTTTATTGGATGTCTGGACCTCCACTCACTGTTGCTATTCTCACAGTTACACCCTTAGACACTGCCAGGGCAACTTAGTAGGCCGGTCCCAAATCATTTAGCGGCTCCTCCGGGGGTAGCGCTACACAACTTTACACAGAAACCTAATTCCTAACCCTAAACCTACCTCATAACACTAATCTTTAGCCTCAAGTGAAGTTTATAGTGTATTAGAGATAAATACGATACATAATTGATGTTACTCATATCACAGTGATACTATTGTAGTGAAAATTCATTTGATAACACTAGAGTCTAAAGTGACTGCAAAGTCATTTTTTTTTCTATTAAAATAACAAACATGTTATATTTACCTGCTCTGTGCAGTGGTTTTGCACAGAGCAGCCAAGACCCTCCTCTTCTCGAGTCCCCCCGTTGGTGCTTCTGGCATCTCCTTCTTGTTGAGTGGCCACACAACAAGCAGCTTGCTATGGGGGCACCCAAGCTGAAGGTTTGGCCAGCAGTGGTTTGGCCTGCCCCTCTCTCTTCTGATTGGCTAACTGCGTTTCAACCAATCAGGAGGGAGAGTCCCGGACAGCTGAGGCACTTGTGGACATCGCTGGATAGAGCTGGGGCTCAGGTAAGTATTAGGGGGGCTGAGGTGGGCTGCTGCAACCAGAAGGTTTTTTATCTTATTATATAGAATGCATTAAGTTAAAAAATCTTTTGCCTTTACAAACACTTTAAAAAATATCTTTTTTTTTTGCACAGAGTAGGAAATAATTATAACCCCTCTCAGTCTTTTTCCACGTTCAGTTGTGAAGATTTCCTTTTCACTTCTTAGCCGTAGATGCAAAACGAAGTGAGAGGACATCTTTCCAAAGTGGGGAATATGCCCACTTACACAATTGTCTCAGGAACAAGTATCCTGATTGGATTGGATACCATTTTTTTTTTTGTTTACAAACTATTTTTATTAGGTACAAAAAGGTGGTACAAAAAGAGTTGACGTATGCATAGATGAGTATCATTGATTGGAAGATTTCTTCACTTAGTGACAACTTTGAATTATGGATCTGTCCTTACTTTTAGGTCCCAATGACAGTGGTGAGTAGGACAAAAATGGAGAGTAAACCTCATTAAGGGGGACACAGACAGCACCAAAAACCTGACAAGGTTTTGAACCCTCATCACTTTATGCAAAACTAAAACAAAGTTTTTCTTTGGATACACTTAAAAGTATCTGTAAATTCAAAACATGTTTATTTCATTTTGGATAAAGTAGGGAATTTTTGCCACCTGTGTCCTATGGGGAGATTTCACTTCACTTCATATCCTGTAAACACAACAGGAAGTGAGAGGTAATCACTCCAAAGTTAGGGAGATCCTCCATTGACAGTTGTCACTGATACAAGTGTTCCTGCTGGAATACTCCCCTGTACTAAACTTTGTACCCAATCCTGTAAAATATCACAATCAAGTCTGTAAAGCCACTTGTCAAAATCTTCAGAGCTGGGATCATGAATGTGCCCTACACTTTTATTAATTCCTATGGAGAGTTAAAGGGTTGTAAAGGTCCGTCTTTTATTTTCTAAATTGGTTCCTTTAAGCTAGTGCATTGTTGGTTCACTAACCTTTTCCTTCGATTTCCCTTCTAAATGTTTTTTTTCTTTGTCTGAATTTCTCACTTCCTGTTTCTCATCAGTAAGCTTTCCACCATCATCCGAGCGGTGGAAAGTCATTTAGAACAGCTTACTGAACACCTTACTGAGGAGGAACAGGAAGTGAGAAATTTAGACAAAGAAAACAAAGAAAAAAAACATTTAGAAGGGAAATCGAAGGAAAAGGTAAGTGAACCAACAATAAACTACCTTAAAGGAACATATTTAGAAAATAAAAAACGAACCTTTACAACCCCTTTAAGCTGGGTACACACTATCTGAATATCATCTGGTTCAGCAGTAACCTGCTAACATTCGGACAGTCTGTCCTAAAGAAGCCGATCTCACGCCCAGCTTCTGTCAAACTGGCATGCTGAAAATCCAGCATCCAACAGCAGCCGATTAGAGCTGACAGCTAATGGCTGCAAGCGCTGATCAGTGTGTTCTCGCACAGGGGGGTTGAGGCTGGAGACAGTCCCCCTGTCTGAACACAATAGCTCAGCAAGAAAGATCACCACACTAGCATCATTAAATTAGTACGGTGACCTGTCAGTTTTTTTTCATTCAGCCTGTATAAATTTAACGTGTGTACCAGGCTTAAGCCCATAGCAAAGGGCTCTATAGGGATAGATAGTGAAGAACACATGAGCAGGCCCAGTCTTAAAGTCACAATACTTACCTCCTCTCCAGTGGTATAATGTTTGTGAGGCATTCCCTTACCAGCACTAGCATCTTCTCCATAGATTGGGTATTGGTTATTAATTAATAACAACACAGGGTTTTAAAGCTTATTACAAATCTATATTTCAAATGTTTTTTATTTGTTTGCAATAACGTGGTGTAGGCAGCGTGTCAGTTGACTTCACACTGTAAAGCTATCTGAAGGAGGTTTTGCCAAAAACAGGCAGTGTCACACCCATCCAGCCTGTGTCTATGGTGTGTATATGCTGGGCCTAACAGGGAGGTGAAGCCTCCATCAATCACCATCTAATATCCCTCCCCCATAGTGTTTAGAAATAGGAGGATATGGAGGAGGAGGGTGGTGGGAGTGTTATTTACCACTGTGTATACACCCACATGTGTGACTCTATAGTCACATGGGCTGCGCAGATAAGAAAAATAAGGAAATTAATAGCTTAGAAGGGGACTAAAGTTTTTGATGTTTTTGGTTTAATGACACTTTAAAACCAGCCTCCCAGAAACAGGGAATACATAATTATACATAACACTGTGATATTAGCAGCTAACTGTGGAGGGCAACAGATCCCTGCATACGATTTTGCATTGTGACCATAGATTAGGGATGGGCCGAGTTCTGTTTGCAACACAATTCCCGAACAGGGTAAACGTTTTAACCCGAACGGCAAACCCCATTAAAGTCTATAACAGGAAAAATCAAAAGTGCCAATTTTAGTAATTGGCCATAAAAGGGGTATGGGGTCTGGGTACTGCCCTAGGGGACATGTATCACTTCAAAAAAAAAAGAAATTCTGTAGCAGTGATTCAATATAGTGCCTGGGGGGTCCCCTTACTGTGCCTGTAAAGTAGCGCATCTGTAGCATGCATAAAACCTGCTGCAGCAAAAATGATATTTCTAAAGAAAAGAAACCAAGTCAAATCCCATTTAAAATGACTTGCGGTTACAATTGCCAGACTCGGATATTGAAAAAAATAAAGAAAAAAATGCATTGCCCCCCCCCCCCCCCTGCGGTCCATACCAGGCCCTAATGGTATTTTTTCAATGGTGTGGAGTCCTCCCAAAAATGCATACCCAAACCTCATCAGGGCATGCAGCCTGGCAGGTCAGCAAAGGGGGGTCTCGCGCATCCCCCCCTTTTCTGACCTGTCATGCTGCATGCCCGGATAAGGGTTTGCTTTGTATTTTGATCCCATACATAGCAGCACTCACACTGATGATATCAGGGTCACCATTCAGAGCCAATTGGAATTCTACTGCTTTGCAGAGTACTGTCAGTCAACAGTTTGAATTTGCAAACAGAATGAGAAAGCAAGGGGATATTCTTCTTCACTGCACATTCACAAGTAAAGTGCAGGTTGGTAACCAAGCTTTATTGCTTAAAAAAATTGTATGTCCAAAGCTTACTTTTGCTCTCCTGCAACCCAGAGTTAGCTTATAGATATTGCTATTACAGTGAGCGCTGATGGAACAGAGTGGATAGCAGACCGACAGCTGCACATTCAGCAGACATATCATTGCACAGTCCTTGGTCTTACAGCCGACGTGGGACAGCTGCAGCATCACACTGGTGCATAGAGGTGAATATGGATGTTTGTTTATCCCCATATATCTTGTTTAAGGCCCACTGGCACACAGTTATATAGATGCTGTGCCTAAAATCCTGGTGTTTTCCAGGTGGCTGCACCTGTTCCTGGGAGGCACAGGTGCAGCATGTGCCAGAGCAAAATAAAAAAAAGCACGGTATATTTTTGAAAATGTTTGACTTTCAAAGGAGAAGTAGGGCCTAAAGCTCCACTAAGTGAGGCTAAAGCCCACTGTTGGCTGACGTCACTCAGCCAATCCTGGCTCTGGTGGGATCCAGGGCCGGACTGGGAATAAAAACCAGCCCTGGAATAAAAAATTCATACCAGCCTCATAGCATTATTATACCAACAGCATAACTTTCTTGTTCATGAAAGCGAAAACCATGTATTTTAAAGCACATTTGAAGAGTGTATTATATATAGATAAGACAGATATGAAAGCACGTAGAGCTTTATATGTATGTATATATATATATATATATATATATATATATATATATATATATATATATATATATATATATATATACAGTACAGACCAAAAGTTTGGACACACCTTCTCATTCAAAGAGTTTTCTTTATTTTCATGACTATGAAAATTGTAGATTCACACTGAAGACATCAAAACTATGAATTAACACATGTGGAATTATACATAACAAAAAAGTGTGAAACAACTGAAAATATATTTCATATTCTAGGTTCTTCAAAGTAGCCACCTTTTGCAGCAGACACATCTCTAGAACTGTTAAGAGGAGACTGTGTGAATCAGGCCTTCATGGTAGAATATCTGCTAGGAAACCACTGCTAAAGAAAGGCAACAAGCAGAAGAGACTTGTTTGGGCTAAAGAACACAAGGAATGGACATTAGACCAGTGGAAATCCCTGTGTCTTTGTGCGACGCAGAAAAGGTGAACGGATGGACTCTACATGCCTGGTTCCCACCGTGAAGCATGGAGGAGGAGGTGTGAGGGTGTGGGGGTGCTTTGCTGGTGACACTGTTGGGGATTTAATCAAAATTGAAGGCATACTGAACCAGCATGGCTAGCACAGCATCTTGCAGCGGCATGCTATTCCATCCGGTTTGCGTTTAGTTGGACCATCATTTATTTTTCAACAGGACAATGACCCCAAACACACCTCCAGGCTGTGTAAGGGCTATTTGACCAAGAAGGAGAGTGATGGGGGGGGGGGGGGGCTGCGCCAGGTGACTACCTCTTGAAGCTCATCAAGAGAATGCCAAGAGTGTGCCAAGCAGTAATCAAAGCAAAAGGTGGCTACTTTGAAGAACCTAGAATATGAAATATATTTTCAGTTGTTTCACACTTTTTTGTTAGGTATAATTCCACATGTGTTAATTTATAGTTTTGATGCCTTCAGTGTGAATCTACAATTTTCATAGTCATGAAAATAAAGAAAACTCTTTGAATGAGAAGGTGTGTCCAAACTTTTGGTCTGTACTGTATATATATATAAAAGCAAATTCCAGTTAAAAGTGGTCAATCATCGCGGGGGGGGGGGGGGGGGGGGGGTGAACTCTGTTGACTAGAGACCACCTTCTGCAGAAAGAATACACTAAGGTAAGGGGGGGTACCAATATAAGGGGGAAACCTTTATATCAGTGCCCCCTTACATTATAGTATTCACTCCCCCCTTACATCAGTGACCCCCCCTCAGACTAGCCTGGCAGTGCTGTCACTGACCTCCTCTCAGGGGCACCACGTAGGGCTCAGTCAGTCGGCTCCAGCTTGGTGGCTCTGGTTTTCCTATAGTCACCTCGCTATAGTCCACACAAGTCTGACTTCTCCCATGACCCCCATCCTGGCGGTGCTCCCATTATTGATTCCTCTTCAGACTCCCTCAGAGACTGCAGACATGATACAGGAGATGTCAGTGGTTGCCAACGTTGCACGTTGCCAACCCTGCCCTAGAGAAAAGAGGTCCTAACCTTTTTATCTAATAGTAAAGTATTATTCCTTGTTAGCTGCCTATATAAAGACATGTGTCTCACTTCCACTTTGACAATCAGTAAGCTGCCATTTTTGTGTAGCTCACAGTTCAGCTGTTTAACATATGAAGAGATAAAATGCTATGACCAAATGGTGAATACTTTACACATCTACTTTGTTGTCTGGACACATTTGTAAATAACTTCCTTATACCATTGATGTATATCTTTTCCTCCTCATTTGAATTAACTTTCTTGTTGTTGCTTCAATTAACTCTGCTCTTTGATGTCCACTGTTCGTTAATATGTATATGTGATTATGTGTTTTTTTCAATTACTTGTTAGACACACTGCCTGACCAAAAGAAACGAGAATTCTCAAAAACTTGGACAATAAAATATACTTATATTCTAAATTGTGGCATAAACTGACACTATGTACTGTAAGTCCTGTATAATAATAATAATAATAATAATAATAATAACAACAAAAAAGGTCATGGATTATTGTTTTGCCTAAGGAAGTCACTTTGTAAACAAACATAGAGAAACCCTTATTATCCACTGTAATAACCAGGGCCGATCCGCCTTATAGGCTCACTATGCAAGCTGCTTAGGGCCCCGCAAAGCTGCGGAGGGCCCCCCAAATTACTAGAGGCCCTGCCTGGTGAGAAGTCATTTTCAGCCCCTCACCCCGCTTCTCAACTCCCTGGCTGCATGGGAGAAGAGGTAAGAAGTCAGCACCCCCCGCCTCTCACTTTAATGTAAGATGTCATTTCCGACAGCAGAATACCCCCCCCCCCACGCTTCTCAACTTTAATGTGACATGTCACTGTCGGCAGCGCCCCCGTTTGTCAATTTTAATGTGACATGTCATTTTCGGCAGCCCCCCATTTCACAACTTCAATGTGACATGTCATTTTGCTTAGGGCCCCAGGGAGGTCAGGATCGGCACTGGTAAAAACTGCTCTGGTCCCACAGACTCTTTACCCCTACAGAACCAGGGGTAAACCAGAATTTTTTATTTCTTAGAAGTGTTGTGTGTTTATACCTAACAACTTTTTGCTTGAATAATACTTAAACCCAATAACAACAAAAAAACATTATATTGCAGATGCGGTAGCTGCATCAGGTTCCCTTTTCTGGCTTGGATTTACCAGTTCTCCTCTGTAAATTACAGAACATCTCCCCCTATGTTGAGGAAATGAGATAGTGGGTGTTTGTAGTCCAAATCAAGAGGATATCCATAGATAGAGCACAGGGAGTTATTGTCACCTGAAGCCCCATACACACTATCAGTTTTTCTGACGGTTTTCTCATCAGGTTTACCAAAACCATGTAGTGCAAGGGCCTGCCTGATTGCATACAAATTGAAACTCTTAAGGTTTTACCTCATATTAGATGGTTTTGGTAAACCTGAAGAGAAAACCGTCAGGAAAACTGATAGTGTGTATGGGGCTTTAGGATAGAAAGTGTGTGATTAAGGGGTGAAACTAAAGCCGACCATAGACAGTTTGAATCTCAGCCGATTCCTGCTGAATTTCGCACCACGTATGGACAGGCTGAATGTACCAAGCTGATTGATCAATCAGCCTTCTGGATTTTACATGCGATTATCACTAGCAGCTGGTAGAGCCGCTAGCAATATTCACTGTCTTCTCCTGGCGGGGACAGCTTTACAATGGCTCGGCAGGAGACATTCCTCTGTCAACACCGTGCAAACTGTGGCTGCAGGAAAGAAATTTGCTCCGTGCATGGGCTGCTTAACCACTTCAGGCCCGGGCCAACAATTTTCAAACGCGTTTCATGCTTTAAAAAAAACCCAGTAAAGTTAGCCCAATTTTTTTGCATAATGTGAAAGATTAAGTTGTTCCGAGTAAATAGATACCTAACATGTCACGCTTCAAAACTGCACACGCTCGTAGAATGGCGCCAAACTTCGGTACTTAAAAAACCCCATAGGCGACGCTTTCAATTTGTTTACTGGTTAGTTACATGTTTTGAGTTACAGAGGAGGTCTAGGGCTAGAATTATTGCTCTCGCTCTATAACGTTTGCGGCGACACCTCACATGTGTGGTTTGAACACTGTTTTCATATGTGGGCGGGACTTACGTATGCGTTCACTTCTGCGTGCGAGCACATGGGGACAGGGGCACTTTAAAAAAATATATATTGATTGTTAATTTTACTTTTTTGACACTTTAAAAAAAATAAAAACATTTTTGATCACTTGTATTCCTATTACAAGGAATGTAAACATCCCTTGTAATATGAATATGACATGACAGGTCCTCTTTACAGTGAGATATGGGGTCAATAAAACCTCACATCTCACCACTAGACTGGGAATCCTAAAAAAAGCTGACGCGGCGCCGTTTTTTTTAATGCAGAGGCCGGGCGTGATGTCATAACATCGCGCCCAGCCTCCAACGATCATAGAGACTCCGGCGACCATCTGGTCCACCGGAAATCTCTGTGATCAGCATCCGGGGGCGGCGAATCCATTCTCCGACTCCTTGATCGCAGCGGTGAGTCAGGAGAAGCACCGGAGGGCGGCGGGAGGGGGGGGCGTAGATCTAAAGAAAATTGTATAGATAGTAACAGTTGTCACTGGAACAAGTGCCCACATACAAAGAAATTAAGGATGATACTTCAGGTTCTAGTAAGTCCTTATATGCTGACAACCGCTGAGTGCAGGCAGGGACAGAGCTCGTCTAAGCTCCATATAAGTCAATAAGGATTCCACCCCAGGCCAACAGGTGGCAGCAGTGGAGTCGAGGTTTGGGTGCTTTTCCCCAGCAGTCAATCAGGAGGAGTTTTCCTCGCTGTGCATTCCGGGGGAGGGTATTTATGAGGCAGACGCCATTGGTCTGGTCGTCTTCTTCCAGTGTGGCACCCACCTTTAGGATGACCACATCATGGCACCCCGGCGAAATGGTCTCCCAGGCCGGGTGCACGTCCCACGCGGTGTTCCTGGTTCTGGGGCCACGTTGGTCCGGAACATTTGAGCTGTGGCTAGACCCCAGTAATCGACTGGGTCCCCAATCTTGAGAAGATCCCAAGCGTTGTTCCTTTGAGAGGAAGCTGTTCGGTGGGGAGTCTGCCTGAGGAGAGCCAAGAGAGGCTGGCAATCCAATAGGGTCTCGACCATCCACCGGAGATCAAGGTAACCGGGTACTGAAAGGCTGGACGTTGGTCACCTATCAGTCAGTAACCTAACTGCAAACTACCTAAAGGAGATCCAGGCGCAAAGTCTATCAAGGAGGATTATCTCCGCTATCTCAATTCTAAGGAGGGTCTGTGGCAGATACTCTGGCTGCCAGGTCAGTGAGAGAGGCCTGTCCAGGTACACTAAGCCCACTTTGGCTGGAGTGGTGAAGAAGAAAGTGTTGTTGGAAGCAGAACTGTTTCCCCATTGCGTTACTTCTACTTTCACCATACACCCCTAGATGGCGGAGGAGCCACGAGGTAACATGCCACCCAAAACAAACCAGCAGCTCCTTCGGGGGTAGTGCTACACAATGATCACCAGGACAAATAGAGAAGGTGAATACCCCATTGGGGAAAGACAGCAATAAACACCTAACAGATTTTAATCCCACCTCCACCAAAACAAAAAAAAATTACTTTACATACTCCAAAAAAATTGCATTTTAACTGACTCTTGTCCAAACTGGCCCCAGTAAATATATGTAGACATATGAGTTGGGGGACCTTGTAAGCTCCCTGAGGGCAGTGACTGAGGTGAATGTACAATATATACAATATATAACGCTAAAGCCCCGTAGATAATATCGGACATTTGTCTGACCAAAATCACATCGGAATTCCGACAGAATTCCATTGGAGTAAAAGAGAACGGCCCAGATTCACACACATCGGCGCATATTTATGCGGGCGTAGCGTATCTAATATACGATACGCCGACGCAGCGCAGAGAGGCAAGTACTGGATTCACAAAGCACTTGCTCCCACTCGCTCTTAAAGATACGCTGGGTTTCCTCCTGGGCGTGAGCCATGCTAATGAGGCGTGACCCCATGCAAATGATGGGCCAAGCGTCATAGAAGTACTTAAAACGAACAGCGCATGCGCCGTCCCGTGGACGAATCCCAGTGCGCATGCTCAGAATCACGTCAGATCAACTGCCTAAGATACGTCGAATCACTGCCTACGACGTGAACGTAACCTATGCCTAGCCATATTCACGTACTACGTAAACGACGTAAAATACGACGGCTGTGTTCCCTGGTCCATACCTTTGCATGGGTTGCACCGTCTATATGGGGAATAACTTTACGCCGGACATACGACTTACGCAAATCGCGTATATTATGCGCCGTGCGCAAGTACGTTCGTGAATCGACGTATCTCCCTCATTTCCATATTTGAATAGGAAATCAATGCCCCCCTCGCATCTACAGCGACTGCACTTCCAAGTGCACTTTCAGTGTAATTTCAAGTGCACTTTGCACTTGTAGTGTAAAGTGGATTTACCTTTAGTTAATAACCCCAATTGAGTTCAATACACGTGAAAACAGGTGTGTAAGTGTGGTTTTTGTTCAGGAACCATTGTTCATAAAGACTGATTTAATAAAGGTTTTGAGAATGCTCACACAAATTTTTGGGGGATATTTATTATAGCAAAAAGTAAAAAATATATTTTTTTTTTCAAAATTGTCGCTCTATTTTTGTTTATAGCGCAAAAAATAAAAACCGCAGGGGTGATCAAATACCACCAAAAGAAAGCTCTAATTGTGGGAAAAAAAGGACGCCAATTTTATTTGGGAGCCACGTCGCACGACCGCGCAATTGTCAGTTAAAGCGACACAGTGCCGAATCACAAAAACTGTCCGGGTCCTTTAGGTACCTAAAGGTCCGGGTCTTAAGTGGTTAAATGTTTAGAAAATTTAAGTGAGTCTCCACATATTTTTGTGTGAGCATTCTAAAACTCATTAACAAATTAGTCTCATATTGTAATGAAACTTGTTAAAGCATCTTTTCTGGATAAAAATTTAGGGGCTTTCAAATGAAATTAGGTGACTCAGTGATGGCAAGAAAAAATGTTCCGTCAAACTTTTTTTTTTTTAAATGTTCAATCAAAGATCTGACTGTGTGGAGCCAGCTTTAGGGTAGGTTCACATCTGAGTGGGTGTGGGGAAACATGAAATCGTTGCAAATTCAGCCCTTGGAAACCGCATTGATGTAAACCAGACCATACCGAGGGCAGTTTAGCAGGGTTGGAAGCCTGAGGCCTCGTACACACGACCGAGTTTCTTTTTTTTTTTGCCGAGGAAACCGGTCGTGTGTACATTTTTCGACAAGGAAACTGTCGAGGATCCAGTCGAGCCAAAAAGAGAGCATGTCTTCTTTTTCCTCGACGGGAATGGAGAAACTTGCCTTGTCGAGTTCCTCGACAGCCTAACAAGGAACTCGACGAGGAAAACGATGTGTTTCATCCGTCGAGTTCCTCGGTCGTGTGTACGAGGCTTTATAGATAAGTGCACAAGTCCGCAGGGTAAAAAGTCCACTGTAAAGAAATCCACAATAAAGAAATCCACAATAAAGACCAGATCCAGCGATCGAATCTTTAAAAATCTTCACCATGTGAAAAATTATTATGCATCTCTGTTCACTTTAATTCATACACATTTATAATTGGTTTGCGCTGCACTGATTTCTGCTTATATATATTCTTTTGGATTTTGTGAATGTCCTTTTTTGTGTTCAGCTGGCATTCCAGTGGAACCTTAACATTTAAGTTTAATTTTACACTTTATCACTTGGTAATAATTTGACGTTTATTATTACTCATTTCCCTTCAATAAGGGTCCTTTGCACTATATTTTTGATCACTTATTTTTGCGCTGATTGCACCCCTTGTCTACTAGTTTATAGATAAGTGCACTAAGTTAAATACTGGACACCAGGCAGACCCGACAGAAACTAATTTTGTAGATGCTGTGCTTAGCTTTTCACTGTTTTATAACAGAACTGAAAATGGAAGGACTTGACTGGTTTGAAAAGGTTTACAGAAATCGCTCATCAGTTCATTCTTCTCATCAAAGTGAAAAGCCACCCAAATCTCTGTCGGGTTTATATCTCCATCTGTGTACCCACTGGGAAGAATACTCTTCTTTTCCAACTTTTCTCCATTCTACTAACAATTCCTTATTTTTGTGCTTCATGTGTTACTGTTCAGAAAAATGTCTGAGGCCCCGTACACACGTCCGAGGAACTCGACGTGCCAAACACATCGAGTTCCTCGTCGAGTTCAGTGTTGAAGCCGCCGAGGATCACGGCGGGCCGACTTTCCTCATTGAACAACGAGGAAATAGAGAACATGTTCTCTATTTGGCCTGACGAGTTCCTCATCGGCTTCCTCGCTGAAAAGTGTACACACGACCGAGTTTCTCTGCAGAATCCAGCTCCGATCGAGTTTCTGGCTGAATTCTGCAGAGAAACTCGGTCGTGTGTACGGGTCCTCACAGTCCCTGTCCTATTTATTACATTAAAGTGGAACTTCAAGCTTATCATAAAAATTACAAACAAAGGCACCTTCATATATTTTTAGTGAAGGCAATATATCTAAACAGATACTTATAAATTTTACACCTTTTATTCGTTGTAAATCTTATATATCTTTTACTCCACATTTGTTGCAAAGCTTACAGTTGTGCTCATAAATTTACATACCCTGGCAGAATTTATGATTTCTTGGCCATTTTTCTGAGAATATGAAAGCTAACTCAAAAACTTTTCTTTCACTTATGGTTAGTGTTTGGCTGAAGCCATTTATTATCAATCAACTTTGTTTACTCTTTTTAAATCATAATGGCAACAGAAATTACCCAATTGACCCTGATCAAAAGTTTATATACCCTGGTGATTTTGGCCTATTATCATGCACATAAGTTGACACAAAGGGGTTTGAATGGCTATTAAAGGTAAACATCGTCATCTGTGATCTGTTTGCTTGTAATTAGTGTGTGTATAAAAGGCCAATGAGTTTCTGGACTCTTGACAGACCCTTGCATCTTTCATCCAGTGCTGCACTGACGTTTCTGGATTCTGAGTCATGGGGAAAGCAAAAGAATTGTCAAAGGATCTGCGGGAAAATGTAGTTGAATTGTATAAAACAGGAAAGGGATATAAAAAGATATCCAAGGAATTGAGAATGCCAATCAGCAGTGTTCAAACTCTAATCAAGAAGTGGAAAATAAGGGGTTCTGTTGAAACCAAACCATGGTCAGGTAGACCAACTAAAATTTCAGCCAAAACTGTCAGAAAAATTGTTTGAAATACAACAAAAAAACACAAATAACTTCAGGTGAAATACAGGACTCTCTGAAAACATGTGGTGTGGCTGTTTCAGGATGCACAATAAGGAGGCACTTGAAGAAAGATGGGCTGCATGGTCGAGTCGCCAGAAGAAAGACATTACTACGTAAATGCCACAAAGTATCCCGCTTACAATATGCCAAACAGCACAGAGACAAGCCTCAAACCTTCTGGCACAAAGTCATTTGGAGTGAAGAGACCAAAATTTAGCTTTTTGGCCACAACCATAAACGCTACATTTGGAGAGAAGTCAACAAGGTCTATGATGAAAGGTACGGAGGTGGATCTCTGATGTTTAGGGGATGTGTGAGCTACAAAGGCACAGGAAATTTGGTCAAAACTGTTGGCAAGATGAGTGCAGTATGTTATCAAAAAATACTGGAGGAACATTTGCATTCATCAGCCAGGAAGCTGCACATGGGACGTACTTGGACATTCCAACATGACAATGATCCAAAACACAAGACCTGTCATTGGCTACAGAAGAATAAAGTGAAGGTTCTGGAGTGGCCATCTCAGTCTCCTGACCTCAATATCATTGAGCCACTCTGGAGAGAGATTCAAATGTGCAGTTCATGCAAGACAGCACATAAATTTACAGGAACTGGAGGCTTTTTGCCAAGAGGAATGGGCAGCTTTACCATCTGAGAAGATAAAGAGCCTCATCCACAAATACCACAAAAGACTTCAAGCTGTCATTAATATTAAAGGGGGCAATACACGGTATTAAGAGCTGGGGTATGTAAACTTTTGATCAGGGACATTTGGGTAGTTTCTATTGCCATTATAATTTAAAAAGAGTAAACACAGTTGATTGATAATAAATGGCTTCAGCCAAACACTAACTATGAGTGAAAAAAAAGTTTTTGTGTTATCATTTATATTCTCTGAAAAATGGCCAAGAAATCATAAATTCTGCCAGGGTATGTAAACTTATGAGCACAACTGTATTTTTCTTATACTCCCCATTCTTTTCATAGTGGCCATTTTCACCAGGGCACATGAATCCATCCCCCTATACTTCCCAAAACTTTGGGCCTGCCTCCTGTAATATGTGATATGAGTTTCCCAGGATGCATCTGTGAGGCCAGCGTTATCGCATCAGTGCTATAATTAAAGTGTTTGTTATCCCAACACTTCATATTCCTGATATGTGCCTGCTGTGCCATGTACTTGTATGACTAAATATCCTGTTCTCTTTGTATGTTTCCTTTATGTGAAATCCCTTGTGTTCCTGACAGTCTCTCTGCTTTCCTATTAAAACTGACCACTCTAAACAGGAGAGCACGCCATGGTCAGTTCTCCAGCTATGCTGGGAACTCAGTGTACTCTCCTCTAATGATAAGACTTGTGCTGACATGCCCCCGCTGCACAGCCATTCACTGGGAAACTCAGCGTGCTGCTGCTTCCCCTCCCCCCAGTTCTTATGCAGCAGACATCATTTATAAAAAGGGGGAAAAAAGGTACACTGCATCCAGAAAGTATTCACAGCACTTCACATTTTCCATATTTTGTTATGTTACAGGCTTATTCCAAAAAATTACATTCCTAATTTTCCTCAAAATTCTACAAACAATACCCCATAATGACAACATGAAAGAAGTTTGTTTAAGATATTTGCAAGTTTAATTAAAAAATAAAAATAAATCACATGTATATAAGTATATACAGCCTTTGCCAAAATTGTAACATTACACTAGAAGGAGAGCATTCTGTGAATAAAGGCACTAGGTGTTGTTTTAAGGGGAAAATTACTGCAAAATATATTATCTCTTAAGCCTCGTACACACGATCGGATATCTGATGGAATCTAATGCGATGGATTTTTTGTCGGGTATCTGACGAAGCTGACTTTCATCAGTCTTGCCTACACACCATCAGTCAAAAATCCGACCGTGCCAAAACGCGGTGACGTAAAACACTACGACGTGCTGAGAAAAATGATGTTCAATGCTTCCGAGCATGCGTCGACTTGATTCTGAGCATGCGTGGATTTTTGACCGATGGACTTCCACACAGACGATCGTTTTTTTTCTATCGTTTTTTTATTCATAGGAACATTTTTAAATATGTTCTATTTTTCTTCACCGATGGAAAACAAACTGATGGGACCCACACACAATCGGTTTGTCCGATGAAAACGGTCCATCGGTCTGTTTTCATCAGACAAACCGATCGTGTGTACAGGGCTTTAGAGAATTGATCCCACACATGGTTAAAAAACATTGATCTTCTTACCAACTAAAAGTGATTGTAAAGTCCAGTTTAAAAAACATGCACAGAGCAGCCCGGTTCCTCCTCTGCTCGGGTCCCTTATTGCTGCTCCTTGTCCCTCCCTCCTATCAAGTTCCCCCACAGTCAGCAGCTTCCTATGGGGGCACTGGAGCTGAGTCACAGCTCCGTGTGTCCACTCAGACACAGAGCCCCAATCCAGCCCTGCCCCCTCTCTCCTCTGATTGGCTGACTGACTTTGATTGCCAGTGGCGCTGCTGCTGTGTCTCAGCAAATCAGAAGGAGTGTCCTGGACGGCTTAGACATTCGTGGACATCGCTGGAGAGAGATGGGGCTCAGGTAAGCAATTAGGGGGGTACTGGGGTGGCTGCTACACACAAAAGTTTTTTTTATCTTAACCACTAGCCAAACGCTAGTGGCAGTGACAGTGGCAGAATGGCTCCCCTGCGCAAATCACCATAGCTGTAAGGCGTGCGCTTTAAGGGGTATAGGGGGCATGCGCGTGCCGCATCTCTGAGTAGCTCATGCACGTGCCCGTGGCCGCGATAAATGTCTATGGTTTAAAAAACGTCAAAAGTGTCCGATCTGTCTGCCGCAATGTTGAAGTCCTGATAAAAATTGCAGATCGCCGCCATTACTAAAAATAATAATAACAAAAAAAAATGCCATTAATCAATAACCTAATTTGTAGACGCTATAACTTTTGCACAAACTAATCAATATACACTTATTATGATTTTATTTTAATTTTTTACCAAAAATATGTAGAAGAATACCTATCCGCCTAAACTTAGTTTTTTTTTTAAGAATTTGGGATATTTATTATGGCAAAAAGTAAAAAATATTGTGTTTTTTTGCACTTCTTTTGTTTATAGAGCAAAAAATAAAAACCGCAGAGGTGATCAAATACCACCAAAAGAAAGCTTGCGCAATTGTCAGTTAACCACTTAAGACCCGGACCATTATGCAGGTTAAGGACCTTTAACTGACAATTGCGCGGTCATGCGACGTGGCTCCCAAACAAAAATGGCGTCCTTTTTTTCCCACAAATAGAGATTTCTTTTGGTGGTATTTCATCACCTCTGCGGTTTTTATTTGTTGCGCTATAAACAAAAATAGAGCGACAATTTTGAAAAAATTCAATATTTTTTACTTTTTGCTATAATAAATATCTCCCAAAAATATATATATTTAGAAAAAAAAAATGTCCTCAGTTTAGGCCGATTCGTATTCTTCTACATATTTTTGGTAAAAAAAATCACAAAAAGCTTTTATCGTTTGGTTTGCGCAATATTTATAGCGTTTACAAAATAGGGGATAGTTTTATTGCATTTTTATTAATAATTTTTTTTTTTACTACTAATGGCGGTGATCAGCGATTTTTTTCGTGACTGCGACATTATGGCGGACAGATCGGCCAATTTTTACACATTTTTGGTGCCATTGCCGACAAAAGGGTGCGACTTGTCAAGTGATTTGACCTGTCAAATTGTCAAATCACATGACAAGTCGCTCCAATGCGAATGAGGGCTAAACCTGCTATGGAACCCATCCGGATATGTGGTGGAATAATTTGCTCATCGCTACTGTGCTATTTTTATTTATTTTTAAAAGATTATAACCTGTTTGGTCCCAGACTTGGAGACATATCATAAAGTATTTAAGCCAGAGAATCACTATTAGGCTGGGGGATTGTGGTGGACAAACAACTGTGCCCAGCATCCTTATCTACTACAAGGATCTCTGTCTGTTTATGCATGTCATTTCTACTGAAGTGAACCTTACAGGGAAAAATCAAACACAATCTGTTCTTGCTAAAGAATTCAGGCGAACTTTCCAGTATATTATAAGGTGTAGAGGAATGCGTGTTTCCATTTATGGCAAGAGACTCTATTAAGTACATTGTATGACTAAACTCAGCCCAGAGGAAAAATTAAAGATTGGAAGCCAGGTGTACATCTACTGTACTAGCATCTGTTTACAACCGTACATGGAGCTTACAGGGCACTACCAATTTCACAAGAATAATTTGCTTAAGCAACAGGCACCAGACCTGCAGTATTGTTTTCAAGTATTATGCTCACAGCCTAATATGCAATTAAACAAGTTATTTTTTTTTCAACAAGATGTAACTCGCTTTTGTTAATCCTTTTTGAACGATTACAAATGCATATTACCAATATACGCCGTATTTAATCAGCTACAATTAAATAAATAATCATGCCAGCAAATATACTGTAATACCAAAAGCTATAGTTCCAAATCCTTGTAGTTAACTGTTTCACAAATGTATGCATAACAAGCAATTGGAGTATCACCTACCTGGTTGGAGGCCAAAGTGACAAGAGGGATTCCTTTGCAGCTAAGCCCTGAGCACCTCTGGAGGTGAGGACAGGGATTGCAGCGCTCAAAGATTCACAGGTTGCCTGCTGGAGACTGCTCTTGGTGACATTTGGCTGGAGAGTGGCTGGACTGAGCACCCAGGTAGTCAGCCGTAGAACTGGAACCCCAGGTGGTGAGGCAGGCCTGGAATAGTGTGGCTGGCAGAAGGACAAGCAGACAAGTTGGCAAGAGTGTAGTCAAGTAAGAGCCAAGGTCATGCACAGGAGCCAGACATGAGAACAAGAGCAAGGTCAGAAGGGCAGGTCAGGGTCATACACAGATAGAGGAGGAAGAGTCTGTAGGAGAAAGCCAAGGCCAGAGCCAGGAATCAGGCAGAAGACGGGCCCAGAGGCTGATCCAAATAGCATAGGAAACGCAGGAACAAGAGTACTGGGGAGCCAAGGATCAACCAACAATCTCTGAAATCTGTTGTCCTCCTTATAAAGAGCGTTTAGTGCCAGTCTTGGATGAGGGTATCTGCGGGCGAGCACCAGTTCTTATCTCCGCGCATCCATGTACATTTCGGACATGTCTGCGAACATTCCTGTGCAGATGAGTGCAGCCATGCAAGGTACTGGCAATGGTTCTAGGTCTTCACTTTTGCACACGAGCGCCCTTAGTCTGAGTAGCATCCTGACAGTGCCGACAACCCTTTTCCCCTGATGGGCAGCCTCTGGATGCTTACTCAAGCCAACTTTTCAGGATATTTGTTAACTTACTCTCTAAGAAGCTTGGGTGCGTGCATATTATCCTCAGATTCACACACATTTTCTTAAGGGGAGTACCCCTTAAACTTGATTAGGTACTGGATTAGGTACTGGACTAGACTTTCACATCTCCTGCAACCCACAATTGATTCCATCTCATATTTTTTTTCTTTCCCAATCGTTATCAGTGGGGGGAGGTGGATCGATTCTCCCTAGAAAGGGATCAGATACAATTGGTTTAAAGCATTTGTTAACCCGAAATAAAGTTGATTCTGGTCCCTTAAAGCAGATTACACAGCACAGTGCTTGTGCTATGTAATCTTCCCCCCTCTAAACTGTAAAAATCCCCCCAAACCTATCACTTCCTGTATGCCCTCTCTAATCAGACAACGATAACCAGGGCAGCTCTGCCCTGATCACCGTGATCAAAGTGCCTCCCTCTGTGATAGGCTGCTATCCCCTCTGCTCTCCTCTCTCCCCCTCACCAGTATTTATACACTGTATTTTACTGCAAATCAGATCATACACCTTGAGATTTAATCCCTAGAGGAGGGAGGTGTTTTGTAGTCCAGGAGCACAATTTATTTCTGTTATAGAACACACCCATATGATATGCTTAACGCATACATCCACCCTGAGGGAGGTGCACTGCAGTTCACTTTATATCTTATTCCCATAGCACCACACCATTATTCATTTAAGTCCACAATAAAGTCTATGGTGATGGCTATCATTTTCCAGAGACGGTTTGGAACAGGCGTTGGCCTCATCAAACCCCAGGCCTTGGTTTTATTTCCCTTGTTGTGGAGAAAAACTGCATAAAAATGTACATAGTCCATACTGTCTTGACTCCAATTATGCCACCAGAAGGACAGCGGGATTAGTTAAGCCTTCTTGAGGACCCCAAAATGTCCCGCTAGATGGTGGTCGTGTAAGGTTTTAAGAACCCAAGGCCTTACTTTCAGAGGTACATTTATCTTGTCATTGTGCCACAGTACCCCTTCCTGCCTCAATGAGCTAACTACAGATGGACATTATTAGATTGGGTTTGATCAGCAAGGAATTTTGTGAAGAAAAAAATAGTACTTGGGGACACAGATTGGGGCATCTTTGGGAACATCCGCCTTCCCATTTTTTCGGTCCTGGGCAATAGGTTATGTGGAAATCTGTAGAAAAACAAAGCTCACCTGGCCGGTCAAGCATTTTGTGGACCTCGGATATTCCAAGTTCTTATAAATTCTGTGAAGATCATGACTAGATTAATTACTCCCTCCAGCAAATACCTCCACTCTTTAAAAGCTGCTTTGGTTGCTAATAGTTCTTAATCACCCACATCATAGTTATTTTTGGCTTGACAACATTTTTGGGAATGGTTACAGGATGAAGCAATGCCTTTGGACCCTTTCGTTGCCAAATTCCTTCTCCTGTTGTGACTTTGGAGGCATCCACCTCCAGAACATAAGGCAGAGGCCAGATATGAGAGCAAGGGAGAGGTCAGAACTAGGCCAGGCCAGGGTCAAACACAGGTGGTCAGGGGAGGCGAGGCTGTAGGAGTAAGCCAAGGTCAGAACAAGATATCAGCCAGAGGCAAGTTGGGTCGGTAATAGGAAATTCAAGAAGCACAGGAAACACAGGAACAAGAGCACTGGGGAGCTGAAGATCAACCAGCAATCTCTAAAGGTTACTGTCCTGACTGTCATTTGCCACTAGTCTTAGATGAGGGCATGCGCATCCCTGTGTTGGCACACAGCAATCACATTCTAATGTGTCCCTATGTGTCTGTGCGCATTCCTGCTCAGAGTAGTGTTCAAGGTACTGACAATGGTGCCAGGTCTTTGCTTTAGCGCATACGCCCTTTAAACTGAGTAGTGACCTGACATGGAGAACAAAGTTTAATTTGTTTTGTATTTCTGCGGGAAGGGCTGGGCCCAGGGCCAGTGCTAATAAGATATATTGGGCTGGTGGCCATGTGTAAAGATATTTCAGCATTCAGACATCGATCAGAGCTACATTTGCAATTACTGACACTGTTGGGCATTATATGACTACCAGCTCCCCATTCTGTGATAACAGCACCTGATTGAGGGAAGTCTTCCAGCACCAACTTCTTTTGGGGCTCTAACATGTCATTTGACCAAATACAGAGTGCTATAAAAGAAACTGATGCTGGAAAATGTATAAAGGTGTGTCAAAATAAACCATGACCTTCAGGAATACCCACCTTTCACCATGCCCTCCAATGACTGCAGCATGCCCACGGCACCATGACACTTTGCGTGAAACACCTACTTTATTGGAGAAAAATGTGTTCCTTTCATGGAGGGGTTGGTTACCTGTCTAGCATTTAAAGCGGAACTATACTCACCTCCCTTTTAAAAACATTGACCATTGCCCCGGTCTTCTTCCAGGCTTTGGATTTTCAGTCATCTTAGCCAGAATGACGTTACTCAAACTCAGTGCATTCTAAAGAAGACTTCCTGCTCGTAAATTATTACTTCTTTAATATAATACCCCCTAAAGGGTAAGTTCACCTTTGTACACTTTTTCTTTCTAAATTCCAGCTCCTCTATGCACCAATATAGCATTCATGTACTTTTTTTGCAAAAATATGAAAGCTTTCCATTAAATCTACAGTCGTTCCTTTTCTTGTCTTAATCCACGTTTTTAGATGTTTCCATTAGCAATGTCTTTCTTCCTTACAGACTGTAGGTCATGACACAGGAAGGAGTCGACCAGCTGACCTAATTAACAAACACCCTGCATCATCCACCCACCCATTCCCGGGTGCATGTTTTTTAAATGAAATGCAATCAATCAGCGATCACCCTTCTCACTAAATATGCAATCAGCTTGTATAGTGTATGGCCATGTTTATAAACCTAAAATGACTAGTTGCGCTTTCAGTGCCATTAATTGTTAACAGCACACCAAAAAAAGTTGAACTCGCCCATTAACCAAAGGGCATCCTGCCACCCCTCCGAAAATTTCCTTTCTTTCCTTTTGTGGCCTTTCAACAAAACCTTGGACAAACAAAATAACAAAAGTGTATATCTGTGCAAATGGTAAAAAGTGGAATTGTAAATAATAATAAAAAAAAAAACAGCAGCTGTGCACAATATCTAGACACTTGACAAATAAAATATATATATAAACAAATAGTGCAGCGCTAAATCAAAAGAAACACGAAATGAACATGCACAAAATTATTCCAAAAACCACAAATAAGTGTAATTCCATAGAAATGTTCATGAGCAATCTATGCAATTGCATACAAGACAATCAGGATGAAGGAGTCCCTCCAGCCGTAAAAGTAATGAAGGTAAGAACCAGGCCACATCGGCTGACCAAAAACAGCTGATCTAATAAAATCTGTGCTCGATCTAGCTGGAGGCACTGCAGAGGAGGCATTAAGGGTCCAAGAGACGCCTGATGCCGCTGTAAAGCATAACTGACACTCTATTTGCTATCACACAGGGGGCTCATCAGCCCCCTTGTTTTAAAAAATAAAGTTAAGTAAAAGAAAATTTTAAATGTGCTTAAAATTTTAAATAAATTATAAAAAAAAAAAAAAAAGGTATCACTGCACACACTGTACTAATTTTAAGCCATTATTTATTGCTCATTCTAATAAATGAGCTGTAAATGTTTTGAAAGGGTCACCCATGGAATAATATGGGTACCGTAGTTTGTCACTATTTCACAGCTGGACTTAAAGTGGAGGTTCACCCAAAAAAAAAATTTTTAACATTACATTCAGCCAAGTTGTCCTAATGACAATTGGCTGTTTTTTTTTCCCCCGTACATACCGTATTTTCACCGTCGCTTGCGGATATGTCTTCTGCGGGACTGGGCGTTCCTATCTGATTGACAGGCTTCCGCTAGTCGCATACTACGCATCACAAGTTGCCGAAAGAAGCCGAACGTTGGTGCGCAGGCGCCGTATAGAGCCGTACCGACGTTCGGCTTCTTTCGGCAACTCGTGATGCGCTGTATGCGATGGTCTGAAGCCTGTCAATCAGATAGGATCGCCCAGTCCCGCAGAAGACATACCCGGAAGCGGCGCTGAATGTAATGTTAAAAATTTATTTTTGGGTGAACCCCCGCTTTAACAGTAGCATAACTTGATGTCTTTAGTATCTATTTACACAACTCCATTGCTTATTTTATACGTTGTTTATTACAAGAGTTGTGCAAATGTTATTAGGTTTGTGTGTAATAAAATTAATTTCAAAATATAGAATTTATACACAGTTGTGCTAATATTGTGCAGGATTTAAAAAAATAAAAATAAAAAATCTATCATTTTTTTATTCTTTGGGTCCTCTATATGATAGATGTAATGTAATACAGCATATATGTAATATAATGTATGTAGGGTTTTAAGTTTGATTTCAAGTAAAAAAAAGGAGGGCTCCAACAGTGAAATAGTTACTGTAAATCACACCTAGAATTATATATAATTTATCATGTTCAGCGCATGCAGGCTAAGATATGTGAAAATCTAATACAGGCCCTCAAGTCTTATCTATTGCCATCTGGAGACTGTTGTCATTAGACCGATCGCTATTATTTAAAGGCTTTTATACTGCGGTTTTCTTTCACATATTAGTAGTTTTTAATTATTTATTTTTTTGTGATATATATATAAGGATAATGCACAAGGCTGGTGCGCCCTCTTTTCTCTATTTTCTCGTTTGACTACTAGGATATCCCTATCCTTGAGGGCAGCAAGGCCTGAGGCACTATCCGTTACGAACTATAGCCCACCGGATTAACACACTTTTGCGCAAGAGTATTTGTTTTCTTCTATCAAAAATTTATTTTTTATTGTTATAACTCCCATGTGTCTTTACATTATGTAAAACTCTGAAGTAGATGTTGGAGGTATATAAATCAATAATACAAATCTCTAGTGTTCCATATCAAGTTTACTCATTTAATACATAATTAGGGCACTTTATTTGGTCTTTTCTGTAGTTTTGCCACATCAATTAAAATCATGACAGCACTTCACGTAATTTGTAGTATTGATCAACCTTTAAATGATACATGTTGTTTAATTAGTAGTAATTAGTAGTATAGAAGGCAACCTAATCTCTTGGTCTTTTGAAATGTATTGACTAACAAAATCACATCTCCCTACAGATATTTATTTAGCCTAATTAACAGACAGACCTCACTGGCTGTTAACATTTGCCATGTAAAAGGCCATTTTAAAAACATGATTTCCTTTTTCCTAATGTTTATATAAATATTATTTACAAGTAAAATTTTGAAGTAGTTGTCAAATTCTAGTGTAGAGATTTGCTGCACTGTACTGTCTGAATTTGTAAATGCCTGTTAATGCCTATAAATATATTATGTATGCACTTCCTGTCCCTGGGTTATTGGCTTTGAAACCCTGGAAGGAGGAAGTAGAGAGAGAGACAATTGCAGCCACATGTCCTGTCCATGCTGCTAAACCACAAGCCAGAAAGAACTATTATGCAAGTATTCCTGTAATAGTTTAACTGTAGCTGCTGAGTGTATGTCTTAATCATTGTGGCAGCCTAGCTCTTCCCCGTCCTTGTTATTATTCCACATGCACAGTGCCAGACAGCTAGGTCTGTGCTACTGTATGTGTAGTGGCCACCTTCAGTGTACTGGTAGGTGGACCTGTTTCTTGCACAATAATTTATATGCAGCTCCTGATATTTTTGATAACCCAGTGCCTTCTGGTCTGGGGTTCTATAGCTAGATTTAGAATAAGGCCAGGGAACCAGCATGGGTTATAGCCAAGTTAAGCTTCCGAAGGTCACTTCGGGATCATTTAGACTAGAGGTCCAGTTGCATGTCAGTTTAAAAGATATTAGGGAGGGGTTAAATAGTTAATAACAGGGATATGCAGTGAGGTCAGTGGCTGGTGAGGCACTGGCTGGTATTAGAACCAGATACACACAGGTTACATGCTCACAAGTTACATATTGGATTCTCATTATGTAAGTGCAGGGCTGGACTGGGACAAAAATTTGGCCCTGGACTTCATCCAGACTGGCCCACTTTGACAGGTCTCTCCCATGGCGGCCGGACAAACCCCCCCCCCCCGGCCACCCAAGCCCCCTCTCCCCCTTCACTAGCCACTAGTCGTTCTACTTTATTAATATAGAATGGTTGGTACCAGTGGGGAAGCTAGACATTATTTCACCCGGGAAAAATAATCAGTTAGGCAGAAATGAGAAACTCCCAGGCCATAGCTGTTGAGTCAGCTGTCTGTCCCCTCCCCCATGCTCCTCTGTCGTCCCCCATGCTCCTCTGTCGTCCTCCCTGTTTCTCTGTTCCCCCAGGTGAGCGCTGCGAGGAGGAAGAGGAGGTGAGCGCTGCGGGAAGGGAGAGACAGAGGAGCGGAGGGGGGCGGCGGTCTGCTGTCACTGAAGCCGGCCCACTGAGCCATCGGCCCACCGGGAAACTCCCTGTAGTCCCAATGGCCAGTCCATCCCTGTGTAAGTGAATAGAACCTGAACCTTCATTAGTTCTCATAGTTTACTAATTTAACCAGCATAAGGACTTGTTTAAGCACATGTAAACTGTGTTCAAACCACACATGTGAGGTATAGCTACAAGCATTAGAGTGAGAGCAATAAATCTAGCACTAGACCTCCTCTGTATCTATAAAAATGTAACCTGTAAAAAAAAAATGTAAATGTCGCCTATGGAGATTTTTAAGCACTGAAGTTTGGCGCCATTTTAAAGAATGACACTATTTACTCGGCATAACATCATCTTTTATACTATATAAAAAAATCAGACTAACTTTAGTGCTTTTTTTTTATTATTCATAAAATTATTATTTTTCTTAAAAGAAATGCGTTTAAAAAATAGCTGCGCAAATACATTGTGACATAAAAAGTTGAAAAGACCACCATTTTATTCCCTGGGATGTCTGCTAAATATATATAAATATATATATATAGGGACCACATAGCAACAGGCATTAAAAAGTAAGAATTTTTTTTTGTCCAAATGTCGTTGGTTAGGTTATTTGCAGCACGGTAATGTAAAGTTCTTTTTATGGGTGGAACTTCGCTTTAAGGTAATTTACAATATTTTCAAAAATATGCATAATAATATATTATTTAGCTTGATTTAAAAAAGTAACTTTTCAGCAGCAGCAGATTCGCCCTCTTAACTTTGTGAGAAAAACATGGGATTATGGGTAAATCTTATACTCATAAACCCATGTTTTTTGCTTGTAGTTAAAGTTCACCTGCAATTTTTTTTAAAAAAAAGCCAGCAGCTACAAATACAGCAGCTACAAAATGGACACTTACCTGTCCAGGTCACCCGCGATGTCTGCAGCCAAAGCCGAGCGGTCGCTTGGCTTTCGGCTTCCCCCGCCGCCATCCTCGGTGAGGGAATCGGGAAGTGAAGCGCTACGGCTTCACTGCCCGGTTTCCTTCTCCGCATGCGCGAGTCACGCTGCGCCGTTCCCACTGGTCCCTGTTGTGTTCTGGGAGCCGAGTGTTTCCCAGAACACAAAGGGGGGGGGTGACGCGGAGGGGCCGGGGGGGTGACACCGGAGGGGGGGGGTCCGAAAAGCGAAGGTTCACTTTTAGGTAAACCTCCGCTGTAAGAGGGCTGGCCTGGAAGGAAGCATTTTTGTCTTTTAGACACATGACCCCTTCTATGACACTGCAGTGAGTGGAGAACCTCCACTTCAGCATTCTTATTGGACAACTTGGACCAATGGTACTTTACCATTGGTCCAAGCTGTCCAAGCTGTCTATTGAGCTCAGTGCCTCTGACAAGAAGGGAGAGGCATTGTGAGCTCATTCTCTCAGTCTGCTGCAAACAGAGTGTGCCAACTTGTATTTAAACTGGCCACGCTGTATGTAGCTTCTGACAGGCTGTGCAAGGAGCACTGTATCTCTGGAACAATAGGTGCCAGGAGCCCCAAATTTTGACCAGTGGTGAGGTAGGACTTTGGCTACCTAACACCAGTTTGTCAAGCTACAACCCCCTCGAAAAATGATCTTGCCTCACCTGCCTCCCCTGACTCCACGCCCCTGTTTAATAATAAAGATTCTTCCAGATGAATGTTGCAGCAAAGTCAAGTTGCAGGGCCCTTGAAGATGATGCAGCGTCTATTTTTGTGTCAGAGACCTGAAGACAAGGAGCACTTTCCATACGTGAAGATAAAAATTTCTCTTGCTCCGGGAGCAAAAAGTATCTTTTGCAATAATCTTAAATTAAACCAACTTTGCATTGAGTGTACCATATGGAACATTAAAGGGGTTGTAAAGTTAAAAATATATTTTTTTTTAAATAACAAACATGTTATACTTACCTCCACTGTGCAGCTCGTTTTGCACAGAGTGTCCCCGAACCTGGTCTTCTGGGGTCCCTCGGCGGCTGTCTCGGCTCCTCCCCACAACAACCCAACACCTTCATGTGAGCTCGCTCGCATGGTGTTGAGTTCCTGCGGGCACGCTCCCGTGATACAGCCGGCGGCTGTTGCCGCTAACTGTATCACTCGGCCCTGCCCCCGGCGCGCCGCGTCATTAGATGTGATTGACAGCAGCGCGAGCCTATGGCTGTGCTACTTTCAATCCATCCAGTGTAGCCAATCAACGGCCAGGCTCAAAAACGAGGAGGATGATGGGGGCGAGCGCAGGACTTTCGAAGGGTCAGGTAAGTAAAACAGGGGCTCGGAGGGGGGCGGTATTGTCGGATGTTTTTTATCCTTAATGCAAACGATGAAAAAACATTTACCTTTACAACCCCTTTAATATATTTTTACAAAACTACCATATCCTCTCTTAACTGAAATCTCAATTATGCAAATTTGACCTCATACTTTGGGATGTTACATTAATCTTCTCTTCACTCTTTTTACAGTTCAGCAGTTCAGCAATATCCTTTTTGTGAACTGGTGATCATTACTGGATGGCATATACACAATTAGGGTCTCCTAATGCTTTGTATATAACGTACAGTAATATACCTGACCTTAAAAGAGAAGTATGTTTTTTTTTGTAGAATCATACTTATCTAGCTGGATGCAGCATCAGTCCAATGCTGCATCTGTCCTCTGCCAGCTCTGAGGCCCCGTACAGATGAGCGGACAGTCCGATGAAAACGGACCGGACCGTTTTCATCGGTCATGTTTGCTGGGAGATTTCGGTCTGATGGCTGTACACACCATCAAACCGAAATCCGCGCGGACAGAGAACACAGTGACATAGACGACACCGACGTTCTCTATCGCGCGAGTTCAATGCTTCCACGCATGCGTCGAATCAATTCGACGCATGCGCCCGATTTCTGTCCGCTGGTTAGACGTACTAACCAGCGGACATGTCCGCCAGACAGCTTCCCAGCGGACATCTTGGGCCTGATTTACTATGCTCTGTGCGCTGCGCTGGTTCATGCCTTAATTAGTACTCCGGGTGGAGGCTTAATTGGGCGCATGAACCAGCGTAGCAGCCGGCGCATTGAAACTAATATGTAAAGCCGCACCGAACTCCCTATAGAAGTCTATGGGAGAAATCAAAAGTGTTCATTTTAAAGGCTAATCTGCAAGTTTTGTCCTAAAAAGTGTTTGGGGACCTCAGTCCTGCCCCAGGGAACATGTATCAATGCTTTTTTTATTTTTTAAAACGGCCGTTTTTTCGGGAGCAGTGAAATTAATAATTCTTAAAGTGAAACAATAAAAGTGAAATATTCCTTTAAATTTCGTACCTAGGGGGGGTGTAATGTCAGCATGTGAAATAGCGCATTTTTCCCGCACTTAGAACTCCCCCTGCACAAAGTGACATTCAGAAGGAAAAAAGTCATTTAAAAATTCACACGCGGCTATAATGAATTGTCGGCTCTGACAATTCTAAAGGGATTCATTCATAAAACAAACAAGAAAATGTGTAGGGGTTCCCCCAAATTAAATTACCAGGCCCTTCAGGTCTGGAATGGATATTAAGGGGAACCCCGCCGTAAAAACCAAAAAAAAAAAAGACGTGCGGTTCCCGGCAAATATCCATTCCAGACCCTTCAGGTCTGGTGTGGATTTTAAGGGGAACTCCACCCCAAATTGAAAAAAAAAATGGCGTGGAGTCCCCCTAAAAATCCACACCAGACCCTTATCCGAGCACGTTGACCTGGCCGGCCGCAGAAAAGAGGGGGGGACAGAGTGCGGCCCCCCCTCTCTCCTGAACCGCACCAGGCCACATGCCCTCAACATGGGGAGGATGTCCCCATGTTGATGGGGACAAGGGTCTCATCCCCACAACCCTTGCCCGGTGGTTGTGGGGGTATGCGGGCGGGAGGTTTATCAGAATCTGGAAGACCCCTTTAACAAAGGGGACCCCCAGATCCTGACCCCCCCCCTGTGTGAAATGGTAATGGGGTACATTGTACCTCTACCATTTCACCCCAAAAAAAATGTCAAAGTGTTAAAAATGACAGTAGCCGGTTTTTGACAAATCTTTTAATAAAATCTTCTTTTCTTCTTTCCTTCGGGTTTCTTCCGCTGCTTCTTTCTTCTCGTTCACATCTTGCCCGACGTGTTCTTCTATCTTCTCCGTCCGTCCTTCAGCCTTCTGGTCCCGCATCTTGCCCGTTGTCTTGTCCTGTCTCCTCCTCGTCCGCATCTTGGGTCTTCTGCGGTGTTCTTCTCGTCCCGGACCCAGCGTTTGAATTTGATTTGGCCGCCGTTTTCCCGCTCCTGGGACCCGCCCCCCTCTGACGCCACAAGTAAACTCCTTAGAAGGTCATGTGCGTCAGAGGGGGGCGGGGTCGCAGAGCGTCACACAGCGGGGGAATTCAATTTCAATCGCGCCGCCCGGAGAAGAAGTTCCCGCCGTGTCACACTCATGTGACCCCGCCCCCCTCTGACGCCACAAGTAAACTCCTTAGAAGGTCATGTGCGTCAGAGGGGGGCGGGGTCACATGAGTGTGACACGGCGGGAACTTCTTCTCCGGGCGGCGCGATTGAAATTGAATTCCCCCGCTGTGTGACGCTCTGCGACCCCGCCCCCCTCTGACGCACATGACCTTCTAAGGAGTTTACTTGTGGCGTCAGAGGGGGGCGGGTCCCAGGAGCGGGAAAACGGCGGCCAAATCAAATTCAAACGCTGGGTCCGGGACGAGAAGAACACCGCAGAAGACCCAAGATGCGGACGAGGAGGAGACAGGACAAGACAACGGGCAAGATGCGGGACCAGAAGGCTGAAGGACGGACGGAGAAGATAGAAGAACACGTCGGGCAAGATGTGAACGAGAAGAAAGAAGCAGCGGAAGAAACCCGAAGGAAAGAAGAAAAGAAGATTTTATTAAAAGATTTGTCAAAAACCGGCTACTGTCATTTTTAACACTTTGACATTTTTTTTGGGGTGAAATGGTAGAGGTACAATGTACCCCATTACCATTTCACATAGGGGGGGGGCCAGGATCTGGGGGTCCCCTTTGTTAAAGGGGTCTTCCAGATTCTGATAAGCCCCCCGCCCGCATACCCCCACAACCACCGGGCAAGGGTTGTGGGGATGAGACCCTTGTCCCCATCAACATGGGGACATCCTCCCCATGTTGAGGGCATGTGGCCTGGTGCGGTTCAGGAGAGAGGGGGGGCCGCACTCTGTCCCCCCCTCTTTTCTGCGGCCGGCCAGGTCAACGTGCTCGGATAAGGGTCTGGTGTGGATTTTTAGGGGGACTCCACGCCATTTTTTTTTTCAATTTGGGGTGGAGTTCCCCTTAAAATCCACACCAGACCTGAAGGGTCTGGTATGGATATTTGGGGGGACCCCACGCCATTTTTTGGGGGGGTTTTTACGGCGGGGTTCCCCTTAATATCCATTCCAGACCTGAAGGGCCTGGTAATTTAATTTGGAGGGACCCCCTTTTTTTTTTTTTTTTTTTAATGAGCAATGACTCTATTCTTTATAGCCATGAGTACTTTAACCACTTGCCCACCGGGTTAATTCTGGCACTTCTCTCCTTCATGTGAAAATCAAAATTTTTTGGCTAGAAAATTAATCAGAACCCCCAAACATTATATATATTTTTTTTAGCAGACATCCTAGGGAATAAAATGGCAGTCATTGCAATACTTTTTGTCACACCGTATTTGCGCAGCGGTCTTACAAGCGCACTTTTTTTGGATAAAAATCACTTTTTTGAATTAAAAAATAAGACAACAATACATTTTGCCCAATTTTTTTATATATTGTGAAAGATAATGTTACGCCGAGTAAAATGATACCCAACATGTCACGCTTAAAAATTGCGCCCGCTCGTGGCATGGCATCAAACTTTTACCCTTTAAAAATCTCGATAGGCGACGTTTAAAAAATTCTACAGGTTGCATTTTTTGAGTTGCAGAGTAGGTCTAGGGCTAGAATTATTGCTCTCACTCTAACGATCGCGGCGATACCTCACTTGTGTGGTTTGAATACCGTTTTCATATGCGGGCGCTACTCGCGTATGCGTTTGCTTCTGTGCGCGAGCTCGTCGGGACGGGGCGCTTTAAAATTTTTTTTTGGGGTTTTCTTATTTATTTTTATTTAGTTTTATAATGTTTTACACTGAAATAAAAAAATAAAGAAAAAATGATCAGTTTTCTTCCTATTACAAGGAATGTAAACATCCCTTGTAATAGGACTAGTGTGTGACAGGTCCTCTTTATGGAGAGAGGCGGGGTCAATAAGGCTGGAAAGCATGGTATTGAAAAAAAAAAAAAAAGTTCTCATGCTTTCAGCTGCAATCATGTTCGTTCACCACAGTGGTGTAGTGTATAGCACTTTGACCTAGCAGCAAAAGAGTCGTTGGTTCGAATCCCGCCCGTGACAGCATCTGCATGGAGTTTGCATGTTCTCCCTGTGCCTGCGTGGGTTTCCTCCCACAATATAAAAACACGCTGTAAATCGGTTCCGGTCTAAATAAGCCCTAATATGCAGTAGTATATTTAGGTTTGGTTCTGCCCTAGGCCTGACTACATATCTGCACCTCCTAATAGAAAAATGACCCACCCCTTCCTGTCAAGGTCACACCCTGTTTTTGTATAACCCCGCCCAGTAATTTTCAGGGGACCCACACACTAGTTCTGGGGGGGCACTGGATTCCCTTAACCACTTCCATACCAGGCACTTACGCACCTTCCCGCCAAGCCAATTTTCAGCTTTCAACACTGTCGCACTTTGAATGGCAATTGCGCGGTCATACAACACTGTACCCAAACAAAATTGGCGTCCTTTTTTCCCCACAAATAGAGCTTTCTTTTGTTGTTATTTGATCACCTCTGCGTTTTTTTTTTTGGCGCAACAACTAAAAAAAGACTGCAAATTTTGAAACAAAAAAAAGTTTTTATTTTTTTAGGTTAATTTTTTTGTAAATAAGTTTTTCTCTTTCAATTACGGGCACTGATATGGCGGCACTGATGGGCACCGATGAGATGGCACTGATGGACATCGATGAGGTAGTACTGACGGCACAGATGAGGTGGCATTGATTGGCGGCGCTGCTATGCGGCACTGATGGGCACTCATAGGCGGCACTGATGGGCACTCATGGGCGGCACAGATGGGCGGCACTTATGGGTGGCACTGATGGATACTTATGGGTGGCACAGGTGGGCACTGATAGGTGGGCACTGTGCATGGATGGGCACTGTGGGGTGGCACTGATGGACACTGTGGGGTGGCACTGATTTTCCCAGTCAGTGCCCATTTGTGGGCACTGATTGGCATCTTTTTTCTTATTTTTTATTGCTTTTTGTTTTTTTGTTCTATATTTTTTTTGTTTTTGCACACCCTGGTGGTCCAGGGTGGGCATCCCTGGTGGTCCAGTGTGGTGATCCGAGGGGGGGCTGCGCTGATAAACAATCAGCGCGAACGCCCCCTGTCAGGAGAGCCGCCGATCGGCTCTCCTATACTCGCGTCTGTCAGACGCGAGTGAGGAAGAGCCATCGATGGCTCTTCCTGTTTACATCGTGATCAGCCGTGATTGGACACGGCTGATCACGTGGTAAAGAGTCTCCGTCTCCGTGAGAGACTCTTTACTGAGATCAGACTGACACCCCGCATCACCGATCGCCGCACTGCGTGCCCCCACAGGCGCGTGCGGCATGAAATCCTGCAGGACGTCCTGTCAGGATTGTGTAACCACTTCCCGGACGTAAATCGGCCATAGGCTGGGCGGGAAGTGGTTAATTTGCATAGTTTTTCTCTCACTTCCTGTTTGGCTATGGGGCAGGAAGTGAAGGCAAATCTCCCCAATTGGACACAGATAATACAAAATAAACTGACAGGGCCTATAACACTCCCTCACTCTATCCAAAATTAAAGAAAATAAAACTTGTTGATTATAGTTCTTGTCAGGGGCGGACTGACCATTGAGTCACTCGGGCACTGCCCAAGGGCCCCATGCCACTAGGGGGCCCCATCCGGGTTGCCAGGCTCAGTAAAACCAGGGACAGTATGTAAAAATCTGTGTTTTTTTTAGATCTGTCCCTGATATGTCCGAAAATGACATTCTTTTAATGTGAATATCCCAAGATTTTAGCTGCCCGCCTCTGCACTACCTCCTGGCGTGGTGGTCATCTGTAAGCCAGAGGGGCCCCATAATCTTCTATTGCCCAGGGGCCACATGAGTTGTCAGTCCGCCCCTGGTTCTAGTTTAAGCACAAATTTCATAGAGTTTTATTGAGAGCCCCAAAAAATATAACCATGCCAATAGGCCAGGATAGAGCGTTGCTAATATGTAGGAATGTGTGCGTTAGAGCACCCCACCCAATGTTAACTAAAAAATTATTAATTTGCAAATAAGTATTATCTGCTCATTTTTTGGGGATGTCTGCACCCCTGATAGTGACAACATTTGTGAGGTGTCTTCACCCTTTCTAATTCATTCACTTCCTGTCACATAGCCAAACAGGAAGTGAGGGTAAAACCTTACTAATATCTTTTCTTGGGGACACAGAGATCAAGCTAAATAGTTTCCCATTATGTAAATTGCACTCTAGCATTTTGCTGTGTACACCCCAAATTATTAGGGATCTTGGACTTTGGGGTCCATTGACTAAAGGCAAATCCACTTTGCACTACAAGTGCAAAGCAAGGAAGAAAGAAAACAAAACAACTTTGCTTCTACAGGATTGGATGTTAAAACCATCAGTGCTTCCTCTCTGATTTTCAGCAACTATGCTTGTACTGCAGAGTGGCTTTGCCTTTACTAAGCCCCAAACTAAATAATCATTTGGGGCAGGGATCCTCAAACTACGGCCCTCCAGCTGTTTTAGAACTACACATCCCATGAGGCCTTGTAATGCACTGACATTCACAGACATGACTAGGCATGATGGGAATTGTAGTTCCTGAACAACTGGAGGGCCGTAGTTTGAAGACCCATGATTTGGGGTGTACACAGCAGTGCTGGAGTGCAATTTGCTTAATGGGGACACTAGTTAAGATTGACCTGTGTCCCCAAGAAAAGACACTGGTAGGGTTTTAACCTCACTTCCTGTTCAGCTGTGTGACAGGAAGTGAAGCCAATTTTAAGAAAAGGGACACAAAGCTCATCACAAAAATAAAAAAAACACAAAGCAGGGGTTCTAACACTCACTTGGCTTCCCTCAAACACCCACAATTTGAATAGGATTGCCTTGCGCTAGATTTAAGCACAGTGCTGTAAATCAGCACATCAAGCCTGTCCACCAATAGCAAACCCCCCCCACAGGCCATGTTTGCAGGTTTTCCTTCATCTTGCACATGTGCTTTAAAATACAGTCTGGACAGCAATTCTTGATAAGAGAAATCCCCAAAACATGTCCTGTCGGGGGTACTTGAGGGCTGAGGACCACTGCAGAATAAATAAAATACTTACCAGTTTTTGTCTTTAAAGTCAGGGAGAATAAACATGGCAAACATTTCATGATTACACACCAGGAAAGAAGCTTAGACAAAAATCACACATAATTTGTTAGGCCCAAACCTAGTTCAGCTGCAGCTGTCAACATATGTAGCATGAAAAAGTAACAAAAGACAAACTTAACAATTTTAAAGTAATTTTTATTGGTCAACAAAACAAGGAAAGCAAAAAAAGACAAACAAACAAAAATACATTTCAAAATTCTAAATAACCATAGCTTTACACATTGTTCATAAAATAAGGCCACATAGACAAATACATCAAAGTGATCATCATTTAAAAATAAACCAAAACCATTGGCAAAAAGCAACAAACCACATTTGTGTTTAGCAACAGCATTTCTGCCTGCCAGCCTGCCCCTTCTGAGGGCAGCTGAGGACTGATCGATCCAAGCTTTTTATAACAGTGCTAGTAATGAAGCAATTGAAATCACATGAACAAATTGCAGTCTCTAGTTTGGGTGAGCTTGTAATTGGGCACACCTGCAATTAATCCAAACCACACTCTATGAGCATCCAATGAGTGTTTTTCACCTTTTAAAAAGAAAGGATAATTTTTTTCTAAGTGTTTGAGCATGCTCAGTTCATCACACATGTAGGAACCAAGCTGCAATGGAATGAGAGCTTTTTTTTTTTTGTTTCCCCTGATCTGATGCTTTCCAGCCTGAAGGGGAGGTGTTAAAGACAGAAGTAAACACGCACATTTAATAATCTATTTGTGGGAAAAAAAAGGTTGCCAATTTTGTTTGGGAGCCACGTCGCACGACTGCGCAATTGTCAGTTAAAGCGACGCCGTGCCGAATCACAAAAACTTGCCCGGTCATTGACCAGAAATATGGTCCGGGCTCAAGTGGTTAAAAATTAACAAAACACAAAGGTGAGCCCAATTTTTGGGGATAATGTGAAAGATGATGTTACACTGAGTAAATAGATACCTTACATGTCACGCTTTACTATTGGAAACACTCCTGCAATGGGGCCAAAATGAATTCCGTGAATATCCCCATAGGCAACCTTTTTCTTTTTTTTACCAGGTTACCAGTTTATAGTTACAAAGAAGGTCTAGTGGTAAAAGTATTGCTCTCGCTCTAACGCACGCGTCAATACCTCACATGTGTGGTTTGAACGATGTTTATATATGTGGGCGGGACTTGCGTAAGTCCCGCCCACATATGTAAAAATTAGTTTTACTTTTTGCTATAATAAATATCCCCAAAAATATATATTGAAAAAACTAAAAAACCCCTCAGTTTAGGCCGATACGTATTCTACATCTTTTTGGTTCCAAAAAATCGCAAATAGCGTTTAGTGTTTGATTTTTGCAAAAGTTATAGCGTCTACAAATTTATTTTTTTTGTTGTTTTAACTAGTTATTGGGGCGATCAGCGATTTTTATCGGTACTGCGACATTATGGCGGACACATCGAACACTTTTTTGGAACCATTGGCATTTTTCTAGCGATCAGTGCTGTAAAAAATGCATTGCTTACTCAAAAAATGCCACTGGCAGGGAAGGGGTTAACACTAGGTGCGAGGGAGGGGTTAAATATGTTCCCTGGGTGTGTTCTAACTGTAGGGGGGGGGGACTGACATGTGTAAATGACAGATCGCTGTTCATGAAGGGGAACTCCAGACCCCCGAAAAAAAAAAATAAGGTGGGTTCCCTCCAGGTGCATACCAGGCTCTTAGGCTTGGTCTGGAACATAAGGGGTTAAACCCGCGCAAAAAAAAATAGCGTGGGGTCCCCCCCAAGATCCAAACCAAGCACTTATCCCAGGCACGCAGTCTGGTCAGACAGGAATGGGGGTGGGGACGAGCGAGCGCCCCCCTCCCTCCTGAGCCATACCAGACCACATGCCCTCAACATGGGGGAGTGTGTGCTGTGGGGGAGGGGGGCACTGCCCCCCCACCCCAAAGCACTCGTCCCCATGTCGATAGGGACAAGAGCCTCTTCCCGACAACCCTGGCCGTTGGTTGTCGGGGTATGCGGGCGGAGGGCTTATCAGAATCTGAGAGACCCCTTTAATAAAGGGGTCCCCAGATTCCGGCCCCCCACCCTATGTGAATGAGTATGGGGGTACATTGTACCCCTACCCATTCACCTGGGGGAAAAAAATTGAAAAAAATAATACACCACACATGAATAAATTAATTTATTAGTCAGCCGGGGGTCTTCTGCCGGGGCCCCCCACCACCACCCCATTAAGCCCCGGGCTTCGCCATCTTCTGCCGGAACCCCCTTCACCAGTGAGGCTCCTGCCTTTGGGGGAGGGTCCCTGCACTGGCACCCCACCCCCGTCTTCAGCGACGTAATTCACCGGGACCCCCTTCACCAGGGAGGCTCCTGCCTTTGGGGGAGGGTCCCGGGCTTCCACGACGGTTTCTGCGGGGGGGGGTGCACTGGCACCCCACCCCCGTCTTCAGCGACGTAATTCACCGGGACCCCCTTCACCAGGGAGGCTCCTGCCTTTGGGGGAGGGTCCCGGGCTTCCACGACGGTTTCTGCGGGGGGGGGGGGCACTGGCACCCCACCCCCGTCTTCAGCGACGTAATTCACCGGGACCCCCTTCACCAGGGAGGCTCCTGCCTTTGGGGGAGGGTCCCGGGCTTCCACGACGGTTTCTGCGGGGGGGGGGGTGCACTGGCACCCCACCCCCGTCTTCAGCGACGTAATTCACTGACAACGTACTGACAAGGCGCACGGGAATCCCTGACTTTTCTCTCTGCGCATGCCCAGTATGCAAATGAACCTCCCGAGGTTCAGGCGCACTGTGCAAGCGTACGGGGATCTGTTTTCAAAAAACACTTTCCCTTTCAATTCGGCCCGCCAAACACTTCAAAACACATGTCACTTCACTTCCCCTGCATCCCCCCACCTCCCCCCCTAATAAACTCCCGCCCAAACCCCCGCAATTTACAGTTTAATGTGCCGTGCGCCAGGTCTGTACTGGTGCACAATGCACCCTCTCCTGGGCGCACGGAGCACATTAGTAACTAGGGAAATACACTGCACTAGCAGCGTATTTCTTTAGTAAATGGCAAAACGGCTGCTACTCCTGCTTTTACTCCATGAGTCATGGAGTAAAGGCTTGGTAAATCAGCCCCGTTGTTTAGCATGCTAAGAAACATTTGTCCACTGGAAATCTGTCCGCTAGCCTGTACACACGATCGGATCTGTCCGCTGACACTGGTCGGCGGACCAGTTTCAGCGGACATGTCCGATCGTGTGTACGAGGCCTAAGACTAATGCCCCGTACACATGATCGGATTTCCGGTCGGAATAAACTCTGACAGGTTTTTCTGACGGAATTGCGAACACACCAAATTCCGACCGTCAAAAACACAGTGACGTACAACACTACGACAAGATATAATGTTCAATGCTTCCGAGCATGTGCCGAATTGTTTCCGAGCATGCATGTTTTTTTTTCCTTTGGAATTCCATACAGAATAACGGAATTTCCGATTTTTTTCCTGAAATGTTTTCAGTCGGTAAAAAAGAGAACATATTCTCTTTCTAAGTCAATCGGAATTTCCGACGGAAAAAGTCCGATGGGGCATACACGCGGTCGGAATATCTGATAAAAAAATGTGTGTACGCAGCATTAGAACCGAGTGATCAATCACTGCTGATCGCTCAGTTCTCAGGGCTCCCTGAGCAGAGAGCTGGTGACAGTGTGGTGTCAGTCACCACTCACTGGAGCACTGGGCTGTGGAGGGGGCGGGATTTGCCGGCTCAAAATCTTAGTAGCTTGCTCTGTGACATCAGCTGACAGCGGGCTCTTCTGTCTGCTGAAAATGGGTCATAGAAGTGCAGAACAAACTGCACTCCTGTAATCCACAGGAGAAATATAACCAAACAAGCTTTGGCTGCACTTCTTCTTTAATTATAGAGATAAGGTAATCAATCATCTACCAAAGACAGACATTTCTTATGCTTTATGAATAGCATATAAAAAAAAGAAAAGGAAAACACACCACAGTGACCACACCATCCATCTCTGAAAATGTCCTTTCTTAAATTCACAATAAAGTGCAGTGTGGCAGATTGATCTGTCATAAAATGTCTGGGAAGCTAGATCATACACTTATGAGCTGATGGAAGTCACATACAATCTTGGTTGAATTAAATCTTTCTTATTCGTGGTGGTCAAACCTGGATATGGGTATAGTCTGTTTATTTTAAAGCTTCCTTCAAGTTGGTAGAACGATTATTTCACCTATAGCTCTTCTGCTTTATCAAAATCAAACTGCAAAGTCTGAGATTTGGGAAGATTGGATAGGCCCAATTTTCCATGCTAATTTTAGTTTTGCGTATATAGACAGACTTCCTTATTCTGTGAACTGTGAGGCCCCATACACACGTCCCAGAAACTCGACGGGCAAAACACATCATTTTGCTCGTCGAGTTCCTTGTGAAGCCGCCGAGGATCTCGGCGAGCCAACTTTTCCCATTGACTAACGAGGAAATAGAGAACATGTTCTCTTTTTGGCCCGACGAGATCCTCGTCGGTTTCCTTGGCGAAAAGTGTACACACGACCGGTTTTCTCGGCAGAATACGTCTCCCATCGAGTTTATGGCTGAATTCTGCCGAGAAACTCGGCCGTGTGTACGGGGCCTTAGAGTTATCAATCACGGCCTGCCTTGAATATAACTGTTTTGGGTAACCGTTAGATGGATGGGTTTATTTTCCCTTAAAATTTTTCCCAAAACTGTTACGTAGTGCTACCCACCGCAGGGGCCACTGATTTTAACTGGTTCTCCCCCAAACAGTTAGCTGTTAGTACCTGCAGACAGTTTAGCTGGAAGCAGTTCTACAAGAACAGGGGAGATACTCCTGCATGCAGCTTTTTAACATTTTGTGCTATTTTCCAAAGGGGCTGAGAGCTCCTGATCCGTAAGGGACTCTGCCACTGATCCAAGAGACTGGGAGTTTTTAGCAAGGAGAACAGTCTAGGATATTTTCTCTGTACATAGGAAGGAAGGTGTCCTCATATGTTGTTCTTCAAAACAAGTTGGGCATCCCATAATCCCTATACCCTATATAAGTTGTTTTCCCCAATAAAACAACAAAAAGTCCTTGTCTAGACCAGATCCCTTTGGTGAAGTCCTGCAGTCTTTTCCAGGTTCCAGCTCTGCCACCGATGCCACCATATGGACACACCTCCCAGTGATTGGCTAGGCCCTGATCAATATTCAGGCTTGAATTCAACTTCCCTAAGCTTTAGAAACTTCTCCTAGAGGCAGGGGGAAGCAATCAAACTCCCAGCCTAAGAAACCCTGAACAGACCAGACCAAACAATCACTGCTTCCTTGATTACAGAAGGAGACAAAAACGAATGCCTTGTTTCCACTGAACGGAACGGTTCGGGTCAGTAAATTTGGAGCAGTTTCCACTGCAAATCGGACTGTCAGGGACCATTCAGGGTTTAGAAAAAATGCCTAGCGCGTCCACCAATCAGTGGAATGTATTGTATCTCCGCCCTAATGGAACCGTTCCATTTTCTATTGCCCCACATCTGAAGCAGGACCCAGAATGGTCCGGTACGGTTCGGTTTAATGGCACACTTTCATAATGGAAACACCCAAAATAGCGTACCGTACCGAACCGAACCGATCCGCTCAGTGGAAACGAGGCATAAATGTACCTAGCAACCTAACTAGGAGTGTGCTACATCTCAATTCAAGACATAACTGATACAATTACTAGTGTGCTTATGTCAGCTCTGTGCCATGTACAGCTGATCAATCTAAGGCCGCGTACACACGATAGGATCGCCAGAGGAGAACGGTCTGAAGGACCGTTTTATTTAGTCCAAACCAATCGTGTTTAGGCCCCATAGGTTATTTAACCTTTGGTCAAAAAAATTAGAACTTGCTTTAAAATTGAACCGATGGACGCCTAATTGATAGGTCAAAACCGATCGTTAGTATGCAAAAGCATCAGTTAAAAATCCACGCATGCTCAGAATCAACTCAACGCATGCTTGGAAGCATTGAACTTTGTTTTTTTCAGCAAGTCGTGTTTTATGTCACCGCATTCTGACACGATAGTTTTTTTAACCTGATCTGATCGTGTGTACGCGGCCTAACATCCAACATAAAATCTAAGTCAAGATGGTAGCTTGTTTATCTGTATAAAAAGGTATATTTCCTGTACCTGTTTACAAAGGCACAGGATCTGGAAGATCATAGTGATCACTGTAGTAGTGCCGACTACCACAGTGATTTTAAGATTTCCCTTAGAGCGGTTCTAAAGTCTTAAGATTTTTTAACTGTATTACATTCTATGCATTAAGGTTAAAAACCTGTTGCAGAGGATTCCCCCCCAGCCCCTTCTTATACTTACCTGAGCCTGATCTCGATCCAGCGGATCTCCCGGCTCTGTCCCTCCTCACTGGGCAGTTTGATACTGTCAATCAAATCCTATGACGAGAGAGCTGGGGATGGGTCTGAGCCCCAATAACTGTATCTATGGGTGCAGAAAAGCTTAGGATTGAGTGCCCCCAAAAAAACGATACTCTGTGGTGGGCACTCGTCAGGTGGGGGGAGCAGGAGTGCTGGCGGGGGACCCCAGAAGACGAGTATCAGGGTTGCTCTTTGCAAAACAATTGTGCAGTATGACATGTTTATAATTAAAAAAAAATTGAAGCTTTACAAACACTTTATGCAGTATTAAACCTAAAAACAAACATTTATTATACTTCAGCTTACCAATTCTTACATGTGATGGCTGTATCAGTATCTATTTTCAGCTTGCTTTATTCTATTTTCATCTGGTGATCTGGCCAGTCTTTTATTTTTCAAAAGAACAAGATCTGCAGGAGTATGTATTAGTTTACAGGGATGAGACAACCCATTTTCCACAGAAATGAGTGCTTAGAATGATCAGTTTTTTAATTATTTAATTTAAACCTTTAACCCAAAAGGAAAAAGAAAACCATTTCTCGTAACTGATTATAAAGTGTTAGCTGGAGTTTGGCTTCAGTTTATTAGTTTATCTAAATTTGCTACTACATACAACGTGTTACTAAACACAGGTCCTCGCATTCACTATATCTGGTCTCCCACAGGACACAGAACAAGGAAATGCAATCGTTTTAGTACATATAAACTGCTGAATACCTTTTTCATCAGTTAGAACAGTTTTGTGACTTCTATCAGTGTCTGGTTAAAGCTTGTAGGAGGAGTTTTCATTCTGCACTAAATGTCCAATCAGCCTGCAGGACCCCTGACCCTCTGTCTGGACGGTGCTGATTGGCCCTGTCTGTGCCAATCACATGCACTCTCCTAAGAAAAAAAAACTCTTTAGCAATGCACACCAAACTGAGCATGTGCAGCTTGTCCCCTAACCTCTGTTCTCTCACAAGATGGTTTTCGGGACAGTGGAAAAAGGGGAGGATCAGAGAAGATAGGATCAAACAGCCTTATTACACAATGCAGAGGATGAACCCCTTAGGTTCCATAGTGAGTATAACAAGCATGCTTTACTGCATATACAGGCTGATTTTCAGTTTTGGGAAGGGTTGGCAGGAGGGTGAGGGAGCTCTGTGTGCGCTGTATTACTATTCTCTTTGAAGTTTGAAGTTACAATCCTATAGTGTATATTAAAAAAAAAATGTACTGTGTGCCGCTAAAGTGTTCAGGCAGTGGCAACCAAAGTTGTGGGTTATTATTATTATTATTATTTTACAGGATTTATATAGTGCCAACAGTTTACGCCGTGTTTTACAAAATGAAGGCAGACATTACATTTACATTACAATTTGGTACAAGAGGGATCAGAGGGCCCTGCTCATCAGCGCTTACAATCTAAGAGGTTTAGTAACTGTCATGTTACATGATATTATTTTTATTATGTACTGTCTCTTTAATCCCTATCTAGTTTGACTCTTGTGGCATTCCTTAGTTTGCATGCTGCTCAGTCTCCTCCCCCTCTTTTCTGTATCAGTCATTTCAATGCTGTACTTCATGTGACCTGTATGTTTCTTCTACCTGCATGTAAGAATCGTTCTTTTACCTGTTGTAACTTGCATTCTACGGATCATACGACGAATAAACATCGCCAGATCTTCTTTCATGTGAGTTGTGACTGAGTAAGCTATCTGGAAAGGTGATTTGGGATGGATAATCTCTTCAGGGCAATGAGCTCCATGTGCTACTGAAAAATACATTCATAGCCTTTGTAGCCGATTCAGAATAGTAAAAGAACGTATCCAGCAGCCTGCACAGAGATAACTGCGTCACAGAACAGATCATAGTGAAGTGTAACTGTGTTTATTGCATGAGAATTCTGCATACAACCCCAGCACAGCTTGTTACAGCTCCTCACAGTATACAGACACTCTTCACTGCTACAGCCAAGCCTGTGTACTGCAGGCCATCATGAGTGGAAAGGGCTCAGTGTGTGATGAAACACCACAGCATGCTTCACACAGAGAAAGCCAGGATGAGGACCCAGAGTCCACTGCATTGACCAAACGCTCTGTGAAACCCACTTGGAAGGTTAAAGAGAACTATGAATCCATGAGAACTGAACTAGCAACCAGTTTGAAGCAGATTTGGGATAAAATCCTCACCCACATTGATGTGATTTCATGTCCCAGCCATGAGGTACTGCAACTAGAGGGCGCCATAAAGCATCTCTCTGCCTCATACGAACTGTACCAGACTACAAGCAAGAAATATAAAACTATTCTGCAAAGCATCAACACTGAGGAGTCCTTAGAGCAACTTAACAATGCCCAGCTTCTTAATGAGGAAAGAGAAAGCTTTATCCAGCGAACTAAAGCAAAGGCAGAAGCAAAATTAATGCTGCCACGGGACACTGTATCTCACAAATCTGTATCCACCAGACGTTCTAAAGGTTCCTCTAGATCCCGAAGTTCAAGGCACTCAACGCTTAGTGAACAGCTAATAAATGCCCGCGCCGAAGCAGAGGCTATCAAGGTACGGGCCGCATATGCAAAAAAGAGAGCAGAAATGGAAACCGAGGCAGCGCGTCAAAGGGCAGCAATTGAAGCTTTAAAGGAACAGAGCAACTACGAGGCAGCTGCAGCAAAACTAAAGGTTTTGGAACAAGCTATCGGTGCAGATGAAGATGCTAGCGAAAGGGTCAGCGTCAAGGCAGATGTAGAAGATCCTTTTGAACGCACTAAGAACTATGTTCTAAACCACAGCAGTGAACACTCAATTACCTCCACGTTTCACGGCAACGCAAGGACTTCACCACATCATCAGGTAAAAGCTGTTCCAGCCACTTCCTACATGCAAACCCACCCCAGTGCAGCTCCCGACTGTCATGCTGATCCCGCATATGTCACAAAACGGCACACTAATCCGCAAGCAAGTCGCCAGCCTCCTGCTAACAGTACTGTTCCAGACCTTCACCCAACAATTCAGCTGAATGCCCTTGCTGCACCATATCTTCCCACGTCTCTTTGCAACGATACCATAAACAATGCTATCCACAACAATCAACCAGCAACCTCCTATGTAAAGTCAGAGGCAACAGAGGTAGTAAAGTACTTACTTCGACATGAGCTCGCCAAGTCAGGCCTAGTAAACTTCGACGACCATCCTGAAAATTATAGAAGCTGGAAAGCCGCTTTCAAAACTACATTAGGCGGTATCGGTTTTACTGCCGATCGTGAGCTGGATCTGCTGATCGGGTTGCTTGGCCCACAGTCAACAGAACGTGTCAAGAGCCTCAGGTCAGTTTACATCGACAATCCAACTGCAGGTCTCACCGCAGCATGGGAGCGTCTAGAACAGACTTACGGTAGTCCTGAAGCCATAGAGAATGCATTGCTCAAACGATTGGAAAATTTCCCAAGGATATCTGGTAAGGACAATATAGAGTTCCAGAGACTCAGCGACCTTCTTCTCGAAGTCCAGCTTGCCAAAACTGACCCTAAGCTACCTGGCCTCAGTTACCTGGACACTGCTCGAGGAGTTAACCCTATCGTTTGCAAGCTTCCGCATGGCCTACAAGAAAAGTGGATCCAAGTTGGGTCATCATACAAACGGGAAAACAAGGTTTCCTTTCCCCCGTTCTCCTACTTCTGCAATTTCGTCAGGAACATTGCTGACACCAAGAACGATCCTAGTTTTGCATTCAGCGAGTTCAATACTCCCTCACCTAAAGGTGACAACCTACATACTAGCTACAGGAACCGCAGAGGTCCCGTGTCCGTTAGGAAGACAGACATTATTCCCACTCCCGCCCCAAACAAGAGCGGCAAGATCGAAAACCCAAACCGATTATGTCCCATCCACAAGAAGCCTCATCCCCTCAAAAAATGTATCGGTTTCAGAAAGAAGCCCCTACAAGAACGAAAGGAACTCCTAAAGACTTTTGGGGTATGTTATAGATGCTGTGCTTCCACCGATCACTTTGCCAAGGAATGTAAAACTCCTATCAAGTGCATAGAGTGCGGTTCCGAGGACCACGTGCAAGCACTCCATCCCCTTGAGTCCAATCCTTCACAACATGCAGACCTTCCTCCTGGGCAGAACCACAGCGGGAAGAGTACAGATCACGTATCTAATTCCACCATGGTATTTTCTTCGTGCACTGAAGTCTGTGGGGAAGACCACCGTGACAAATCTTGCGCTAAAATATGCCTAGTGAATATTCATCACAAGGATCAGCCAGAAAGGACTTTAAGGGTGTATGCTATCTTAGACGATCAAAGCAATCGATCGCTTGCACGATCCGAACTGTTCGATCTATTTTGCACAAAAGGAGAGGTTCACCCTTACACCTTAGGCACTTGTAGTGGAACTACAGAGGTTTTTGGAAGAAGGGCTCATGGATTTATTGTGTCCTCCCTAGAAAATAACCTACAATTACCCTTACCTACACTTGTAGAGTGTAACCAGATGCCAGCCAACAAAGAAGAAATACCTACACCAGAAGTTGCCTTCTACCACCCTCATCTAAGGTCAATAGCCAGTGAAATCCCACCACTTGACAAAGATGCTAAAATCCTTCTTCTGCTGGGAAGAGATATTCTAAGGATCCACAAGGTACACAGGCAGGTCAGCGGACCTCCAGAGGCCCCATTCGCCCAGTACCTGGACTTAGGCTGGGTCATCATAGGCAACGTCTGTATAGGCAAAATGAAAAGGCCTACTAACATTTCTTCATTCAAGACAAATGTATTGCCAAATGGTCGTAATACTCACTTTGAGCCATGCCCACATCACTACTGGGTAAAGGAGAAGGTAACTAGCTGCAAGTTGCAACATTGCAACACAAACCTTTCCCGCACCTACGATGACAGCTTTGGTTCTACAGTTTTCAACGTAAGCAGTGAAGACGACAAGTTGGCTCCTTCGGCAGAAGACAAAGAATTCCTTAAAGTAATGGACAATGAGTTCTTTCAGGAAGATTCCAATAGCTGGGTAGCACCCCTACCCTTTCGCCTCCCGAGAGAGAAGCTACCAAACAATCTACATCAAGCAGTCAAAAGATTCTCCTCCTTAAAGCGTACCTTAAGCAGGAAGCCAGAGATGGAAAGACATTTTGTGGACTTCATACAGAATATCTTTGACAGGGGTCATGCCGAACCCGCACCCCCATTGAAAGAAGGAGAAGAACGCTGGTACCTCCCTTCCTTCGGTGTGTATCACCCACGAAAGCCAGACCAAATCAGAGTTGTCTTTGACTCCAGTGCCCAACATGAAGGCTTCTCACTTAACGACATGCTCCTCACAGGGCCCAACTTGAACAACAACCTCATTGGAGTCCTAATTCGCTTTCGTCAAGAACCTGTAGCGGTGATGGCCGACATTCAACAAATGTTCCACTGCTTCATCGTCAAGGAAGATAACAGGAATTACCTCAGGTTTCTATGGCACAAGGACAACGACATCAACAAAGAGGTAATTGATTACCGAATGAGGGTACATGTCTTTGGGAACAGCCCTTCCCCAGCTGTAGCAATCTATGGACTAAAAAAGACAGCTCAGCTTGGAGAAGCTGAGTATGGATCCGATGCTCGTCAATTTGTTGAAAGGAACTTTTACGTAGATGACGGGCTCAAATCCTTTCCTACTGCTAAAGAAGCAATTAATCTTCTTACCAGAACAAAGGAGATGCTAGCTGTAGCAAACTTGAGACTTCACAAAATTATATCTAACAGCCAAGAGCTAATGAATGCATTTCACCCTGAGGACTATGCCGCCAGTGTGAAAGACCTTGACCTTGGGTCAGACACACCCCCTATACAGAGAAGTCTAGGTCTGCTGTGGAACATCAAGGCAGACACATTCACCTTCCAGGTGTCAACCTGTGACAAACCCTTCACCAAGAGAGGAGTCTTGTCCGTAGTGAACAGCATCTACGACCCACTGGGATTTATAGCCCCAGTCACCATCCAAGGTAAGATGTTATTAAGACAGCTTACTACCGATAACCTAGATTGGGACACTCCGTTACCTATTGAGAAACAACAAAGATGGGAGAAATGGAGAGGTTCTCTGAAGACATTAGAACAGCTCCAAATTCCACGTTGCTATGCCCCAGTCTCCATCTCAGCCGCTGTCCAGAGGGAAATCCATATTTTCTCTGATGCATCAGTTGAAGCTATAGCTGCAGTGGCCTATTTGAAGACCTCAGGAGTTAATGGAGACATACACTGCAACTTTGTTCTAGGCAAGACAAAGCTAACACCAAAACCCGCACATACCATACCCAGACTTGAACTTTGTGCAGCTGTGCTAGCAGTGGAAATAGCTGAAGTCATAAAGAGTGAAATGGACATTAACATTGATTCCTTCACATTTTACACAGACAGCAAGATAGTGCTTGGTTACATTTACAACCAAACTAAACAATTTTACGTGTACGTCAGCAATAGAGTAGAACGTATCAGAAGGTTCTCCTTGCCAAAGCAGTGGCACCATATTCCCACTGACCTTAATCCTGCCGATTGTGGGACAAGAGCTATATCTCCAGTAGCTCTCCTCGACTGCTTGTGGCTGTCGCCTCCAAGATTTCTTTCTGAAAACTCCTACTCAATTTCCACGGACACTACCTATGAACTGGTACATCCTGACGATGATAAAGAAATCAGGTCTATGTACACCACACTGTGTACCTCTGCGAGTTCAGAACAAAAACTAAAGTCGCATCGTTTTGAACGTTTCTCAACCTGGTCATCAGCTGTTAGGGCCGTTGCTTATTTGATACACATTGCCCATTGTTTTAAAAGGAGCTCAACTTCAGAATGTCATGGCTGGCATATCTGTACCAACCTCCCTACTGCAACGGAAATTGAGCAGGCGGAAAGGGTTATCATTCGCTGTGTACAACAAGAAGTGTACATGGAAGAGTTGCACAGATTCAAAGGTGGAATACCTCTATCAAAGGGTAGTTCACTATTTAATCTGAACCCTGTAGTCGATGACAATCAGTTGCTACGAGTTGGAGGTCGAATAGAGAAATCTGACCTGTGCAGCAAGGAACAAAACCCCGTCATCATACCAGGTCAGCACCACATTGCCACTCTTCTAATACGGCACCATCACGAACTAATACAGCACCAAGGCCGACAATTTACAGAAGGCGCTATCAGGTCAGCTGGCTTGTGGATTGTTGGAATGAAGAGATGTGTTTCTTCCCTGCTTTTTAAATGTGTCAAGTGTCGCAAGTTAAGAGGTAGACACCAACTACAACAAATGGCAAGCCTGCCATTTGATCGCCTAAGTACAGATCCACCCTTCACCTACGTTGGAGTTGATGTATTTGGTCCGTGGACTGTGGTAACTCGTAGGACTCGCGGTGGAGCAGCCAATAGCAAGAGGTGGGCTGTGTTGTTTACCTGTCTCAGCGTACGAGCTGTACATATCGAGGTGATCGAGTCAATGGATTCGTCTTGTTTCATCAACGCTTTACGAAGATTCTTCTCCATCCGAGGACCTGTCAAACAGCTAAGATCCGACTGTGGTACCAACTTCGTTGGAGCCTGTAAAGAACTTCAACTAGACAATTTCTTAGCAAACAATGGATGTACTTGGCTGTTTAATTCACCACATTCTTCGCATATGGGAGGATCCTGGGAGCGAATGATTGGAATCGCTCGAAGAATTCTTGATTCCATGTTGCAGGACCACAAGTCTTCACTATTGACTCACGAGACTTTGAGTACCTTTCTCTCAGAAGTATCCGCCATCATTAATGCAAGGCCTCTAGTACCAGTATCTTCCGATCCTGATGCTCCAATGATCCTTACCCCAGCCACACTCCTTACTCAGAAGGTTGGAACTACCGTGATATCTTCTGCCGAGATTGACCCGAAGGATATCTATAGGCGTCAATGGAAACGGGTGCAACACCTAGCCAATGTGTTTTGGCACCGCTGGAGAAAGGAGTACCTGCATACCCTTCAAAGCCGTTCCAAATGGCAAACACCCAAGCCCAACCTCAAAGTAGGAGACCTTGTTCTTCTGAAAGATAGAGAAGTCCGTCGCAATGAGTGGCCTATGGGTCTTGTAACAAGCGTAATGCCCAGCGATGACGGAAAGGTTCGAAAGGTTGAAATTAAGATAACTAAAGGAGGTTCTGCTCGGACTTTCTCACGACCAATCACGGAATTGGTGCTTCTTCTCCCAAGTGAGTGACTTAGGCAGGAGTACCAGCTATACCTGCTATGGCGGGGAGAATATCACTATCACTATTGACTGTGCTACTGTTGAAGTCCCACGATTACAAACGATAGACTGCAGGGCTCAAGCCATCTGTTTTTTGGACGTCATGTTTCATTGTTCATTTACTGCGTACCTTCTTGTGTTTGCGGGTATCTCGTATCTATGGTTTACACACCAGTTTTACCTTTAACGTTTCTTCCCCTACAGGTTCAAGTTGGACTTATCTTTATATATGTAATAGACTTTGAAATCTAAAGATTTCAGGCGGGGAGTGTCATGTTACATGATATTATTTTTATTATGTACTGTCTCTTTAATCCCTATCTAGTTTGACTCTTGTGGCATTCCTTAGTTTGCATGCTGCTCAGTCTCCTCCCCCTCTTTTCTGTATCAGTCATTTCAATGCTGTACTTCATGTGACCTGTATGTTTCTTCTACCTGCATGTAAGAATCGTTCTTTTACCTGTTGTAACTTGCATTCTACGGATCATACGACGAATAAACATCGCCAGATCTTCTTTCATGTGAGTTGTGACTGAGTAAGCTATCTGGAAAGGTGATTTGGGATGGATAATCTCTTCAGGGCAATGAGCTCCATGTGCTACTGAAAAATACATTCATAGCCTTTGTAGCCGATTCAGAATAGTAACACTTTAACACTCCCCTCCCCCCAGAATGATAATGCTGCTGTCTGTTGTGCCTTCTCTGCTCATTTCTCCAGAGCAGACTCTAATACAGGAGATTTGTCACCGGCCAGACCGCCAGGTGAAAACAAAAGGGGCAAAAAAAGAGAAAACAAACACAACCACCACATCTAATGATTGGTAAGCTGCAATATATTACATTTGTGGTTTGGGGTTTTATACCCCTTTAGTGCCAAGATGGACCACTGTGACCATGCAAAACTGATTCATTCCTGAAGATTGGCTTTAAGATGTTTTCTACCTGTCATAACGCAAATGTGCAGGGGGTGAACGCACACAAAATAAAAAATGCTGGTGCTGTATCATAGTTATCTATTGTTTTTTTACTGTAAGGCTGGCCATACATTATACAATTTTCTTGTAGATTTATTAAAACTAGGGCTGTGCGTTAAACGCGATATTAACGGCGTTAACGCAAACCCATGTTAACGCCGTCAATATTTTTATCGCGCGATTAACGCAGGAGCCCTCGGGGTGCACATGCAGAGTGTGCAGCGGCGCGGCGCGGCTTACCTTCTCGCTGGATCCACAGGCAAGTTACTCACCTTGTCCCTGGATCCAGCGATGCCACCCCGCTGTGTGATCGAGCGGGTCCTCCTTGCTTGGCGGGTCCTCCTTGCTTGGCGGGTCCTCCTCGCTCGGCGGGTCCTCCTCGCTCGATTCACAGTGCCTGTGTGCCGCCGAGCTCCGTTCCCTGCGACGTTACGACGCACGGGAGCGGAGAACGGCGCCAAATTTAAAAAAGTAAACAAACACAATACACACAGTATACTGTAATCTTATAGATTACAGTACTGTATGTAAAAAATACACCCCCCCCCCCTTGTCCCTAGTGGTCTGCCCAGTGCCCTACATGTTCTTTTATAAAATAAAAACTATTCTTTCTGCCTGAAAAACTGTAGATTGTCCAAAAGTGTCCCTTTATGTCAAAAATGGTTTTAGATCAGCTAGAAAACAGCGATAATAAATTATAATCACTTGCAGAATTGTGCGATATTTGTGGGGAAATTCGTCATAAATTAGAGCGATTAATCGTGAGTTAACTATGACATTAATGCGATTAATCGCGATTAAAATTTTTAATCGTTTGACAGCACTAATTAAAACCATATAATATGAGGTCAAACCTAAACACTTTCAATTTGAATGCAACCAGGAAGGCCCTTGCAATACATAGTTGAAGGTAAATCTAAAGGAAATTGAAGAAGAAAATTGTATAATGTATGGCCAGCTTAAAGGGGTTGTAAAGGTTAGTTTTTTATTTTCTAAATAGGTTTCTTTAACCACTTTGCAGCTAAAGGACCTGGCCCCTTTTTGCGATTCGGCACTGATTCGCTTTAACTGACAATTGCGCGGTTGTGCGACGTGGCTCCCAAACAAAATTGGCGTCCTTTTTTCCCCACAAATAGAGCTTTCTTTTGGTGGTATTTGATCACCACTGCGGTTTTCATTTTTTGCGCTATAAACAAAATTTTGAAAAAAAAAACAATATTTTTTTACTTTTTGCTATGATAAATATCCCCCAAAAAATATATAAAAAACATTTGTTTTTTCCTCAGTTTAGGCCGATACGTATTCTTCTACATATTTTTGGTAAAAAAAATCGCAATAAGCGTTTATTGATCGGTTTGCGCAAAAGTTATATAGCCAGATTCACGTAGATGGCCGCAACGTTAAGGCGGCGTAGCTTAAGGCATTAAAGGTACGCCGCCGTAAGTTAGCGAGGCAAGTACATGATTCACAATGTACTTGCCTGATAAGTTACGGCGGCGTAGCCTAAATCGGGCGGGCGTAATGGCGCCTAATTCAAATTTAGCTAAGGGGGCGTGTTTTATGTTAATGGAGCTTGACCTGACGTTTTTGACGTTTTTTTTTACTGCGCATGCACCGTGCGCCTACATTTCCCAGTGTGCATTGCGGCTACGTCCGCCGCACGGGCCTATTGATTTCGACGTGGACGTAAATCCCTATTCACGGACGACGCGGGAACGGCGAAGGCGCAAGCCGTCGTATCTTAGATATGTTTAAGCGTATCTCTGTTTGAGAATACACTTAAACATAGGTCGGCGCAGATTCTGAGTTAGGTCGGCGTATATACTGATACGCCGACCTAACTCTTACTGAATCTAGCTAATAGCGTCTACAAAATAGGGGATAGTTTTATGGCATTTTTATTAATATGTTTTTTTACTAGCAATAGCAGCGATCAGCGATTTTTATAGTGAATGCGACATTATGGCGGACACATCGGACACTTTGGCACATTTTTGGGACCGTTGTCTTTTTTTACAGCGATCAGTGCTATAAAAATGCACTGTTTACCGTGAAAATGACACTGTCAGTGAAGGGGTTAACCTGTAGGGGGCGCTAAAGGGGTTAAGTGTGACCTAATGTGTGTTTCTTACTGTAGGGGGGAGTGGCTTGGCGTGTGACATCACGGATCGTCGTTCCCTATGACAGGGAACATACAATCAGTGACAGGCTCACTAGGAAGCACGGGGAGAGGTTTGTTTACACTTACCCCTCCTTGTTGTTCACCTCTGTGACCCGATCGAACGCGCGCAACCCAGCTGGGCTCTTAAAGGGCAACGTACCTGTATGTGCTTATGCCCAGCCGTGCCGATCTGCCGACGTATATCGGCGTGAGGCGGTCCTTAAGCGGTTAAGGTAGTGCATTGTTGGTTCACTTACCTTTTCCTTCGATTTCCCTTCTAAGGCCCAGATTCTCAGTGGAGATACGATGGCGTATCTCCAGATACGCCGTCGTATCTCTGCGTTGTGCCGTCGTATCTATGCGCCTGATTCTTAGAGTCAGTTACGCATAGATATCTGTTAGATCCGACAGGCGTAAGTCTCTTACGCCGTCGGATCGTAACTGCATATTTACGCTGGCCGCTAGGGGCGTGTACGCTGATTAACGCGTCAAAATATGTAAATCAGCTAGATACGCGAATTCACGAACGTACGCCCGGCCGACGCAGTAAAATTACGCCGTTTACGTTAGGCTTTTCCTGGCGTATAGTTACCCCTGCTATATGGTGGCCTAAGTGCGGCGTACCAATGTTAAGTATGGCCGTCGTTCCTGCGACGAAATTTGAAAATGTTACATCGTTTGCGTAACTCCGTGAATGGGGCTGGACGTAATTTACGTTCACGTCAAAACCAATACGTCCTTGCGGCATATTAGGAGCAATACACACTGGGAGATTTCCACGGACGGCGCATGCGCCGTTCGTGAAAAACGTCAATCACGTCGGGTCACAGAACATTTACATAAAACACTCCCCCCTGTTCCAAATTTAAATTAGGCGGGCTTACGCCGGCTGATTTACGCTAAGCCGCCGCAACTTGCGGAGCAAGTGCTTTGAGAATACAGCACTTGCCCGTCTAAGTTGCGGAGGCGTAACGTAAATCGCATACGTTACGCCGCCGCAAAGATACGCCGCTGGACGAGAATCTGGCCCTAAATGTTTTTTTTCTTTGTCTGAATTTCTCACTTCCTGTTCCTCCTCTGTAAGCTTGCCTCCATCTTCTGGCTGGGGGTTAGTCAGCCAGAACAGCTTACCGAGGAGGAACAGGAAGTGAGAAATTCAGACAAAGAAAACAAAGAAAAACAACATTTAGCAGGGAAATTGCAGGAAAAGGTAAGTGAACCAACAATGCACTAGCTTAAAGGAACCTATTTAGAAAATAAAAAATGAACCTTTACAACCCCTTTTTTAAATATCTTATTTTTCCATTGAATCAGAAGACAAAAAAGGGCTCTGAAATGGTCGGCGTATGCTTTTCGCACACAGGAAGCCAAGTGATTTGAAGGCAGTGTGCAGTTCTTGCAGTCGTCTCTGAGCTGTCACAAGCTTTTCCTCCCCATCTGCTTGGTGCTGACTGCACTGCACATACATGGTGGAGACTGAGGCAGCAGCTTGCTTTGTGTCCATCTCTCCATCCCTGTCCTCCTTCTCCCCACCCCTTCTGCCCTGCCTGCAGCCCCCACAACACTTGTCTTTATTTGGAGATGCCGGAAAGCACAGCCATCTCTCTGCTTCATGACTGACACACACAGGGATTGAACCGCAGCCTGTGTTTATGTGCCTCCTCCATCTCTCCTGCATCTGTGCTATTCCTTTGCCATAGCTAATACTGGCTTACAGCAGATCTGCATCAGCCCAGCCTTTAAAAAACAGGTAATATCATGTGTGGTGTGATTGTGGTGGCCTCATCAGGGATAAGGGGGTGTATGGGGGGGACTTTGATCTTGTTGGGGGCACTGGATGTTCTTCATGTTCAGGGTCAATACAAGTGACAGTTCCTATTATCGCCTCTGATAGACAGCATTAAGGTTCAAGTCATTAAGCGTGACCACTGGCTCCCTCCCCTCACGCCCCCCCTCCCTTTTTTTTCCCTCTTGCTGCCAAGGCCTCTTGAAATCCACATTGCAGTTTGATTTGTAGTTTATGAGGAATTATGTAGGCGCCTGGGGAAAAAGGGGGAATTGTTTTGTGCTCTGAGGATAATGATTGCGGGTATCTGTGATAACCTAATGCTGATACCGTAGCACTACGTCTACATTTGAGAAAGTTGGATTTGTTTACCTTGATGTTTTCTTTGTTATTTTATATTTGTGAATAATAAATGTCAGGCTGCGTGCACGCTATAGTAGGGGATGATGAACCCGCACAAAATCGTGCCATTATGTATTTATTCGTGACCCGTGCAAAAATATGCATCAGGCTTGCGGTCCTATTCATTGTTAATGGCAGCTCAAAAAGGTTCACGAGCTTTCTTCCACGTGCCACATGCAGGGCAGTCTATTGGGCTTCCCTAAGTGCGAAGCCTGACAACGTGCATAGCTCCCAACTGTCCCTGATTTTGAGGGACCGTCCCTGATTTGGAGCAATGTCCTCTTTCCCCCTCATTTATCCCTCATTTTGGTCTGATCCATATAGTTGTATATAAAATACACTTTTTATCTTTCAAAAAGTGTTTCCCAGTGCTAAACCTTTCATCCAATTTCTAAATTGCTGCATTTTTCTATTTTAAAAGGCAATATAAAGAAATATTATAGTGGTAAAAAAAGCACTTTGTTTTGTTGGTTATTTCCCCTTTAAGAGGGCGTGGCAGGGGGGTGTGTTCCATGCCTACATACGTTTGCTAGTAGGTGTCCCTCATTCCCATCTCAAAATTTTAAGAGGTATGCAACATGCGAAAATGTGTGTACTCGGAATGGACAACATAGTGACTTCATTTTAGAACCTGTTTTATTTCATGCAGTTTGTACTATATACTGGTGTTATATTTTAGCCGTGAGAAGAGCATGTGATCAGCATCACCCATTATTCTTAGACAGTACGCGGTCATGTACCACTTTTGGATTCTGTACGTATTGTTTGATATCTATAGTCGGGAGGTAACGCAGTTACTTTTTTTCTTTAATTTAATTTATGGATTTTTTTTTTGTAATTATTGGTGCTTTCATGAGCAAAACAAAGTGAGCACATTTAGAGAAAGCCTGTAGGGAAGAGAAAATAATTGTTAAAGGGTTTGTAAAGGAAATTTTTTTATCTTAATAGCTTCCTTTACCTTAATGCAGTGCTGTTTTCATGTCCTCATTGTTAGTTTTTGCTCTCAAGTTGCTGTAATTCTTCTCTGATCTCCACACTTCTTGGTTGTCTGTTTCCTGATAACCACAGTACTGGGAGCTTTCTCTCTGTGGTCACTAATCAAGGAGGTGTGATTACTGTGTGTCTAAAACCCCTCAGCACCAATCAGTTTCGTTTTCCAAACCATCACTGCCCTGTATTGGCTCTGTGGCTCTGTACATCAGAGAACCAGGGAACAACAGCAAAAACGAAACTAGAAACTACAGGTACATTATATGATTGATTTTTATCTATTTTTAATCATTTTTAAAAGGAATCAGTTAACTATTATGTCTCTATACCCTGTAAACAGTAATTTCAGAAAAAAAATGTTTTCCTTTACAACTCCTTTAAGCCTCATACACACGATCGGACTACCATCTGACTTTTTTGTGGATTTTGCTCCGAATGGGCGTTGGCCGTGAACTTGTTCTGCATACACACGGCAGGACATTTTCAGCCAACTTTCACCAAATCACATGGTTTTCCAGCTCTTTACCGCCACCCTTTGGGCAACTTCTGCTATTGTTGACTGATCTTTAGCATTGGTTCTGAGCATGCATGTTTGTACTTTGGACTTAAGTCTGATGGACTTGTGTACACATGATCGGATTATCCTCCATCGGACATTTGTTGTCAAAAAGTTTAAGGCCTCGTACACACGACCCGACATGTCCGATGAAAACAGTCCGCGGACCGTTTTCATCGGACATGTCTGCTGGCAGAATTTGGTCTGATGTGTGTACACACCATCAGACCAATTTCTCTGCGGACAGAAAACACAGTGACGTAGCGGCAACGATGACGCGGCGACGTGCGCGAACTCGGAAGTTCAATGCTTCCACGCATGCGTCGAATCACTTTGACGCATGCACGGGATTTCGGGCCAGCGGACATGTCCGATGAGTCGTATTGACCATCGGACATGTCCGACGGACAGCTTTCCAGCGGACATGTTTCTTAGCATGCTAAGAAACTTTTGTCCGCTGGAAACCTGTCCGCTCGGCCAGGAATCCGGTCCGCTAGGCCCTACACGCGGTCGGACATGTCCGCGGAAACTGGTCCGCGGACCAGTTTCAGCAGACATGTTCGGTTGTGTGTACAAGGCATTTGTCCGATGAAAAAGCAAAAACAGTTGTCCGATGGAGCATACAGACGGTCAGATTGTCCGATAAAACACGTCCATCAGATAATTGTTGTCAAAAAGTTTGATCGCGTGTATGGACCTTTAGAAAGGTCAAGGCCTAGGCTATCCTCATAGGGATCTGAAAATTAGGGCCGAAATGATACTTTTCTTTTGACATCCTCTGGTTTGCCAGGTGATACAGGCCATAGATAATATAAACAATTCAGATTTAGTGCCCATTTACAATGTTGTGTCACGTGATCTGATGTGCTAAAATGCAGAGTTCGTGGTTTCCTATACGGTAATAAAGATTGAGTCTGTTGCCACATCCTTAGTGCAGTGCAATGTGTTTAATAAAAATATGTCTGCCTTTTTTTGTCTTGGGAGGCCATTAGACCGGAATAGCAGAGCATTAAAATGTATTTATGTAAATAACACGTTTTGATTTGTTGGCAACAGGTAATAACAAGCCTTGGTCAATAGCATTGGAGATGCTCAATAATGCACACTGAGGTGGGGAAATGCGCCTGCCCAAAAAACACTCATATATCTAAATGGCTATAACAGGTGTTTTGAGGCAACAGGTATTAACAAGCTTTGGTCAATGGTTGTTAGCCCCATTCACTCTAAATTAAAAAATGGATTGAAGATACACATCAATGAACACTGAAGCCTCGTACACACGACCGAGAAACTCGACGGGCGAAACACATAGTTTTGCTCGTCGAGTTCCTTGTTAGGCTGTCGAGGATCTCGGCGAGCCAAATTTCTCCATTCCGTCAAGGAAAAATAAGACATGTTCTCTTTTTGGCTCGACAGGATCCTCGACAGTTTCCTCGTCGAAAAGTGTACACACGACCGGTTTCCTCGGCAAAAAAAAAAAAACAGCAAGTTTCTTGCTGGTTTTTGCCGAGAAACTCGGTTGTGTGTACGAGGCCTTATGCCTCGTACAGAAAAACTGCCAAGAGAGCTTTTGGCCGGGAAAACCGGCCATGTGTATGCTACCTCGCAGTTTTCTCGACAGGAAAACTTCTGGGAATCCCAGCGGGAAAATAGAGAACCTGCTCTCGATTTTCCCGTCGGGATTCCTGGCAGTTTTCCCAGGAATCCCGACGGGAAAATCGAGAGCAGGTTCTCTATTTTCCCGCTGGGATTCCCAGAAGTTTTCCTGTCGAGAAAACTGCGAGGTAGCATACACATGGCCGGTTTTCCCGGCAAAAGCTCTCCTCGCAGTTTTCCCGACAGGAAAACCTCACGTGAAAGTTACCGATCAGGTTCTCGGTTTTCCCGTTGGGATTCCCGGCGGACTTTATACCACCGGGAATCCCGGTCATGTGTATAGGACTTGAGGTGGGGAAAAGCACCTGCCCAAAAAAACACACCTCTACGCTCACTCCTATATCTAAATAGCTATAATATGTGTTTTGATGCAATGGCAACAGGTATTAACAAGCTTTGGATAATGGTTGTTATCCCCATCCGCTCTAAATTCACATCAATGCACACTGAGGTGGGAAAATACATCTGCCCAAAAAAATTCACCTCTGCACACAATCATACCTCTAAATGGCTATAACATGTGTTTTGATGCGTTGGTAACAGGTATTAACAAGCCTTGGTAAATGGCTGTTCACCCTACTCCAAATTCTAAATTCAAAAACACTCTAAAGGCGTATGTCAATGCATGTAAAGCAGGGGTCTCCAAACTTTCTAAAGAAAGGGCCAGTTAACCGTCTTTCAGACTTTAGGCGCCCAGCTGGTGCCCAGTGGGAGTAAATAATGCCAGATCTTAGATATTAGGGGGAAAATTGTTGGTGTCGTTAGGAGTAATAGTGCCCCATTTTTGTTGTCAGTGGAAGCAATTGTGCCCCATTGTTGGTATCAGTTGGAGGAATAGTGCCCCATTGTTGGTGTCAGCGGAAGGACTAGTGCCCCATTGTTGGTATCAGTTGTAGGAATAGTGCACCATTGTTGGTGTCAGTCGAAGGAATAGTGCCCCGTTGTTGGTGTCAGTGAAAGGAGTAGTGCCCCATTGTTGGCGTCAGTGACAGGAATTATGCCCCATTGTTAGTTTCAGTGGCAGGAAAAATACCTCAAGGGCCGGATAAAGGCAAAGGGTCGCAGTTTGGAAACCACTGATGTAGAGGAATGACAATGTACCTACCCAGTAAATTGCACCTTTACGTACATTCATAGCTCTAAGAAACCTGTTTTAAGAGATGTACATAAGCTACCATTAATGAGGTCTTCTGAGGATGATAGTTGCCTAGCTGGTACGCTGATTCTTAGGCTGCAACTAAAAAAGCAGAGAGATAGGGAATTATTTTAGACTTTTACCTGCTGTATGTTTGTTCTGGATCTGTGACTTAGTGACGGTTCACACAGGGGCAACGCGACTTTGTGCGCGACTTTGCGAGGCGACTTGGGGCAACTTACAAGGCGACTTCAAGTCGCCTCCAGGACAGGCGACTTTGGCTGTGGCCAATCAAACAACAATCAGCTCTGTGGGAGGGAGGGGTTTGCCTGAGAAAACAAGTTTCTCTTCCTGGAAAATTGTTTCAGTTAAGACAGGGGATCCGACTTGGAGGCGACTTCCATTGAAATCAATGGGTACAAGTCGCCTACAAGTCGCCTTGAAGTAGTACAAGAACCTTTCCTGAAGTCGGAGCGACTTCAGTAGTGTGCATTAAGACGGCTCTCATTGACTAACATGTCATTTGACACAGGTCGCGGTAGTGTGAACCGGCACTTAGTGGCACCTATAGTTCTCTAATGACATATTCTTTAAAATATACTGGCCAATTAACAATGTACTAGAGGTGCTTAAAATGATACACGTACTTGTTAATGATTAACTGGGTCCATAAACAATGTAACATTTTATAGACTCTGATCATACCTCAGTGCATAATTTTAGTGGCTTTCCTTTGGACTTCAAACTTGACATAGAAAATACACAGTTTATAAATATTGCAGGTATAAGCACTAAGAAGCCACCAAATGTGTCCACTGTCACCAGTAAATCCATTCATGATTACTCTGTCTTCGTAGTGCCCTCACGAGTAATTTTCTCTGTCTTCGTACTGCCCTCACGAGTAATTTTCTCTGTCTTCGTACTGCCCTCACGAGTAATTTTCTCTGTCTTCGTACTGCCCTCACAAGTCATTTTCTCTGTTTTCGTACTGCCCTCACAAGTCATTTTCTCTGTCTTCGTACTGCCCTTACGAGTAATTTTCTCTGTCTTCGTACTGCCCTTACGAGTAATTTTCTCTGTCTTCGTACTGCCCTCACGAGTAATTTTCTCTGTCTTCGTACTGCCCTCACGAGTAATTTTCTCTGTCTTCGTACTGCCCTCACGAGTAATTTTCTCTGTCTTCGTACTGCCCTCACGAGTAATTTTCTCTGTCTTCGTACTGCCCTCACGACTTTTTTGTTGGTTGCTTGGTTCCGGCATAGCTCAGCTTCCTACTTATGACTCTTAAAATTGACCAGCTCAACCTATATATTAGGTAGGAGAGAAGATAAACATCTTCAGCCTATTTTGTCCCGGCTACTTCAGAGAATTCCTTATGTATGAGAAAAGATGTGTGTAGGCGTTGTCTATACCAACCAATAATATTCCTTGTTTCATTTTCTTACCTCAGGTCACAAAATGAAAATGAAACCTGGCTGATATCTTCCCGAGCAGCAGCCCAGCCATCTATATTCAGACATTTTACATAAAAAATTTAGAGAATTACATTTGTCTATTTACATTTATTAATCTCTTTATGGAATACTTTTGTGAGGGACAGCATACCCTTGTGTTTTTAGATTTTAATTACTTTCTTGTTTTCCAAATATGCTGCTTCTAAATATTTTATTTATCAAATTATTTTCTACAATCTGTGCTGCTCCATTGCTTTTAGTTTCAATATCACAAAAAAAACTGAAGGGAAACCTGGGCTAGTCATGTGGGAACCCCACTGAACAAAACTCACTTCCCGCTTAATCTTTGATATGCTATCAGTTCGATGCTCCTTTCTTTCTCTCCCCCTATCTCTTTTCTTTCTTCCGGCTTTTCTCCCCTTCTTTTCCTCTCTTCCCCTCCTATTTTACCCCCCTTATGCTATGAAAGTTTACAGAAGGTTGTCTTTTATTATTTCCTCATTGAGGAGTTTTTTTACGGGTAATATGATCCAAGGCGATTTTCTCACCCTCCTAGGTAGAATTTGACGGAGGTTGGGTGCTGGAAACTCCTATCTGGGAAAGTTAGTTCCCATATGGGGTACCAGAGGACAGGGGGTTCCTTCACCCGACTGGCTGAGAATTTTCCAATTGCCTAACTCACGCCATGGTTCTCTTATCTCAGGTGAATTAATATTATACCTGTTTATGTGTACTAGTAGTTTTTCAATCTGTATGGTTTATATTATATTCTACCTTTGCTTTATAGATGGGGGGTTATTTACGAAAGGCAAATCCACTTTGCACTACAAGTTCACCAAAAGTGCATTTGGAAGTGCAGTCGCTGTAGATGCGAGGGGGACATGCAAGGAAAATAAAGAACAGCATTTTAGCTTGCACATGATTGGATGATAAAATCATTCAGGTTCCTCACTGACGCAAGTTTCTTCTGCAGGGCCCACTTATCCAGCACCGTACATTAACCCTCACCATCTGGTCGCCTCCACCCTGCTGGCCGGGCGATGGGAGTTGTCCACGTCACTCAGGCATGCAATGGACACCTAGAAGAAATAACCCAGAAGGAAGTAAACAGATTAGCAGGAGCTAGAAAGGCTTTTTTCCCCCACCCAGCAATCAGAGGGAGGGTACTCCCAGAATTTGGCTTTGGGGATCATACAGGCATCTGCAATTTTTTTTCCACAGGCTTTTTGTTGATATAGCTTAATTTTCAAAAGAAAATAAAACTGTGATTCTGCTGTTAGTGAATTCGCACACAAGCGGAGCAGTTTTCAGGGTTTTTTATATGAGCGTATTTGAGCGTTTTTGCGTATACACGCATTTTAAAAGCTTATTTAAAGTGTTTTAAATGTGTATTCAAGCTTCAGTCATTTTGTTTTAGCCAATGTAAAGTGCTAGGGCAGTGGTCTCTAAACTCTGGCCAGAGGGCCAGATGTGGCCCTTAGATTCCTTTTATCAGACCCATGGGACACTTTTACTCCCATTGATACCAGGCACTATTCCTTCTACGCCAACAACTGGACATAAATACATCATTCCTGTCACTGATATCAACAATAGCGCACTATTCCTATCACTGACCCCAACAATGGAGCACTATTCTTTTCACAGACACCAACTGCAGGGCCATTTACTTCCCTCTGATGCCAATGATGGGGCACTATTTCTTCCCCTGATACCAACGGGACACTATTCCTCCCACTGATACCAATGATGGTGCACTATTTCTTCCCCTGATACCAATGATGGGGCACTATTCCTCCTACTAATACCAACAATCATGCACTATTCCTCCCATTGACACCAAGGATGGAGTACTATTTCTTTGCCAAATGCCAACAATGGGGCAATATTCCTCCCATTAATACCAATGATGGGGCATTCTTTACACCCATTGATGCCAGGGAATTTTTGACTCCTAAGGGCCACAGTCCAGGCCCCCTCAAAGTCTGAAGGACAGTAAACCAGCCCTTTGTTCAGAAAGTTTGGAAACCGCTGCGCTAGGGGAAATAGACCAGTTCTTACTGGCTAAAATACACATAAAATACACTTTTCTAGGTGTTTCTATTGAAGTCTGAGACCAAACACATCCTGCCTAAAAAGTAGCTCATGAAGCATTTCAAGCATCATGCTTGATATAGGTATCCGAGTCCTCATACGTGAACAGTCACAAAATACATGGAATTTTGGCTGTTGAGCATTTTGGAGCTTGAAATGACAAGACTAATTGAGCACCCCTACCCGTACCCTTTGTTCGTCTCACCCCCTTGTAACCTTAAATGACGACACTGACAACTTCTTAGCCTTGAATGGACGTAGGGGTCGGCCACAGCTTTATTTTGTTAAAACATAACGTAACTTGTTAACCTTTATTAACCTTCTCATGGTTGATTACCAGGGGGAAGCAACCAGCCAGCCGCCGGCCTAAGCCGACGGGCATATTAGCCTTCCACCCCTCCTTTCCATAATTATTCTCCTGTACCGCCAGCTGTGACTTAAAATAGCCAATATAACCACTCACACATAAAAATGAAAAATAAAACAGGGCCTGCAAGGCCAACGACATATTCCCCGTAAAACATAGAAGTACAGCAAAACAGTCCAAAGTTTTCGTCCGCTTCTCTTTTTTTTTTTTTTTTAATGGTGGTAACAAAACTTAAAGAAAATTAACTCAATAACTCCAGACAGTAAGGGGCGGGAGGGCGGGGAGCTACTCTGCTGGCGCTGCTGCGGTAAGAGGAAGTGGGGAGGGGGGAGCATCCCTCCTATAAAGCTTCTGTCCCATCTCCAAGTACTCCCCCCTCCCCCTGCTCCCACAACTATTGGTCCCGTGCTGACCTATGGGAAGCCTCCATCCCCACGAGAGAGGGGGGAGGGAGTGAGGCTCACTTAACCCTCTCCTGGCTGTCCCTGCATCCTCACTTAGTCCGTGGCACCTAGCCCTAATTGGGCCGGTGCCAACCAAACTGTCAGGAGTGAATGGGGTCTTATTTTCTTTGGAAGCAGAATCTTGGGAGCTTGGCAGCCTTCTAATGTAACCACACAGAGTGTGTTTCTGGACTGTCAGCAATCGGGCTAAAATCTGACTTCAAGTCTTTGTTGTGATCTTTGAGAACTGAGAATAATTTACTTCACAGTACCTGCAGCTAAAGAGGTGACTTATTCACACAAACCCAACACAGGCCAAATAACAAGGCAAGGCACCAACCCCTGCTTTGTATAGGGTCAGTTTACACCAACATGCTGCCCTTCACTTGCTGGATGCAAGAATCACAACCCACTGCATAGAGTTTATTCAGGTGTATTTTAAAGGGCAAGCAGTGTGATGTGCTGTAACAATGCATTGCAGGGCAAAGTGCACAAAGCACACTGGCCCACCCTTAAATTCGGAAGAGGAATAGTTGCAGCTTGTACTCAAAAATGTTGGGGGAATGGCAAACCAACGCCACCACCCCTCCCGGTGGGAGAGTAGACCACCCCACCCCCATGGGGGGAAAGGACGGCCTCTTTACCTGCCCAGAATGACACTCAGATTTCCCCTGGCATTTTGGCCAATCGGAAAACAGGTCTCATGACCCGCTCCCTAATTGGCAGGGAGGAGATTCAGTGTGAAAATATTAATTCACTTTTGTCACACAACGGGGTGGACTCGGAGCGCAGTGCTCTGCACCCCAAGACCACAAGCCTGTACTTCAACCCCCCCTTCCATTGGAATCCATGCATCCGGCTTCCTGCATGTAGATTAGGGGGCCGGGCGCATTCATGGGGGGTGGTGCCCGTGCACCCTTAATGGACAGGCTGCCATTGGTGAGGAAGGAAGGTTTAGTACCATAAGTGAATTCGTTTTTACTAGATTGCTAAGTGCTGTAAAACTAAAAACTGGAATTTGCTGACTAGTGAGCACAGGGATGACCTCATTAGTGACTTGCTGTTTCTTCACTATGTAATGTTTTTGTTTAAACTGCATTTCTTTAATTCAGTGGAACAGGTAAGTGGTCGAGACCTGTCTCTGTGGTCCAGCAGGAGTATCAGGATTTGAAAACTGCCTGCGCAGTATTTTGTGAGGAGTGACAAGACACTGCCCCTTTTTTTCTACAGGCACCTTATTGGTTCAGCTTAGTTCAATGCAAGTTCTGTATATCCTTTATGTGCCATGAAATGAAATAGATGAAGCCTGTAAGCTTTGTCCTAATTGACTTAATGTGAAGGGCAGCAGGAACTCAAAGGCCATGATTGCACCAGCCTTATGAGCTTAAAGCAAAGGAAGGCCTAACAAATACTATTGTATAGACATCGGCAGATGCTCATACAGATCTTTTTTCATTTCTATGGGTATCTTATATGTGCACTATGCTATAGCCATTTAATGAACCTACATCATGAAAGAGACTCTATTAGTGCAGTCTCTATTCATACTTAACACATGGATATCACATTATTAGCATGTTGGTGTGAGCAGGGTCTCACAGTTTGCTTCACACTTTGAAGAACTTTGAATGAAATCCTGAGGCAGCATTGCCATGTTAATGCAACTAATTGGCGGATGGCGGCCCCATTCTTGGTTTCACACCTATTTTATACTGTAGTCATCCAAGAGTATTTCATAGCTAAAGGGGAACATAGACACTCTTCTCATCAGTGGATTCAAAGCAATGGGAATATAAATAAGTGATAGGTTTGGGAGAGTTTATAGCGGAGCTCCAGTCTGGGGAATAATAATTTAAAAGTCAGCAGCTACAAATACTGTAACTGCCGAATTTTAATATAAGGACACTTACCTGTCCAGGGAGCCCACAAAGTCGCCACCCCAAGCCGATCTGTCTGTTGACTTCGGGTGCAGGCATCGGCATTGCAAGTAAGGGAAACTGGCAGTGAAGCCTTCAGGCTTCACAGTCGGTTTCCTACTGCCAATGCTTGAGTCGCGCAGCGCTTTCTGAATGGTCTTGTTATCTTCTGGGACACCCACAGGTCCCAGGAGGCAGCGGGGGGATGGGGAAGGAGGAGGGCCGGATGCAATCGCAGAAGTGACATCCCTCACCGCGGCAATTATAGGATGGAATTCCCAAAGAAAAAAAACAAAGACAAGAAAAAAATATATAAAAAAACGAGTGGGTGTGGGATGGTGAGTTTGAGACCAAGTTGTCTTTTTGCCTTGAACTCCACTTTAATGAGCTGGATTTTAGAATAAATCCTTTTTTTTGCTATTTATATTTACAGTAATTGATAAATGATGCATAAATGATCACCTGATATTTGAAATGTCAGAACATCCAGTAATTCATTCAGGGTTATTGTATTTGGAAATGAATTGTCAGGCCCCGTACACACGTCCGAGGAACTCGACGGGCAAAACTCATCGTTTTGCTCGTCAAGTTCTGTGTGAAGCCGCTGAGGATCTCGGCGAGCCAACTTTCCTCATTGAACAACGAGGAAATTGAGAACATGTTCTCTATTTGGCCCGACGAGTTCCTCGACGGCTTCCTCAGCGAAAAGTGTACACACGACCGAGTTTCTCGGCAGAATACGGCTTCGATCGAGTTTCTGGCTGAATTCTGTCGAGAAACTCGGTCGTGTGTACGGGGCCTAAGAAGCAGATCTTGTCATTCTAAAGAAAAGTACTGTGTGTTCGGTTCTATGAATGTAGACAGTCAAAAATAACTGACCATGATATGACCATAATATTATTACGCTGTTAGAGTATATTTCAATTCGTTTTACAAATTACAAGGGTAAAAAGGAAATTCTTATTCCCAGCCATCTATAATGGAGGGAAAGTCCTGATCCTCAGACCCCAAAGGAGCGAGGATTATAGAGAGGCGTTTTTCTTTGTCTAAACACAGGTAGTATTGGGCATTTTACTGTGGGTATGGGTCACTATCAAGAAAAATATTTTCTGATAACTACATTAAATTGATAGAATACAACATAATAATTTGTTTCTTTATTTTGCATGCCTTTTATTTATGTTTTTCGCCACATTTACATGCAGATCAAGCTGTCCAGCAACCGTGACAGTAATAGGAGTTGGAACAAGCCACATAAAACTGTTAGGGGTGTTCGAGCAGTTGCAACAAACTTTTTTTTAAGAGAATTTATTCTTGAACTAAATAAAAAAAAAAAATTAAAAAGAATCCATGCAGGCGTTCCTTTATTACAGAACAGATGTGTCTGTTCTGCAAAAAAATAAACTTGCCCGCTTGCAAACTTCTTTGGAATGTACACTGCACTGCACTGCACACCAGCAACACAGGATACATTCTTGGCACACCTTGGTGCCAGAATGAATAAACTCCCCTACTGCACGCAGGTGTACGGGAGTTTATTCAGTTACCTTATTACCCGCCAGCCAATCAAAATGGCTGAAGACCCATCATCCAGAAGAAGATGAAGAGAGGATGTCTTTGCATGTAAGTTTGGAGTTTGCATGTAAAGTTTGCATGTAAACCATGGAGTTTAGGCAGGGTTGCTCCTCACAAATTTACTTGCCAGGAATAATTATCCTAGTTGATTGTTAGAGATTTCTCCCTAAGTTTGGCTTGGTTGCACTTTTCTCAACGCAAGATCAGATTATGGGTATATGGAGCATCTCAATCAATGGGCAGGGGTTTTCTTGAATCCCTTGACCTGCTGGGAGAACCTATATATATTTGGGTGGAGTCAGGTGATCTGTATGGCACGTCTCGCTTCTAGTCTGTCTGAGGGGCCTATCCAGAAGCAAGAGAGCAGTGCAGGGTTGGGACTACGGCTTCCAGCCAAAAGTAACGGTTCTGCCAGCCAGAGAACCTGCCATGGTCAGAGGTAGAGGGGAAGAAGTCGCCAGTAAGGGACCATCGGCCTTATTATCAGGGACCACAGTGAGTAACTGAAGCAAGTACCGGAGCAGCAATTTCACCAACCGGGGACAGTGAAGAATTGGAAAACTTCAGTGGGTATCAAGCCAGGGACCCATCCTGCGGAGGTGACACTTGTAGAGCAGCCTTGGGTGTCAAGTCAGGGACCAAGCAGGCCAGTGGGGTGAAGCTTGAGAGGTATCTTGAGTGCCAAGCTAGGGACCCAGCAGAGAAGTGAGGGTAAAGCTTGAAAAAGATACTGTCGTGAAAATTGGAGAAGCTCAAGGGATTCAGTGGCAGTGAATCCGTGGGTCTAGTGAGAGACCGAGAACTTAGTGGGCTGAAGAACTACAAGAAATGATTGTAATGAAAGTGAAAGAATTGTTACGCTTTGCGTTAGGAACTTTTAAAGACTGTTGCCATAGGAGATAGCATTTCTGCACATGCAGATGTGGCATCTTGCTGGATGCCTTTCCCTGCATGACTGTCCTCCTATTGAAGTCTTGGAGTCTGCCAATTAATCTTGCAACTACCTAAGGGTTTCCTGACCCTATACCTTTCGCCCCCAAAAAGTTTGTTAAGAGAAATAAACTTTCTTTTGCATTCAAGAAGTGTCTGGCGCCCAATAACTTGTAATACTCTGCACCCAGCATGCCTCACAACCCACTACATACAGAAGGATGTCAGCTATCCCTGGCTCTGGAGGTTCTCATTAGATTAAGGGAGGCCTGGGACCTTGCTACATAATTGTGGAGTGCAATATAAATTTAGCATCAGAAATAAAAATAAACCAAACATTACACTAAACATGATCATAACACATACACTTTTCAGAATACAATATTGTTTGCAATAGTTATCCTGCAAAAGGTGTTGCAGCTTTAATTTAGTATACAGGATTTTTTTTCTAGAAATCAGAGTAGTAGCATATCTGTATTTGAACTAGAGATGAATGTTGAAAATATGGACTGGCTGTTCACAACCCTATATAGCCTGGAATGTGTTGGTGAAATAAATGTGTTTGTTTGGTTTTTATTACTGTTAATTTGCTGTTGGAAACTCTAGTTAGCCGCACATGCTGCAAAGCTATTGTCTCTGTGTAAGTAAATGAGGAGTATTGTTGATATGAGCAAAGTGGTTAGTAACATAAGAAGGCAATTGAGACAGAGGTTACAGCAGAGATTTAAAACCTGTACACACGATCAGAAAATCATATGAAAAATACCGCTTTCAAAGCGATCTGCGATAATCTGATCGTTAGTACACGGCTCTCGAGAGTCAATCACGACAATTCTACAAAATTATCTGATGGGACAAGCACAAAAAAATTTCACATTCAACCAGTACAGTTGTCATTCGAAAATGCAGTAGAAACACACTACAACATCACTTCCAAATTTTTATTCTGTTGTACAGGAATTGTTGTAAAACGTAAATTCTTCATTTTCGATATGAGACTAGCATGCAAAAAAAAAAAAAACGATCATTCGTAGGATAATCTTATTTAGCTGGATTCACGTAGGGCGGCGTATGGTTTAGCCGGCGTAGCGTATCGTATTTACGCTACGCCGCCGTAAGTTAGAGAGGCAAGTGCTTTATTCACAAAGCACTTGCATCCTAAGTTCCGGCGGCGTAGCGTAAATGTGCCGGCCTAAGCGCGGCTAATTCAAATTGTGAGTGGGTGGGCGTGTTTTATGCAAATGATTCGTGACCCGACGTGATTGACGTTTTTTTACGAACGGCGCATGCGCCGTCCGTGGACATATGCCAGTGCGCATGCTCCAAATTACGCCGCAAAGACTTATTGGTTTGGACGTGAACGTAAATTACGCCCAGCCCCATTCACGGACGACTTACGCAAACAACGTAAAAATTTCAAAATTCGACGCGGGACCAATGTCCATACTTAACATTGGCTAGGCCAGCTTTTTGTTGGACTAACTTTACACCTAAAAACGCCTTACGTAAACGGCGTATCTTTACTGCGACGGGCAAGCGTACGTTCGTGAATAGGCGTATCTCGCTGATTTACGCATTCTAGGCGTAAATCAGCGTACACGCCCCTAGCGGCCGGCGTAAATAGTCAGCTAAGATACGACGGCGACCGCTGTCGTATCTTAGCTACATTTAAGTGTATCTCAATTTGAGAATACACTTAAATGTACGATGGCGTAGATTCAGAGTTACGACGGCGTATCTACTTATACGCCGGCTTAACTCTTTCTGAATCTGGCTAATTGTGTGTACCAGGTCATATGTACCAGGCATTACAGGTACACTTCGAGGCTAGTGATGTTACAAAACATTTTATTTAACCCAAGCAATGCACAATTATCTTTGTATATTCTATTCTTACTGTTTTTAATTGCACATGTAAACCGTATACAGAGCAGATCCTGTAAAGCATAGAGGCTTATAGGAGCCAAACAATGAAATTCATGAGCTGGGGTATTTTTTGTGTGTGAGATTATAAAACGAAGTTCTAGTGTGTGAAAGCCTACTGTGTATGTGAAAGCTGGATTTACTGTATGACAGTTCCCAAATGGTAGTGACAGGCTCAACACCTTAGTGCTGGCCATAAAGCTTTTAGATGCATTTATCTGCAACCCAGGATGCCCAAAGTTGTTCGCGAATAGGGATTTGCGTAGAATGACGTCACCGTCGTAAGCATTGGCTTGTTCCGGTTTCATTTCAAGCATGCGCACTGGGATACCCCCACAGATGGCGCATGCGGCGTTAAAAAAAAACGTTGTTTACGTCGGGAACACAACGTATTTACATAAAACACGCCCCCATCACATCAATTTGAATTGCGTGCCCTTACGCCGCCAAAGATACACTACGCCGCCATAACTTACGGCGCGCATTCTTTGAGGATTAAAAAAATATGTAAATTACGGCGGTGTAGTGTATCTTAGATACGCTACGCCCGACGGAAATATGCGCCGATGTACGTGGATCTGCCCCACTTTATAATTTATGTTTGCGGTTGGTTGCTTTTGTGTGTTTATATTGGAAATTGGAGTATTTTTTAAAATGATCATTGTTTTTAAAAATGATTAGTGAGCTGGTAATAATAGTTATCTATTTCCTAGCTTATACTGGGTTCTCTTGAATTTCATCTATACACTTAGAATTTGTCCATGACCTACTCAGCAGACTTCTGTGTCTGTTTAGTATACAGTGAGAACAATTCTATTCTTACAGTACCGTGTATGAATGAGAGAGACAGTGCTCGTGTCCTAATTAATAATTCAAACAAAGAGGATTCATACAAGATTCAGTAATGTGTGCGCAGACTACACCTCTAA